>NC_057831.1:2727272-3030303 GCF_910594005.1 Cervus elaphus | reverse complement strand
TTTTTTCTACATTTATTACTTTGTTTGCTTTTCCAGCTGTTCTTTCCCCCTTGCAGTTAATCTTCAATGCATATAAATCTTCTTTATCTTCCTATATTTAAATTTGCATGTTTTTCTTTCTTTTCTTCCATTCCTTTCCTCTCAACATATTTGTTAGTTTTATTTTCATTGCTTTATTTCCCAGTTGGCACCTTGCTTTAGTTTTGTTTTCCAGTTTGTGCTTTAGTTTTGTTCTTAACTGGTAGGTATAATCTTTGGTTTCCTGTGTTTACAGAGTCAATCTATTGTACTTTATTTTTGTCGGAGTGTTTTGACTTTGCTTATGGGTGTATATGTATATCCCATTATTTTAATTATTCTTTGCCTGATTTTGTAACTGCCATTTGTCTGGGGCTCATCTTTGGTTTCTCATTTTTGGATATTTGTTTTAATCTCATCTAATGCCATAACAAACCACTTGTGGAATCTTCGTTCCTGATCAGAGATCAAGCCTCGAGCTTTTGGAGTGGGAGCACTGACTCTAAGACCCTAGACTACCAGAGAACTAACCCTATCAAATAGTGAGAACTCACACAAAGGAAACCTGGCAAAACCCAACCACCAGTAGCAGCCTGTGCAGGACGCCTCATCTAAACAACAAACAAACAAAAAAAATGCAAACCCAATCATCAGCAGACAGGATTAGCACCTCACTCAGCCTGGTCCTTCAGAGGAAAAACGAGCAAACAAACAAAAAATTCAGCACAAATCTCATCCTATATAAAGCTTACACAAACCACTAGACCAACCTTCAGAGGGCAGAAACTAAAAGGAAGAAAGAATTCAACCTCGAAGCCTGGGAAAAGGTGACCTCAAACACAGTAAGTTAAAAAATAATAATAATAATGATGAAAAGGCAGAGAAATACTACACAAATGAAGGAACAAATTAGAAACACAGAAGTGAAAAAAAAAAAAAAAAAAAGAAGAGGATCTAGGCAAACTACCTGAAAAAGAATTCAGAATAATGATAGTAAAGATGATCAAAAACCTTGAAAACAAAATGGAGAAAATGTAAGAATCAATTAACAAAGACCTAGAAGAATTAAAGAATAAACATAAAGAGACAACACAATTACTGAAATTAAAAAATACTCTGGAAGGAATCAATAGAATAGCTGAAGCAGAAGAATGAATCAGTGAGCTGGAAGATAAAGTGGTGGAAATAACTTCTGAAGAGCAGAATAAAGTAAAAAGAATGAAAAGAACTGAGGAGAGTCACAGAGACCTCTGGGACAATGTCAAACACACCAACATTTGAATTATAGGGGTTCCAGAAGAAGAAGAGAAAAAGAAAGGTATGAGAAAATTTTTTGAAGAGATTATAGTTGTTGAAAATTTCCACAACATGGAAAAGGAAATAGTCAATCAAGTCCAAGAAGTGCAGAGTCCCACACAAGATAAACCCAAGGAGAAACACACCAAGACACATACTAATCAAACTAACAAAGGCTAAACACAAAGAAAGAATATTAAAAGCAGCAAGGGAAAAACAACAAGTAACCTACAAGGGAAACCCCATACATTTAACAGCTGATCTTTCAGCAGAAACTCTGCAGGCCAGAAGGAAAGGGCAGGATATATTTAACGTACTGAAAGGGAAAAATCTAAAACCAAGATAATTGTACCCGGCAAGAATCTCATTCAAAATTGATAAAGAAATCAAAAGCTTTTCAGACAAGCAAAAGAGAACTCCGTACCACCAAACCAGCATTACAACAAATGTTACAGGGACTTACATTGTCAGATACAAGAGAAGAAAAAAGATCCACAAAATCAACCCATAATAATTAAGAAAATGGCAATAGGAACCTATATATCAATAATTTCTTTAAATGTAATTAGATTAAATTCTCCAACCAAAAGACACAGACTGGCTGAATGGATACAAAAGCAAGACCCATATATATGTTATCTACAAGAAACCAAATTCAGACCTAAAGACACATATAGGCTGAAGGTGAGAGGATGGAAAAATATATTCCATGCAAATGGGAAGCAAAAGAATGCTGGGAGTAGCAATTCTCATATCAGACAACATAGACCTTAAAATAAAGAATATTACAACAGATAAGGAAGGACACTACATAATGGTCAAGGGATAAATCCAAGAGGAAGACATAACAATTGTAAATATCTATGCACCCAACATAGGAGCACCTCAATACATAAGACAAATACGGCTGTTGCTGTTACTGCTGCTGCTGCTGCTGCTGCTAAGTCACTTCAGTCATATCCGACTCTGTGCGACCCCATAGATGGCAGCCCACCAGGCTCTGCTGTCCCCGGGATTCAGGCAAGAACACTGGAGTGGGTTGCCATTTCCTTCTCCAATGCATGAAAGTGAAAAGTGAAAGTGAAGATGCTCAGTCACGTCCCACTTTTAGCGACCCCATGGACTGCCGCCTACCAGGCTCCTCCGTCCATGCGATTTTCCAGGCGAGAGTACTGGAGTGGGTTGCCATTGCCTTCTCTGAAGACAAACACTAATAGACATAAAAGGAGAAATGGACAGTAGCACAATAATAGTAGGAGATTTTAACACCCCACTCACACCAATGGACATATCATCAAAACAGAAAATTAATAAGGAAACACAAGTCTTAAATGATACATTAGATGAGATGGATCTCATTGACATCTTTAGGCCATTCCATCCAAATGCAGAAGAACACACCTTCTTCTCAAGTGCACATGGAACTGTTCCAGGATAGACTACATCTTGTCACAAATCAAACTTCAGTAGATTTAAGAAAATTGAAATTGTATCAAGCATCTTCTCCAACCAAAACACTATGAGACTAGATATCAATTACAAGAGGGGAAAAAAAAAAACTGTAAGAAACATAAACACATGGAGATTAAACAATACATTTCTAAATAATCAACAGGTTACTGAAGAAATCAAAAGGGAAATTTAAAAATTTCTAGAAAAAAGTGACAATGAATACACAACAATTCTAAATCTATGGGATGCAGCAAAAACAGTTCTAAGAGGGAAGTTTATAGCAATACAATTCTACCTCAAGAAACAAGAAAAACATCGAACAGACAACCTAACTTTATATCTAAAACAACTGGAAAAAGAAGAAAAAAAACCCAAAGTTAGTAGACGGAAAGAAATCATAAAGATCCAAGCAGAAATAAATGAAAAAGAAATGAAAGAAACAATAGTAAAGATTAGTAAAACTAAAAACTGGTTCTTTGAGGAGATAAACAAAATTGACAAACCTTTAACCAGATTCATCAAGAAAAAAAGAGAGAGAAGAGTCAAATCAACAAAATTAAAAATGAAAAAGGAGATGTTACAACAGACAATGCAGAAGTACAAAGGATTGTAAGAGAATATTATGAACAACTACATGGCAATAAAATGGATATCCTGGAAGAAATGGACAGATTCTTAGAAAAGTCCAATCTTTCAACACTGAACCAGGAAGATATAGAAATTATGGACAACCCAATCATAAGCAGTGAACTTGAAGCTGTGATCAAAAATCTCCCCCAAAACAAAAGTCCAGGATCAGATGGCTTCACAGGAGAATTCTATCAAACATTTAGAGAAGAGCTAATGCCTATCTTTCTAAAACTCTTTCAAAAATTTGCAGAGGAAGGAACACTTCCAAACTCATTCTATGAGGCCACCAGTGCCCTGATAACCAAAACCAGACAAAGACAATACAAAAAATAAAACTACAGGCCAATATTACTGATGAACACAGATGGGAAAATCCTCAACAAAATTTTAGCTAACAGAATTCAGCAACACATCAAAAAGCTCAAACACCATGATCAAGTTGGATTTATTCCAGGGATGCAAGGATTCTTCAATATATGCAAATCAATCAATGTGATACACCGTATTAACAAACTGAAAGATAAAAACCATATGATAATCTCAATAAATGCAGAAAAGACATTCATAAAATTCAGCACCCGTTTATGATTAAAACATTTCAAAAAATGGGCATAGAAGGAACCTACCTCAACATAGTAAAGGCCATCTATAAGCCTATAGCAAATATTAGTCTCAATGGTGAAAAACTGAAAGCATTTCCCCTAAGATCAGAAACAAGACAAGGGTGTCCACTTTCACCACTATTATTCAACATAGTTCTGGAAGTCCTAGCTACAGCAATCAGAGAAGGAAAAGATATCAAAGGAATCCAGATTGGAAAAGAAGAAGTAAAGCTCTCACTGTTTGCAGATGACATGATACTGTACATAGAAAACCCTAACGATAGTATCAGAAAATTACTAGAGCTAATCAATGAACTTAACAAAGTCACAGGATACAAAATCAATACACAGAAATCACTTGCATTTGTATATACTAGCAATGAAAAATCAGAAAGAGAAATTAAGGAATAAATTCCATTCACCATTGCAGCAAAAAGAACAAAATATCTAGGAATAAACTTACCTAAGGAGACAGAAGACATATATACAGAAAATTATAAGACACTGGTGAAAGAAATCAAAGACAACATAAACAGATGGAGAGATATTCCATGTTCCTGGGTAGGAAGAATCAATATTGTGAAAATGACTATACTACCAAATGCAATCTATAGATTCAATGTGATCCCTATCAAATTAGCAATGCCATTTTTCACAGAACTAGAACAAAAAATTCCACAATTCATATGGAAACACAAAAGATCCTGAATAGCCAAGCAGTCTTGAGAAAGTAGAATGGAGCTGGAGGAATCAACCTTCCTGACCTCAGATTATACTACAAAGATACAGTCATCAGGACAGTGTGGTACTGGCACAAAAATAGAAACATAGACCAATGGAACAATAAAGAAAGCCCAGAAATAAGCCCATGCACCTATGGGTGCCTTGTTTTTGACAAAGGAAGCAGAATATACAATGTGACAAAGACAGCGTCTTCAATAAATGGTGCTGGGAAAACTGGACAGCTCCATGTAAATGAATGAAATTAGAACACTTCCTAACACCAAACACAAAGATAAACTCAAAATGGATTAAAGACCTAAATGTAAGGCCAGAAACTATAAAACTCTTAGAGGAAAACATAGGCAGAACACTCGATGACATAAACCAAAGCAAGATCCTCTATGACCCACCTCCTAGAGTAATGGAAATAAAAACAAAAGTAAACAAGTGGGATCTGATTAAGCTTAAAAGCTTTTGCACAGCAAAGGAAACTATAGACAAGGTGAAAGGACAACCCTCAGAATGGGAGAAAATAATAGCAAATGAAACAACTGACAAAGGATTAATTTACAAAATATACAAGCAGCTCATATACCAGAAAAACAAACAACCCAATCAAAAAGTGGGGGGAAAGACTTAAACAGACATTTCTCCAAAGAAGACACACAGGTGGCTAACAAACACATGAAAAGATGCTCAGCATTCATCATTATTAAAGCAAAGCAAATCAAAAGTACAATGAGATATCACCTCACACAAGTCAGAATAGCCATCATCAAAAAGTCTACAAATGATAGATGCTGGAGAGGGTGTGGAGAAAAGAAAATGCTCTTGCACTGCTGGTGGGAGTATAAATTGATAAAGCTACTATGGAAGATGATATGGATAAAACTTAAAAAACTAGGAATAAAAATACCACATGACCCAGCAATACCACTCTTAGGCATATACCCTGAGGCAACCAAAATTGAAAAAGACAAATGTATCCCATTGTTCATTACAGCACTATTTACAATCGCTAGAACATGGAAGCAACCTAGATGTTCATCAACAGATGAACGGATAAAGAATTTGTGGTACAAATACACAATGGAATAATACTCAACCGTAAGAAGGAACACCTTTGAGGCACTTCTAATGAGGTGGATGAATCTAGAACCTATTATACAGAGTGAAGTGAGTCAGAAAGAGAAAGATAAATACCATATTCTAACACATATATACGAAATCTAGAAAAATGGTACTGAAGAATTTATTTACAGGGCAGCAATAGAGAAACAGACATAGAGACTAGACTTATCGACATGGGGAGAGGGGAGGAGAGGGTGAGATGTGTGAAAAAAGCAACATGGAAACTTACACTACCATATGTAAAATAGAAAGCCAATGGGAATTTGCTGTATGGCTCAGAAAACTCAAACAGGGGCTCTGTATCAATCCAGTGGGGTGGGCTGGGGAGGGAGGTGGCAGGGAGGTTCAAGAGGGAGGGGATATATATACCTATGACTGATGATGACATGTTGAGGTTTGACAGAAAACAACAAAACTCTGTAAAGCAATTATCCTTCAATAAAAAGATAAATTAATTTTTAAAAAAAGAGAGGAAGCCTTCTCTTCTAGAAAAATGTAAATGTCACAGGCTTCTAGTGGGTTCTAGTATTTTTCTGCGCTCCAAAATCACTGCAGATGGTGATTGTAGCAATGAAATTAAAAGACGCTTACTCCTTGGAAGGAAAGTTATAACCAACCTAGATAGCATATTAAAAAGCAGAGACATTACTTTGCCAACAAAGGTCCATCTAGTCAAGGCTATGGTTTTTCCAGTGGTCATGTATGGATGTGAGAGTTGGACTATAGAGAAAGTTGAGCACCGAAGAATTGATGCTTTTGAGCTGTGGTGTTGGAGAAAACTGCAAGGAGATCCAACCAGTCCATCCTAAAGGAGATCAGTCCTGGGTGTTCATTGGAAGGACTGATGCTGAAGCTGAAACTCCAATACTTTGGCCACCTGATGCAAAGAGCTGACTCATTTGAAAAGACCCTGATGCTGGGAGGGATTGAGGGCAGGAGGAGAAGGGGACGACAGAGGATGAGATGGTTGGATGGCATCATCAACTCGATGGACATGGGTTTGGGTAGACTCCAGGAGTTGGTGATGGACAGGGAGGCCTGGCATGCTGCGGTTCATGGGGTCGCAAAAGTCAGACACGACTGAGCGGCTGAACTGAACTGAACTGAACTGAGTACACTGTGGGGACAGGGGGTGAGTACAGGTTAAGAACCAAAGAGTCCATATTAAATAGTGATTTCCTAGTCTAATACAAAGTATTTAACATTACTGCCAGACTGCAGGATCAGCTGTAATTCCAATAAACTGTCTTAGCAAGACCAGGTATATTTGAGAAATGTGCTCCACCATGAGCTTCCCCAGTGAACATCTGTGTTTCTAAAATGTGTCCTGTAGGATATGCGACAGGGAGATGCTCACTGGAGAAAAATAAATGCGGGAAGTAACACATTCTAGAGTCCATATATTAGGTTGAACCAAATGAATTTTGTAGGCAATTTCATAGATTTCAAACAGTATCTGAACACATTAGTTAATGCCTACAGATTGTTTTCTTCTGCCTTGTATTTTAGCCCCCTAATTTTGCTGGACAGGATTTATTTTGAAATTATGATACTGGCAATAAATATATAGTACCAGGAATTATTAAAAAGCAGAGACATCACTTTGCTGACAAAGGTCTGTACAGTCAAAGCTATGGTTTTTGCAGTAGTCATGTATGGATGTGAGAGTCAAACCATAAAGACTGAAAACCAAAGAATTGTTGCTTTCAAACTGTGGTGCTGGAGAAGACCCTTGAGAGTTCCTTAGACAGGAAAGAGATCAAATCAGTCAATCATAAAGGAAATCAACCCTGAATACTCATTGGAAGGACTGATGCTCCATTGTGCTTGTCACCTGGTGCAAAGAGCCAATTCATTGGAAAAGACTCTGATGCTGTGAAAGACTGAGGGCAGAAGTGGTCAACAGAGGGTGGGATGGATGGTTAGACAGCACCACCAACTTAATGGACATGAGTTTGAGCAAATTTTGGGAGATAATGGACAGGGAAGCCTGGTGTGCTGCAGTCCATGGAGTTGCAGAGTTGGACACGACTTAGCGACTTAACAACCACCAGGAATTACAGTTGGTCAAAAACCAAACTGCTATTAAAGAAAATTAATCATTCACTTTGAATGAATCAGACACTAAGACAACTGGGACGCCTGAGGATGACACCGCCACATCCTGACGCAAAGCACTGCATGATGCAAGGTCAAGCAGACGTTTGGAGAGCGGTGCGATGGGGAAGAGCATCCTTCCCGTGTGTCACAGAAGCACACCTGAAAGGTTTCAAGAGCTGCAGCAATGGTTCTGCCAGTGGCTATGGATGCTGAGAACATACTAGTTCATTTCTACCATCTAAATGTTACAGACCACCACCACCATATCATATTTTAATAGGGATACTCTGCTGAAAAATTTCATTCCTTTCTATCTGTCCCACTGTTTGGGTCATATTTTGTGTTAGAAACAACGTTTAGCCCCTCTATTTTCAATAAAAAGCTTTTACC
This sequence comes from Cervus elaphus, assembly GCF_910594005.1. Classification (NCBI taxonomy): domain Eukaryota; kingdom Metazoa; phylum Chordata; class Mammalia; order Artiodactyla; family Cervidae; genus Cervus; species Cervus elaphus. The sequence continues at coordinate 3,021,961 of NC_057831.1, read as the reverse complement.
GTATCACATCAGTTTGTTCTTTCTGGGTGATGTTATTATAGTGCAACTAACTCCAAAATAAGTCAATGTAACATTTATTCCCATTTCATTAATCTTATGAGTAGAAATAAAAGGTACTGAACTAAAATATGCATAATAATCAGGCTTTTGTACAAGCTTTCAAATATATATATTTGTAAGTGCACATATAAAATATAATTAAATATACTTCTTTATTGAATGTGCAGAAGAAACTTTTCATTGGTTGTTTTCATTATTTTACCATTTGATACACAACTGTGTACCTCATTTCCAGAACACTAAGTAATTGTTACATGTCTAGAGTGCAGAGTCAAAGATGAGAGATAATTTTATCACTGATACACAACTGTGTACCTCATTTCCAGAACACTAAGTAATTGTACATGTCTAGAGTGCAGAGTCAAAGATGAGAGAGAATTTTATTGCTGCTAGTAGCTCAAAACAAGTACTTTGGCCTGATAGGTGGTATTAAGAAGGTATTTTTCAACTTTAATTTCAGAACAGTATAGTAACTGTTTCCATGGTTTTCTGGAACATAATCACTACATAAATTTAGGATCTGACTGGGTCAGATTGATGAGTAAGGCTTTTGTAATAAGGGCAATTTATCTGCAGAAAAGGACACAAATGTGTACTGCTGTTGCTTTTACCCTGAATGTATTGTCATAAATATAGTGTAGACTGTATTAAATCATAGAGTACCTGCCACATAACCAGACAATTTCTCACAATCATTTTTATTTTCCAGCTTGCATTCATTCTATTGTCTATTTTTTATTGACCTGAGAGTTTATTCATTGGAATTAAATAGGCAATGTCAGAAAGATTTTATGACACATATTTTAAGAACATACAAAGTGATTCTACAAAACATTCATCTAGTTTTTAATTCCTTTTTTAAAAAGATCTAGTGTTTAACAACATACTAGTTTTCCCTTCAGTTTCCCTGGTAGCACAGATGGAAAAAGAATCATATCTCAACAACGGGGTCATTAAACCAGTTAATCATATCATCTTAAAATGTTTAAATTCATAGTATTGAAAGCAAATGCCAATTATTGCTAAAATAGAATATACATAAATGATACATTATGTCCAATATTTTCTCCCTCCCCAAATCCTTAAGAAAACTTGTTCTTAGAAACACTAAGATTTTTAGCATATGGAGATTTTAAATACCATTCCTTTTTTTTAATCAAATAGTTTTAAATTATAGATTAGAACTCAAGATTCTACTCATTATTTACTGAAGTCTTCATTGAATTTGTTACAACATTGCTTCTGTGTTGTTCTTGGCTTTCTGGCTGTGGGGATGTGGGGTCTTGGCTCCCTGAACAGGGACTGAGCCCACACTCGCAGCACTGGGAGGCTAAGTCTGAAGAGGGACTGAGCCCACACCCCCAGCACTGGGAGGCTAAGTCTGAAGAGGGGCTGAGCCCACACCCCCAGCACTGGGAGGCTAAGTCTGAAGAGGGGCTGAGCCCACAACCCCAGCACTGGGAGCCTAAGTCTGAAGAGGGGCTGAGCCCACACCCCCAGCACTGGGAGGCTAAGTCTGAAGAGGGGCTGAGCCCACACCCCCAGCACTGGGAGCCTAAGTCTGAAGAGGGGCTGAGCCCACACCCCCAGCACTGGGAGCCTAAGTCTGAAGAGGGGCTGAGCCCACACCCCCAGCACTGGGAGCCTAAGTCTGAAGAGGGGCTGAGCCCACACCCCCAGCACTGGGAGCCTAAGTCTGAAGAGGGGCTGAGCCCACACCCCCAGCACTGGGAGGCTAAGTCTGAAGAGGGGCTGAGCCCACACCCCCAGCACTGGGAGGCTAAGTCTGAAGAGGGGCTGAGCCCACACCCCCAGCACTGGGAAGCTAAGTCTGAAGAGGGGCTGAGCCCACACCCCCAGCACTGGGAGGCTAAGTCTGAAGAGGGGCTGAGCCCACACCCCCAGCACTGGGAAGCTAAGTCTGAAGAGAGGCTGAGCCCACACCCCCAGCACTGGGAGCCTAAGTCTGAAGAGGGGCTGAGCCCACACCCCCAGCACTGGGAGGCTAAGTCTGAAGAGGGGCTGAGCCCACACCCCCAGCACTGGGAGGCTAAGTCTGAAGAGGGGCTGAGCCCACACCCCCAGCACTGGGAGCCTAAGTCTGAAGAGGGGCTGAGCCCACAACCCCAGCACTGGGAGGCTAAGTCTGAAGAGGGGCTGAGCCCACACCCCCAGCACTGGGAGGCTAAGTCTGAAGAGGGGCTGAGCCCACACCCCCAGCACTGGGAGGCTAAGTCTGAAGAGGGGCTGAGCCCACACCCGCAGCACTGGGAGGCTAAGTCTGAAGAGGGGCTGAGCCCACACCCCCAGCACTGGGAGGCTAAGTCTGAAGAGGGGCTGAGCCCACACCCCCAGCACTGGGAGGCTAAGTCTGAAGAGGGGCTGAGCCCAAACCTGCAGCACTGGGAGGCTAAGTCTTAACGACTGCACCTCCAGGGAAGTCCCTCTACTCTTTTCCTATGTCTTGAAATTTTAATGTACTTGAGTTTCACCAACTCTAAGCAAGGAAGAAGTAGCACGAGACGAGGCGGGGGTGGAGGGTGGGGAGTAACAAGTCAGAATGGGTGGGAAGAGGGGAAGGGGAGGGAAGAGCAAGCATCCTGCAGTCTTCAACGTCCGCAAAGCTGAGACCCCTGTACACAGGCTCCGCCAGGGCATCCAACTGGTATGACAACTAGGGCCTACTAATCACTCAGTTACACAGCAGGGATGGGGACATTTTAGAACTTAACTTTATGACTTGACCATAAGGCTTCTGAGAAATGTATTTTGCAAAGTTCTGTACTGCACCTCCTATTCTAGGTCTACACTAGAGTCTCAACTCAGTTCTTTCAGTCTTTTTTTCTAACATGAGGACAAGTCATCCAATTACCAAGGACTTCACTATCTTTTCCATTAAAGAAAGGAAGAGGAGAAAGACAGTTACTCATCTAATAAAATAAACCTATCAGCTTAGGCTATAATTTTGATTTCACTTTATCATTATTTATGACTGTAGACATGCAAAAGGCTTCCCTGATGGCTCAGATGGTAAAGAAGCTGCCTGCAATACAGGAGATCCGGGTTCAACCCCTGGGTCAGGAAAATCTCCTGGAGAAGGAAATGGCAACCCACTCCAGTATTCTTGTCTGGAAAATCCCATGGACAGAGGAGCCTGGTGAGCTACTGCCCACGTGTTGCAGAGTGAGACAAGGCTGAGCAACCAACACACACAGACATGCAAAAGCATTATCTGTATGCAATCATGTGAATGGCAACCTACTTCATTGTATAAAAAGGCCTATATAAAGAATAGCCTGTTTCAGATGACAAATAGTGTGTGAAAAATATTCTAAGTGTTTATATTGGCAAATAATTTAAGGATCTAGGACCATATGATTTTAAAAGCAGGACTCTAAGATTAAGATGATGAAAATTGTAGTATTTCTTTTTTCCAAACTTGGGTTCCTCCTATTAAACTCCAAACATGTGTACAGCTAAATATATATATATATATATATATATATATATATAACTGATAACCGAGTGAGATGTCATGGAACAATTCAAGCAGCCAGTTTTATTTCTCTCTTCTTCCCTAACTCCCTCCACAGCCTCACTACCACCCTAAACAGAACTCACTTCAGTCCCAGAGGGAAGGGCCTAGAAGTTGCAATAGACATGTACCCTGAAATCCATGCAGAATAAGAATAAATCCTGAAATCCATCACCTGGGGTTAAAAGTGGTTTCCTAGATCTTATCTCAGACCTACTGAACTTGAATCTTGGGATAAAACCCAAGAACGTGCACTTTTAATAAGTCATTCAAAGCTTGGGTCATTTCTGAAGTTTCAAAGGCCTTGAAGTAAGTGCAGGGAGGAAGGCAAGCTGGACCTAAGTGCTAAAGGCAGCAGCTTAATTGAAAGCAGAGATCAAGTGGTATCACTCAGCTCTTAAGTTTCTTCAGCTATTAAATAGATACTGCCAATATCTACAGTCTACTTTTGAATAGAGGTCTAAAGATTTTTTACATGCCTTGACGATTATAACAGCTCATTAACTTGTAACTGGATGGCAACATCTCACTCTTTTCATTTGGGGTTTCCTTAGTGCTTCTAGGTATAGCCTCACGTAACTCTTAAAATATTTCATCAACCAAAAGAAGACTGGGTCAAAAAAAAAAAAAAAAAAGAAGACTGGGTCTTACTATGCTGTAAGACTGTGCCGTGATCTATGATGGCAACTCCTGAACAGAAGCTGCAATAACATTTCAAAAAAAAAACATGAAATACAACACATGTTTAAGCCAGTGTTATCGCCAAAGCAAGAACCTCTCATCTCATGACCCAAGAACCCTGAAGAGTCTCCTCAGCCCTTGGGGGTGGTGGGGCAAGGGGAGGGAGGGGGTAGAAAATGGGGACCTGCAACTAGAATCCACACGCTTGTGATAAATTACCAGATTACCCCAACCAGCAAACAAGTATTATTTTCTAAGACTGCCAAGGAATGAAAGATTGGAAAACACCAATTTAATATAAAGTGCAGGTCTGAAGATCAGAATTCAGTTTATCTTCTTGCTGTCTCACTGGCAACCTTAGTGACTTCTTTGGAGTCCTTAGGCTACTCCAAGGTTATTAGATTAGGACTACTCTATGCTACTTCTAGGAGAAGGCAAGGGCACCCCAGTCCAGTACTCTTGCCTGGAAAATCCCATGGACGGAGGAGCCTGGTAGGCTGCGGTCCATTGGGTCAGCTGAGTCGGACACGACTGAGTGACTTCACTTTCACTTTTCACTTTCCACTTTCACGTAATGGAGAAGGGAATGGCAACCCACTCCAATGTTCTTGCCTGAAGAATCCCAGGGACGGGGGAGCCTGGTGGGCTGCCATCTATGGGGTCGCACAGAGTCGGAAACGACTGAAATGACTTAGCAGCAGCAGCAGTAGCAGGCTACTTCTAAAGCCCCTTCTATCTCTAAAATTCTAAGATTTCCTTACACTTATGTTTCATGAGCACATAATCATGTAAAATACCATTCACTGGTTATTTAATTAAAAGTCTACATTCAGTCTGTCATTTAATAAACTTTTTTTTATTAAGCATTTAATCTGTGCGAGGCATCCAAGAATCTGGGAAATCGATATGGACACACAAGTCTGCTTGCTGTTGGTAAATGCACATTACTGTGAATATTGAATAATGCATTTTACTGTGAACACTCTGTGTCTCTTTAAGCAGTTAAACAGTAAAGTTTACTGGATCATGGCTGAATAATGGAAATCTACACAGATAATGGAAAGCCTGTCAATGCAAAATAAATAAATATTCATTTCAATTATACACATGACTTCTGCCAAGACATAACGCTTTTCTTCTCTGTACCTTTCACTTGCTTTAAAAAAAAAAAAAAGTACATTTTATTTGGTAAACTTCATTTACAACCAAAATCAATTTTTAAAATATATTTATAAAAATAGTTTATTTTAAAGGCTCTCAATAGGACTTAACATTTTATTTTCAGATATACCAAGAAGATAATCAGTATGGTCAATATATCTTAATCCATGATGAAAGGTGCCCCAGATTATTAGATTGAGGCATACTATTTAATTAGGCAAGGTTCAAAGCATTAATTAAATATTACATAATTGGATTCCCCTCCACAAGTTTAACATTAAATTTTCATAAAGGTTACAATATATATCAACCTAAAACTGAAGGAACTATTTTTTAATGTACTATGCTTTAAAAATCTAGCTCCATAATCTCTTTTTAAAAAATGCTTCCATATATATGCATGTGTGTATCTAAAAGTCCACATTTCTCAGGAATGCATACATCCACCTAATAGTAAGGTCCAAAATGAGCAGCAGAATTACCATCTCCAGAAGAGGAGGGCAGAGGCAGGGGTGGGGGGGGCGGAGGTGGGGCTAGGGAGTAGGGCAAGGGGATCAATGGGTGAGGGGCCACAGCAGGCGCGGCCCAGCCCATGTTTGTGGAGGCAGGCGGTGGGGGTGGCGGGGGTGGGGGTGGAGGGAGGGAGAAGTTATGCATGTCAAACCCTGGAGGAGGGAAGGGATACTGTGGCATCATGGGGCTATCTTGTCTCTGTGGCGCAAATCCTGAAGTGTCCTGAGGGACCATGTGTTCTGCATTATAAAACTGTGGAGGTGGGGGCCTGCCAGGGCAAGATCGAGGATATCTACCCTGGGAAAATCCTCTTGTGAATTCTCTGTTGTGATATCCTTTGGAATGCTCTGAAGCGGAGCTATGAACATTCCAATTGTGATGTACTTCTGCAAAATCTTCACCTTTGAAGGAAAGAGCATAAAGACAAAATCAAAATTAATTTTCATACATCAAAAAACAGTGTTTAAAATTTCAAGAATGCCTTATTTAACTTCCAGTATTTCTTACATAATTATAATTTTGTAAGGCTTAAAATGATCAACTTTAAATGAATCCTAAAGGTCAGAGGATCAGGAGAGGGGAAGTTTATCAAGACAAAACTTTGAGACAATAACCACTTGATTTCAGCCAAACACGACAAAGAAAACTGGACATCACATTCCACTCACACGCTCAAAGGTGGTCAAATAGGCTGAGCAGGGAGCCGGTCAGCATGTCCCCTCATTGCAATGCAGATCACATAGGGAACATAGACTTTTGTCTCCACTGGCAATAACCCCCTAAAAGCCTTCCTCCACTTCCTGCACTTGGGGTGGAGTCAGAGAAAACCGAGGAGAATCAGGACTTTCATCACTGCCCAGTATAACAAGGCTAGCCCCAATAGTGTCAGGAGCAGTAATGAGGCACTCTTACATTCAGCAGACACAGGAGGCAGCCTGCCTGTGCCCGGCAGTAATTAGACACCCCCAAACTCAGATATCAACTGAAGCTAAAAAGAAAAACTTAACTCTTATCCTCAACTGGACGTAAACAGTAATAATGCAACTTTTTTCCTTTCCCCAAAAGAACAAAACAATGTATCAGGTTGGTGCAAAAGTGACTGTGGTTTTGCACTGTTGAACTTTTGCCATTTCACACTGGAATGTATTCTTAAATAAATGTGGTTATGTTATACTTCATTTTAATGCATATTTCTCACTTTATGTTTTTTTCCTAATGACTTATTATTTGCTGTTTATTTTATATTTATTTTAGACCGGAGAAATGATGTTAGACAAAAAGCAAATACGAGCAATTTTATTATTCGAGATCAAAATGGGTCATAAAGCAGTGGAGACAACTTGCAGCATCAGCAATGCATTTGGCCCAGCAACTGAGTTTTGCAAGGGAGCCTTGAAGATGAGGAGTGCAGTGACTGGCTACTGGAAGCTGACAATGATCGAGGATCATCAAAGCTGATCCTCTTAACAACTGTATAAGAAGTGGCCAAAGAACTCAGTATCAACCATTCTGTGGTCATTTGCCATTTGAAGCAAATTGGAAAGATGAAAAAGCTCAGGAAGGCAGAAGACAACATAGAAATAAAAACTAGAAAGACTACAGAAAAGGGCAGATTTAAGCCCAAACATATCAATAATTACATTAAATATAAATGGTCTAAATATACCAATCAAAACAGGAGTCAGCAGAGTGGATTAAAAAACATAACTATAGTCTGTAAAAAGCTTATTTCAAATGATAGTCACATTGAATTAAGAGAATGAAACAAGCTACAATATGCAACATAACTAATTAATTATATTATCAGATAAAATAGGCTTCAGAATAGGGACATTTTATGATAAAGGGGTCACCTACCATGAAGATTTAGCCATCTTAAATGTGTATGCACCAACCACATGCTCTCTCTCAAAAACTGACAAGATAACTAGATGGAAAATCATTAAGGATAGAGAAAATACTAAATAGTACTCTTCTAAATAATCCATTGGTCAGAGACTGTGTCAAGAGGAATAAAAACAAAGAAATATTAAGCTAAATCACAATAAATAAAATATATGAGTATCTGTGGAACAGATTCTAGGAGTAAAGTCTTTAATAACATAAACTCCCACCTTAAGAACCTATAAAAACCAAAACAAAATAAACTCAAAGCAAGCAGTAGAAAGTTAATGACAGAGTTAAAAGAATGCAAATGCTAATAGAAAAATAATAAAAATCAGTAACAAATAATTGGCTCTGTGAAAGATCAATATAATTTGCAATCTTCTAAGCAAAACTGAAAAAATACAAGACACAAATGATCAATATCAAAGACATCAAAATGAAGACAATCTTGCAAACTAACTCTATATACATAATTTGACAAATTAGATGAAATGGACCAACTCCTTGAAAAATACAAGCTACTATAACCTATCCAACATGAAAAAGTAAGTAAACTATTAAGTAAACTGAATTTGTAATTAAGTCTCCCCAAAAAACTATCTCCAGTCTGAAAAGGTTCACTGGAAATCTTTTTACCAAATATAAAAAAATTAACAGCAAGTCTACATAATGTTTTCAAGTACACACACACAAAAAAATCTCAATTCATTTTTATGAAGCTACTCTGCTGACAATAAAACCAGTTAAAAATAGTCTGAAAGAAAACTAGACCAATACCTCTCATGAATATAAACATAAAAATCCTTATCAAAATATGAGCAAAATTCAGCAATATTTACAAAGAATTACACACCATGGCTAATTGGTTTATTCCAGTGATGCTCATTCAATATTCTAAAACCAATGTAATCTACTTTATTAACAAGTTAATGAAGGAGTCATGTGATATTATCAATCAATGCAGAAAAACAACTGTCAAAATTATTATTCATGATTCTGAAAAGATGTTCAGGAAGACTAGACAGAAACTTCCTCAACTTGATGAAGAACACCTACGGTAACCCTGTACCTAATATTATACTTCATGGTAAGATACTGAGTGCTTCCTTCTATGATCAGGAATGAAACATATTTACTGAATATAGTGCCAGACGTTACAGCCAGTGCAGATACGAAAGAGAGCTAAAAAAGCATACAGACTGGGAGGGAAAAGACAAACACTATTTCCATTTGCCACTGACATAGCTGTCTATATTGAAATCTCAGGAGAAGAACTCCTAGAACTAGTGAGTTCAGCAAAGTCATAAGACACAAGCTAAACATACAAACAATAATTATTTCTGTATTCTAGAAATGAACAAATGAACACAAATTAAAAATGCAGTATCAGTTACAATGATTTCCCCCAAACTGAAATACTCAGGTGTGTATCTAACAAAAAGATGTACAGAACTTGCATTCTGAAAACTACATAATGCTGGTGAAAGAAACTTTTAAAAAATCTAAATTAATGGAGATATATACCACATTTGTGGAATGGAAGACTCAATCCAATTAAGATGTCAATTCTCTCCAAACCAATACACAGGTTCAATCCAATTTCTATCAAAATCCAAGCAAGACTTTCTGTCAATATAGGGAAGTTTATTTCAAAAGTCATATGGAGAGGCAAAGGAATTAAAATGGCTAAAAATAATTATGAAAACTTTTAGGAAATAAAAAAGAGAAAATCTTTGGAATCTAAGTCTAGGAAAGGAATTCTCAGGCTCCATCAAAGAAAAGCAGATAAATTGGGCTTCATCAAAACAAAAAATGTCATTCAGCAAAGCTCTTTTATAAGGATGAAATCTCAAGCTAAAGAAATACTAGCAATTAAATACAAACTCTCATAACTCAAGAGTAAAGCAGAAATACAATTAGAAAATGGGCACAGTATGAACAAAAAAGCATTGAAGGGATATAGATAGCAAATGAACACATGGAACGATGGTCAATATCACTAGCCATTAGAAAAATGCAAGTTAAAATCAAAACTATGTATCACTACATACTTATTAGAATGGCTAAGATAAAAAATGATGACAATGACAAATGCTGGTGAGAATGCAGACAAACTGGGCCACTCATACACTAGTGACAAGAATGTAAAGTGGTAAAGCCACATGGCAAACAATATGACAGACTCTCAAGAAACTAAACATGTAACTACAGTGGGCCCCTAAATAACACAGGTTTGAACTACACAGGTCCACCTTTAAGCAGATTTTTCTCAATAAAAACATACTATACAATCCATGGTTGGCTGAATCCACGGATATATAGCCAGGGATACAGAGGGCCAACTGTAAGTCATACAGATTTTCAACTGCATGGAAGGGAGGGGGATGCCAGTGCCCCTAACCCCAAAGTTGTTCACTTGTCAACTGTATTATATAACCCAACTGTACTCTTGGACATTTATCCCAGAGAAATGTGAAAATTTGTGTTCACATAAAAATCTGTGCACAAATGTATAAAGCAGCTTTATTCATAATACCCCAAACTGTAAACAACACAAATGCCCTTAAATGGATGAATGGTTAAACCACCTGCAGTATATTCATGCCACAGACCACCACCCTGGAATGAAAACAAACAAACTTAATACATACAACAATCTAGATAATCTCCAGAAAAATATGCTCAGTAACAAAACCCAACTGATAATTTATATAAACCATTCTTGACAGGACAAAATGTATCACAGAAATGGCACACAGATGAGTGGCTGTCGGGAGCTGAGGAAGAGGAAGAAGGAAGGAAGTGGGTGTGGATATAAAAAGGCAACATGAGGACCTTCTTCTGTGACTGCACTGGTGTCAACAGCTAATAAAACACCTTGATTTTAGCTTAAGCACCATATCATTTAATTCTAAAAATGGAAGCAAACAGGTTTCTTGAAGAAAAAAAAAAAAGACTGATAAGCACAAATGATTCTTCTACCTTTTACCCCAAGGGGCCATTTTTACACCCACAAGCTTGAAAACCACCCGAGTGTCCCTTGTACCTCTCCTAACCACACCCCAAGCTGTGTGATGCCTCCAATGCTGGCAGATGCCAGAAAGTATGAGAAAACCCCTAGATATTTCCCTCAGTTTTATTACTGAGGAATTTATATAGATGTAAATGAAGATTAAAAACTAATATATACTATACTGAGGAGTGTCAAAGAATGCTCAAACTACCACAGAACTGCACTCATCTCACCCGCCAGCAAAGTAATGCTCAAAATTCTCCAAGCCAGGCTTCAACAGTATGTGAACTGTGAACTTCCAGATGTTCAAGCTGTATTTAGAAAAGGCAGAGGAAACAGAGTTCAAATTGCCAACATCAGTGGAACATGGAAAAAGCAAGAGAGTTACAGAAAAACATCTACTTCTGCTTTATTGACTATGCCAAAGCCTTTGACTGTGTGGATCACAACAAACTGTGGAATATTCTTAAAGAGTGGGAATACCAGACCACCTGACCTGTCAAGAAACAACAGTTGGAACTGGACATGGGACAACAGACTGATTCCAAATAGGAAAAGGAGTACGTCAAGACTGTATACTGTCACCATGCTTATTTAACTTATATGCAGAGTACATCATGAAAAATGCTGGACTGGATGAAGCACAAGCTGGAATCAAGACTGCTGGGAGAAATATCAATAACCTCAAATATGCAGATGACACTACCCTTATGGCAGAAAGAAAAGAACTAAAGAGCCTCTTGATGAAAGTGAAAGAGGACAGTGAAAAAGTTGGCTTAAAGTTCAACATTCAGAAAACTAAGATCATGGCATCCGGTCCCATCACTTCACGGCAAATAGATGGGGAAACAGTGGAAACAGTGACACTTTATTTTTTTGGGCTCCAAAATCACTGCAGATGGTGACTGCAGCCATGAAATTAAAAGACACTTGCTCCTTAGAAGCTATGACCAACCTAGATAGCATATTAAAAAGCAGACATATTCCTTTGCCAACAAAGGTCCGTCTAGTCAAGGCTGTGGTTTTTCCAGTAGTTGTGTATGGATGTGAGAGTTGGACTATAAAGAAAGCTGAGCACTGAAGAATTGATGCTTTTGAGCTGTGGTGTTAGAGAAGACTCTTGAGAGTCCCTTGGACTGCAAGGAGATCCAACCAGTCCACCCTAAAGGAAATCAGTCCTAAATATTCATTGGAAGGACTGATGCTGAAGCTGAAACTCCAATACTTTTGCCACCTGATGTGAAAAACTAACTCTTCACCTGATGTGAAAAAAGACCCTGAGGCTGAGAAAGACTGAAGGTAGGAGAAGGGGACGAAAGAGGATGAGATGGTTGGATGGCATCACCAACTCAATTGTCAAGAGTTTGAGTAAACTCTGGGAGTTGGTGATGGACAGGGAAGCCTGGCATGCTGCAGTCCATGGAGTTGCGAAGAGTCAGACACGAGTGAGTGACTGAACTGAACTGAACGTTGAGGAGGGCATGGCAACCCACTCTAGTATTCTTTCCTGGAAAATCCTATGGACAGAGGAGCCTAACAGGTTCCAGTACCTGGGGTTGCAAAAGTCGGACACAACAGAAGAGACTTAACATGCATGCACATTTTCTACATTTAACTCACCAGTTTCATTAAATTCAGATCTGAATTTTTTCCGACCTTGAATCTGAGATTTTTTCCTCTGTTTGGCTTCTTTTTCCTTTTCATCATCACTGAAATCCAAGGCCTTACACAAAAAAATAGACAGATTTGTGTCATATGCATTTACCAATTCAGTGGTACATTATCAGAGGTAAAGAGAATAAAGCACTTATTTAAGTGACCCTGAAAGTTAATACATGTACACATGACACAAATCAGAAGGCATAACCCTGTGGCAACGTGGATGCTAAAACAGGACTGCTTCTGACTACATAATCCTTTAAGTGGGCATTCCTTGACTCACACAGCTTCAGCAAAATCACAAATTAACACAGATCATGAACCTTTAGCACTGCTTTAGAACATCTACAATGACCAAAGTTAAATCTATAAATATCAAGAATTTACAAAACTGAGAAACTTCATCAGAACTTCTGAGTGCATTGAAAAACTCTCTTATAATTGTATTTTTCTTTTATAAAATAAAAATACAAAAGTATAAATTCTTGCTATTTTTAAGAATGTATATACTCATTGCTTTAATTTTCATGTTTTAATAAAGACCATATATGTCAAGCTACTTTGAAATACAAAATATTATTGCTGACAAGAAAAAGAACACTCTTTTTAGGAAGGTCAGTATACTGTAAAAAATGGAGAAGTAGGTACACTGTAATTGTTTCCTACCTTCAAAAGAAAAGCAGCTTATTAAAAGTACCATCAATAAATGTCTTCACATCCCATGTGGTGAATTTACTAAACTAAAAAAAAATTATTTTAAATGATAATTTTGCCTTTACCAGGTATCAACAAAATTGATAAAAACAGGACACTATAAGGAAAATGAAAATCTGATAATTAAAATGTGAGTGAAAATATTTTTTTCTGAAATGACCACAAACTAATTGTGAGGTATAAAAGGCATCTGAGGGAGCGGAGAGCACGCCGGCTGGCAGAAAGCAGTGTGACTAGTGAGCAATTTCAAGGACATCCTTCAGGTCAAGAATGAGGGATGTATGAGTCTGAGTCCTGTCTTCCTTTCTCAAATACTGTGTGAAAAGACACTTACCTCTGGGGGTGGTTCTTGATCATTCTTCCATGATGCATCTGATCCCCTATCCCTAGGGGAACAAACAAAGTTCAAAGGGTCAAAGTACTTACTAAGATTCTGTTAAATGCTTATAACCTAATAGCATGGAAAATAAAAAAGCAAAAGACCTAAGCTCAATCTTAATTCGCAATATATAAGACAATAAGAGAAAAGAATAAAGGCGCATTTCTGTGTTCTTTATTTAAGACGATGTGGGAAGAGCACACCAATATATCAGGAGTAGAGATCAGAATGAGAAGCCGACCCCACGCTGCGCAGGGCAAAGTGGTTCTGCAGTTCTTCAGCAGCTCCAGGAGCTCTGACTCTCACTGATACTGTCATAACACCTGAGCTCAGCTCATAAACCTCCTCAGTAAATACCTATCCAAGACCACAGTCAGACGTTCCAGGTGCCAAGGACACAAAAAGGGAATACACAAGGAGGCATTTCCTTGTGTAAGACTTCACAGGTTCAACAACAGAGATCACAACATGAAATGCTTCTTCCTTGATTCACCTGAGAATTATCAATGATCCTCCATGAGTAAGCAAGGCTTGCTCCAAGAGTGACTCTCAGAGCAGAGGGTAAGACAAAGGCATCTAGAGTTGGAGGAGGAGGAGCTGTGAAGATCCTACAGGACACTAAGTCTTTTTGGTGAAAAGTTTTATACTCTATGACCAACAAAAGCATGTAGATCTATTATGACTATAATTTCTGACAGCTCATTTTTAATTGTATCTGTTTGATCCTGATTTCACAGTTTGACAATATTTGTGATTCAATTACATTAAAATATTACAAAGTATTAGGAGTAGATGTTGTCCTCACTGCTTGACACCAAATCTCAAAAATAAACTAAACTCCCAGGAATTAATTAATCAATTAATTCATTAAAATCAATTTACAGATGTCTGTGGGCTCGCACAACAGGAAATCTTTTTTTCTGAGTCTGCTCTACTGTTTTAATTTGGAATTCTGTTATTATACATAAAGCATTATCAATGACTTTTCCCATTTTTAGTTATTATCTTCTACCCATGCATTTATCATAGCTCCAGGGTTCCTTTTAGCATGGATGCCATCTCAACAGCCTACACTGACCTTAGAATGAAATCTTCTGAAGACAGAAATGGGAAAAGTTCCCTAATGGGGGCATTACCACAGAAAATCAAAAACTACTACACAAAAGAACAAGCAACATTTCCAACAGTTAACAAGAGTAAGTTCATGGGAAGCTAAGATTAAAATAACCCAACTAAAAGCAGGTAAGCTTGAGAGAAGTTCAACTTCTCCATCTCAAAGGCAAAGGAGTTCCCTTGACCAACAGAAAAATGCAGTCTAGAACAGAACGGACTTCATCAGGTGGGGCTTCTGCAGAGTGGGCTCAATTTCCTGATTCTTTAGTTTCTTATTCTTTCTTTGCAAAAAAAGACAAAAATTCTTGTTCTTGAAAATCAGAACAAAGACAGCTTCTACATCTATCTAAAAACATCTTCAGAAAAATCTCTTCAACTTATCTATTTTAAGCTAAAATATTTCACCCGTTAAAAGCTAATATATGGAATATCCAAAGCAACAACTTAATATTCAAACAGGATGAAATGCTAAATATTTAAGGCATGATTTTAAAGCATACTAAAATTTTTATAACTTTGCTATATTTAACTCACCTTTCATGTTAATGGTTATTTAGAAAAATTAACCTTACACAGCCTGAAGAACAACTTAAGTTCCTGCAGGTACTTCTGTGTTTTCTTAAACATGAGTTTAACAAATTATCAGGAACAAAATGTTCATCTCATTTCAGAGATTTCCAAATGCTTCACCTGTATTTCAAGTTTCCAACTGAAAGACAGCTAGATTTCAAAGGGGCTTTTGTGTCAAACTGAGTACAAAATCTTTTCAGATTTAAGATCTCTTCTCCAATCCTTTGCAGTATTTTCCTCCACTCCTAACTGGGCAACATTTTATTGGTTCATATTTATTACATCTTTCCAAAGCATTCAGTTTACATTTACAGAAAAAGTCATTCTACTTTAATTCATATGCCATTGGTTTGTGCAAAAATTAATTATGTAATTATAATAACAAGTCTGATATAAATAGCTCTACAGCTAACACCTGACAGCAAAATTTATACCTGACAAATATATAGTTCATCAGTGGAAACAAGAAATATCACCAGATACACACCACAGGATATCATACAGCACATTTACAGATAGAATACAGACCACTGGTTTGCTGGTTAAGTCAACTCTGTTAATCGCAGCTTGATACACAACACATAAATATGTTGTTCTATAAATGTATAATTTATAAGCAACCTAAAATTTATTCATTTTCTTTTTTCAAGAATTATAAAGTTGCATTAAATAGTGAAGCTTATGAATGCAATCCAAAGAAATCTTTCTTTAAAATGGTAAGGTTGTAGCACATATATGCAGGAAAGTATATAATGGAAAAGATAATGAGTTAAAATTCAGAAAATGTATATGGCCCAAATGTGCTCTTACCAGTTGCTCATGCCTTTTTGGGCAAAAAATACAAATGATCTCTACCCTGTAAAACCTGATAACAACAGTAGCTTTCAGAGATGTTACCAGGAAGACAAATGAGCTCTTTGGATACCATCTTAACTGCAAGAAACCACATCCCTACTCCTAAAACATGAACACTAGATAAGCAAAGAAGTAAGATGCCAATAAAGTACTTACTGTTTAAGCTTCTCTGTGAATATATACTGGGTGAAGTCTTTCATTGATGGAGCAAAATACATAGTGTCTTTTATTTTAATACCTTTATTTTCAATATGCTCTGAAGAATTAAACCGTAATACATAAAATGGATGTGCAACAGGTCCAAATATCTCAAATATCTATAAAAGAGAAGAAACAAAGTTCTCCTTTGACAGAAAAATAAGGACTTCAAAAGTTAGTACTATTGGGACTTCCCTGGCAGGCCAGTGGTTAAGCCTTCACCTTCCAATGCAGAGGGTGCAGGTTGAATTCCTGCTTGGGAAGTTAAGATCCCACAAGCCTCTTGACCAAAACATAAAACAGAAGCCAATACTGTGTGTGTGTGATTTTTCAATTCCAGTCATCTGGCAGTGGACATGTAAGTGGCTTCCACGTCTTGGCCACTGTAAATAGTGCTGCTATGAACTCTGGCGTACATGTACCTTTGCAAATTATAGTTTTCTCTGGACAGACACTCAGAAATAAGACTGCTGGATCATACACTAACTCTACAGATTTTTAAGGAACCTCCATACCACTGTCCATAGGGGCTGCACCAATTTACATTTCCACCAACAGTGAAAGAGAGATCCGTTTACTCCATACCCTCTCCACCTTTAATCATCTACAGACTTTCTAGTGATTGGCCATTCTGACTGGTATGAGGTAATACCTCATTGTAGTTTTTTTTTAATTTATTTATTTTAATTGGAGGCTAATTACTTTACAATACTGTGGTGGTTTCTGCCATACAGTCACATGAATCAGCCATGGGTGTACATGTGTTCCCCATCCTGAACCCCCCCCCACCTGCCTCCCCATCCCATCCCTCAGGGTCATCCCAGTGCACCAGCCCTGAGCACCCTGTCTCATGCATCGAACCTGGACTGGCGATCTGTTTCACATATGACAATATACATGTTTCAATGCTATTCTTTCAAATCATCCCACTCTTGCCTTCTCCCAGAGTCAAAAGTCTGTTTTTTACATCTGTATCTCTTTGCTGTCTCACATATAGGATCATCATTACCATCTTTCTAAATTCCATATATATGCGTTATAATATACTGTATTGGTGTTTTTCTTTCTGACTTACTTCGCTCTGTATAAGAGGCTCCAGTTTCATGCCTCATTAAAACTGATTCAAATGCATTCTTTTTGATAACTGAGTAATATTCCATTGTGTATATGTTGACCTGAATTTCTCCAATGATTAGAGATATTGAGCATCTTTTCATGTGCCTATTAGCCATCTGTATGTCTTCTTTAGAAAAATGTCTATTTAGGTCTTCTGCTCATTTTTGATTGGGTTGTTTGATATTGACCTGTATGAGCTATTTGTGTATTTTGGAAATGAATCCCATTGGTAGCATAATTTGCAAATATTTTCTCCCAGTCTATAGGTTTTTTGTTTTGTCTATGATTTCCTTTAATGTGTAAAAGCTTTTAAGTTTAATCAGGTCCCTTTTGCTTATTTTTGTCTTTCCTTCCATTACTCTATGAGACAGAGCTAAAGCAAACACTGCTGTGATTTATGTCAAAGAGGGTTCTGCCCATATTTTCCTTTAAAAGTTTGATCATATCCTGTCTTGTATTTAGGTCTTCAATCTATTCTGACTTTACTTTTGCAACATGGTGTTACAGAATGTTCTAACTTCAATCTTTACATATAGCTGTCCAGATTTCCCACTTACTAAAGAGACTGTCTTTTCTTCATCGCATATTCTTGCCTCTTTCATTGTAAATTAATTGACCATAAGTGCATGAGCTTATTTTCCGGCTTTCTATCCTGTTCCACTGATCTATTACTCCCTTTTAAAGCCTAAAGTTTCTTTTAGTTTTTTTCATGTTAAATATATTTTTCATAATATATTTCTGTGGCTATTTAACACTCCTTTATAGATCTAGCAGAATTTAACATATCTTATGTTGTAGAATACTGAGACAAGCTCCCAATTTGTTCAGAAATGATGCCATAATGAACACCTTTATCCGTAAATCTCTGTATTTCAGAATTACTGAAAACTAGTTTGTAAGAGATGGAACCATCAAAGCCAAGAGTATGATTACTACTAAAACTCGATGCAAATTACTAAATAATGCTCCAAATTGCAATTTAAATCAACTCCACTGAAAGTACCTATTTTATTACATCCTCAGTTGCTGATTGACTGAAAAGTCCTCATTTGTTAAAAAGTAAAACAAAAAACAACAAATGCTCAAACAAATGCTCAAAATTAAATGTAGAGAAAATGATCAAGAAATCCAACTTATAGGTGACATAAGTTGGTAATGTTTTAAAAATTCCCTAATATAAGAATTCAACATTAAAAATGGAATTCATTCATTAATTATCGATAGGAACTAACCTTTTCTAGGATTAAGGTGCAAAAGGCAGAATTTCAAATCTGAACTTGCCCTCCTTTAAATCAGTGGGAAACAAAGAAGGAGATGGGAGAGGGGCAAAAAAAATCAGACCACCTGTGTTATAAACTGCATTTTGCTCTTTTTTAGCTATTGTGATTTCTGAATAAATGAGGGTAATTCTATTTCCTTACAGTTTCAGTGAATTTAAAAAGACACAGAGGATATTTGACACTGTAGCTGATTATTACTGTTACTGAAAAGGAGAGGGAAAAGGAAGGATGTCATAAATAAAAGGAATCATGGAAATAATCAGTTTTAATCCAGTCAGAAAAGCAGGAAGTGCGTGTCCCTAGTCTCTTCCCCCTGGTCTCCCCAAGAGGTACAGCAGCATCCCTGTGCTCAAGAGCTCCCGCCCCAGCCATCTGCACTCACCTCCACTCCTCTCTCTCAACAGCTTCCCAGGCTAAGCCCCTGGATTCTCTCTAGTCCCTTACAAAGGTACCAGCAGTAAACAGGGTTTATTCTGTATTTTAGTACTTCTTCCTCTGAACCAAAAGTACTGAGACCCATACTTGAAAAAAAGTATTAAGCCTAAGTCTTTGAAAGGGAGAAAAGTCAACACCACCCTTCAGGTATTAAAGCCTTCTTCTCTTCACAAACTTTTTCAAAGATTGCCAAAAAGCATTAGCTCTGGACTCCAATTAATTCTGTCACTGACTGCTTTGCAATTCTAAGAGACTCATTTATTTTGGTAAATTTAGTCTGTCAACCTAAAAAGTAGGCAGTGCAGGGTGACAACCCTCATAAAAGCCGGATCCCTTTCTAATCTGTGTCAGAATGGAACAGCAGGAAAAGGCTCAAAAAGGGAAAATTATGTGAGTTGTTCTAATAATATAATTCAAAATAAATGATTTTTTGATTAAACACAAATTAATTCTATTTCTTAAAATAAAAAAGATGTCAACTGTCACTTATCTAGGAAAAACTAAACCCCAAAAAGTTTTCTCCAGAGACAACATCTGGTTTCTTAATTGTCTGTTATCAACTCAATGCTTATTTACTTAGCCCATATAATCTATAAAGGACTCTAACTAAACACAGTGGAATATCCCAAGGTGAATAAAACTCTGTCCCTGCTGCCAGAAAGAGAATACTTGGTTGATATATATATTCTTCATCTTGGAAGATTTTATCCTCCGATGACCACTCAGAATTATATATTTGTCGGGTAAAATGCAGACATGCAGCATGCAGGATTGTTCCCTGCATGTAAGGATGTTAAAAGGGACCTAATCTTATGATGGTACTAAAGTACATATTCACAATTCCCCAGAAAGTGCTTATAGTGACACTTTACTGGTATCACCGAAAACTTTTTCCATTTGAAAGATTCCACTCTCAGCTTCCACGTGAGAAAGTCAAAGTCTAAAAAGTTTCAAGAGCCACCATACAAAGGGCCACACAAAGCAAAAAGGTTTATGAACTACTATGCATTGGAAAGCCTCCTGCACCCAATTGAGTATCTGGAAGAACTGTGTCTTATTCAAAACAAAGACACACTGCCTGACAAAGAATCTGACAAATGTCAGGAAAAAAATTCTGTACAACAACAGCAACAAATTAAACCAATTTACAGACAGACACAAATTACTGAAGAAAATCAGGAATGTACTAAAATTTGAGCGCTCTCGATTGCTCACATACTAAAACTAATAAACTTAAGATACTAAAGTCAGAAAATGCAATCAACAAAGAAACAGGGTAATTAGTAGAATTTGAGTTTTGTTTTACAAACCTTTCCTGCTGCCTGTCGATCAGTCTTAAAAATTACAGTCTCCTCATTAACTGGAGGTACGTTAGTCATAGATTCAATTATTACTGAAAATGAAACAAAATAGATAATTTCAAGATTTAATCAGAAGATAATGCAGAATTCAAACCAGTATTTAGGCTTTAATTCCCACATAATTTAAAATGAAATTTAAGGTGGGATAATATACCTTGGTAACTATTTCTCCTGGATAAACAAGTAGCATAAGGAAATATATTCTACATTTTTTTCTTTTATACGAAAGCTACAATTCTGGGAAAAAAGATTAAAGTACAAAATCTCATGGAAAGTTGGAATTACCCATTAGTCAAAAGTCAACAAAGTCAAGCTGTGTACATTTTCTCAAGCAATTTTTATCCAAAAAATAATAATCACATTTAGTCATATAACTCCTGTTTTAGAAGAAATTAGTCATCTTTCTCACCCTAGAAATCCTTTTCTGCAAATTACTGATTACATACCGATATACGAAAAAGTTAAAGACTTCACAAAAACATTTTCCTCTGAACAGATGAAAAAAGAATGATAGAGCTCCCAGTAATGTGGCTCCTGGGTGCACTGGGACAACCCTGAAGGATGGGATGGAGGGAGGTGAGAGAGGGGTTCAGGATGGGGGACACATGTACACCCATGGCTGACTCATGTCAATGCATGGCAAAAACCACTACAATATTGTAATTAGCCTCCAATTAAAATAATAAATAAACAAAAAGACAAAAAGCATTATCACTTCAGTCTAGCACATTCTCCTGTTCTTCTAAGCGCCACAAATGTCAAACTAACAATCTACAACAGCAAAACGAAAACAAACACACATATATATTCACACAGACACACAGGATTCTTAGAAAATTAAAGCAACAAACAAAAATACTCCGTCACATTACACAGATAATGCCATCTCCACTTGGGAAATGAAATATCAGTTGATTATTAAAATCCATTCAAGGATTTTCAACTGTATCCCAATTAATTTCAAGAGTTAGTACTTCTAAGTTGGAACATGCACTAAGGAATGGGCAACAAGTTTTGAATTGGATGCCTCTCAAATAAAGATGACAAAGATTGATAATAATATTGAATAATGACAGAATTTCCCAGGGCCAAATTACATGAAAATTAAAAACTACCTAATTCAAAACCCTCACATTTGATAGAAAGGTAAGAGAGCCTGAAGAACTATGGATGGAGGTTCGTGACATTGCACAGGACACAAAGATCAAGACCAACTCCCCCCCCCCCCCCCAAATTGCAAAAAGGCAAAATGGTTGTCTGAGGAGTACTTACAAATAGCTGAGAAAAGAAAAGATGCAAAAGGTGAAAGAGAAAAGGAAAGATATACCCATTTGAATGCAGAGTTTCAAAGAATAGCAAGGAGAGATAAGAAAGCCTTTCTCAGTGATCAATGCAAAGAAATAGAGGAAAACAATAAAGTGGGAAAGGCTAGAGATTTCTTGAAATAAATTGGAGATACCAAGGGAACATTTCATGCAAAGATGGGACACAATAAAGGACAGAAATGATACGGACCTAACAGAAGCAGAAGATATAAAGAAGAGGTGGCAAGAATTCTAAAAAAAGTTCTTCATGACCCAGATAACCACAATGGTGTGAACATTCACCTAGAGCCAGGCATCCTGGAATGTGAAGCCAAGTGGGCCTTAGGAAGCATCACCATGAACAAAGCTAGTGGAGGTGATTTCAATAGTTGAGCTATTTCACATCCTGAAAGATGATGCTGTGAAAGTGCTGCACTCAATATGCCAGCAAATTTGGAAAACTCAGCACTGGTCACAGGACTGGAAAAGGTCAGTTTTCATTCCAATCCAAAAGGAAGGAAATGCCAAAGAATATTCATACTACCACACACATCTCACATGCTAGCAGAGTAACGCTCAAAAGTCCCCAAGCCAGGCTTCAACAGTACATGAAATGTGAAATTCCAGATGTTCAAGCAGGATTTAGAAAAAGCAGAGGAATCAGAGATCAAATTGGCAACATCCACTGGATCATGAAAAAGCAAGAGAATAGCAGAAAAACACCTTTTTCTGCTTTATTGACTACATAAAAGTCTTTGACTATGTGGATTACAACAAACTGTAGAAAATTCTTAAAGAGATGGGAATATCAGACCACCTAACCTGTCTTCTGAGAAATTTGTATGCAGGTCAAGAAGCAACAGTTAGAACTGGACATGCATCAACAGACAGGTTCCAAATCAGAAAAGGAGTATATACATCAAGGCTATATATTGCCACCCTGGTTATTTAACTTACATGCAGAGTACATCATGAGAAACGCTGGGCTGGACGAAGCACAAGCTGGAATCAAGATTGCTGGGAGAAATATCAATAACCTTGGATAGGCAGATGACACCACCCTTATGGCAGAAAGTAAAGAAGAACTAAAGAGCCTCTTGATGAAAGTGAAAGAGGAGAGTGAAAAAGTTGGCTTAGAGCTCAACATTCAGAAAACTAAGATCATGGCATCTGGTCCCATCACTTCATGGGAAATAAATGGGGAAACAATGGAAACAGTGGCAGACTTTATTTTGGGGGGCTCAAAATCACTGCAGATGGTGACTGCAGCCATGAAATTAAAAGACACTTACTCCTTGGAAGAAAAGTTATGACCAACTTAGACAGTATATTAAAAAGCAGAGACATTACTTTGCCAACAAAGGTCCATCTAGTCAAAGCTATGGCTTTTCCAGTAGTCATGTATGGATTCGAGATCTGGACTATAAAGAAAGCTGAGTGCTGAAGAATTGATGGTTTTGAACTGTGGTGTTGGAGAAGACTCTTGAGAGTCCCTTGGACTGCAAGGAGATCCAACCAGTCCATCCTGAAGGAGGTCAGTCCTGGGTGTTCACTGGAAGGACTGATGCTGAAGCTGAAACTCCAATACTTTGGCCACCTGATGGGAAGAACTGACTCATTGGAAAAGACCCTGATGCTGGGAAAGATTGAAGGCGGGAGAAGAGGACGACAGAGGATGGCATCACCGACTCAACTGCCATGAGTCTGAGTAAGCTCCAGCGGTTGGTGATGGACAGGGAAGCCTGGCATGCTGCAGTCCATGGGGTCGCAAAGAGTCGGACATGACTGAGTGACTGTGAACTGAAGAAAAGAGTACATGAGAGATTTTAACGTGATCGTATGGTCAAACCCACACAGAACTATCACCTCAACCTAGCTGACTGATATTTAATGTTATTTTCCTTTTTGTAAAAGGTCCAAATAATGTTACATGTTTTACGTTTTCAAAACAGAGTGTGTAACAAGCATGTTCTATAGCAGCACGGTTGAGAATTTTATTAGTCTATTAGGACACGTTAGTCAAAATAGTATCTTTAAAAAGCATTATTTCCTATGTATCACATAATTTACTTTTCTTTCCCATGAGAATAACCATTCTGACCTAAATTTTTTCTATACACATCAAGTCCAATAAACAGTTGACTCACACTATGTAATCAAGAAATTACCTTTCTGATTTATTTTTGCATATTATTAAATACCATAAGATATTAAATGTAATGATTCAAGAATCATGTAAAGAATTTTAGTAATTACGATTTTTATAAAAAAGTTTCATTTAATTGGAATTTTCATTAATAAATTGCCAAATTACAAGAAAGAATTATTTTTTAAAATAGTGATACAGACAATTAAGAACAGTTTGAGAAGGATAGGTGTTAACTCTTCTCTCAATGTTTGATAAAATTCACCTGTGAAGCTGTCATGTCCTGAACTTTGTTTGCTGGAAGATTTTTAATCATGGTTTCAATGACCCTGCAATTCCACTCCTGGGCACATATCCAGAGAAAAACATGGCCCCAAAAGATGCATGCATCCCAATGTTCACTGCAGCGCTGTTTACAAAAGCCAAGACATGGAAGCAACCTAAATGTTCATTCACAGAGGAATGGATAAAGAAGATGTGGTACATATATTCAATGGAATATTACTCAACCATTAAAAAGAATGAAATAATGTCATTTGCAGCAACTTGGATGGACCTAGAGAATGTCATACTGAGTGAAGTCAGAGAAGGAGAATTATCATATGACATCCCTTATAAGCAGAGTTTAAAAAGAAATGATATAAATGAACTTACTTATAAAACAGAAAGAGACTTACAGACTTAGAAAACGAACTTATGATTGCCTGGGGAGAAGGGATAGTTAGGGACTTTGGGAAAGTCATGTACAAACTGCTGTATTTAAAATGGACAACGAACAAAGATCTGCTGTAGAGGATGTAAGACTCTGCTCACTGTGATGTGGCAGCTTGGATGGGAGTTGGGTTTGGGGGAGAAAGCACACAGGTGTATGAATGGCTGAGTGCCTTCCCTGGTCACCTGGAAGTACTAGAACACTGTTAACTGGCTATACCCCAGTACAAAATGCTTTTGGTATTAAAAAAAATTTTTAAAAAGAATTTTTTTAAAAAGATCAAAAGCTAAATTTTCATTTCTATCACTGATTGATTATATGACAGATCACAGGAGCAAGTGACTCAAATTCTTCTATGTCCCTTAAGTCATAAACTAAGGACTGGTGGACCATTTAGGCCCTTTTCTCAGTTCAAAAATCCTATGACTTTGTCAACTTGGAGTCCTATTTTTTGGTGTCACTTACTAGAGTTAATAGTAACAACATTAATTTCAAAGTCTCTCCTGTACTGACATCATATCTTGGGGCTAAAAGAAAGCTGTAAAATTTAGTTCCCATATACTCCAATGGGTTCATATTTCATGACATTAATGTCGGTGTTAAAACCATAGAACTTTCTAATTTACTTGTTTGTAAGATAAAATCAAAGGCAGTAGGCAGAGTAACTGCTCTCTAACCACAAAAAAAGATACCCACACACCCATATCCCTGAACCTGTAAATGCCATTTTGTATTAAAAAGAGAGACTTTGCCGATGTGAATAAGGCTAAGCACCTTGCAGTGCAAAATTACCCCGTTTAACAGTGGGTAGGCTCAATCTAAGGAGTCCTTAGAAGCAGAGAATCTTTCCAGTCTGTGTGATCCATCAGAGGAAAATGTGACAATAGAGAAGGTCAGCGAGACGCTACATTATGGACTGTGAAAATGAAGGGAGGGGGCCATGAGCAAAGGAATGTGAGAGACCTCCAGATGCTGGAAAAGGTTAAGAAATGCATTCTCCCTCAGATCCTCCAGAGAGCAACTTGCCCCTGAAGGACCCCTTGATTTTAGCCAGTGAGACCCATCACACTTCTGGCCCACAGTACTGTAAAGTAATAAATGTGTTGTTTTAAACCACTAAATCTGTAGTAACTTAACAGCAATAGAAAACACATGTATCATTCAAATAAATTTGAGAGAAATTTCTATGTCAGTAAAAGCACACTTTAAATTTTTAAAAAGACACTGTATTTATGTACTACTTGTGTAAGTAAAAGCTGAATTTATCTGTTCAAACCTAACAGCTATAAAATGAAGTATTATTACATATTTTGGAGAAAATTCCCTACCCATAAGTCTTTGATTATTAGAATATGCTTGGATATAAATTATAATTTATTAATATTAATATTAATAAAAATATATACATACCTAATTGTTCAATAATACTTGAAACCATCCCAAGAGGCTTTAATTCAATATCTTCAGGCAGAACAATAGTGAGTTCTTCAACAGAAGGTAGTTCCTGTAATATAAAACAGCAGTAATCTTCCTCCAGCTTCAAGGACTTAACTTTTTTTTTTTAAAAAAGGACAGTTTCCATGTAGTGTGCTGCATCTATTTCTGAGATGTGACATTAAGTATTTATCATCTCTTGGATATCATCCTTTCTAGTGTCTGAGCATTTCTCCCCCCTTCAACATCTCCCCACCTAAGTGATTCAAGAGATCTAGTATCTACACCCTAACCCATAACACAGACCTAAATACCACTCTAGATTTTTCCAATCAACTTGAACAAGAGATCATCCTAAAAGAGATAATATAAAATAACTCCCAGAGACATTCCACTTGAAGAGAATTAATTCTATTGGCTCTGATTTCTCCACAGGAGAGTTCTCTGATCTGTCTTAATGTGGTTAGTTAATTAATTTGACTATGATTAAACAATTTAACAGAGGAACAGCTAACTTTTCTAAGTCTGTGTGTGAAAAGAAGATGAATTTCTAGTCTCTTCAAGACAAAATACATAATTCCTGGAAACAATGTACCAAGTTTCAGCTCAAGAAGCTGTGAAGCTGTTGCCTGATTATCTTCTTCCCTGTCTAGGTTAAAACCAAATTTCTTTACATTCTGACCCAGGTGCTAACTGTTTGTCAGTTGCTACAGAAATTAGATATTGAAGTGGAGAGGATGCTGAAGAAAAATCTAAGAAAGCAGACCTTAGGTTTTAAATTAAATAAACAGAGCTTTCTGTTCACCTTTGTCAAATGATAACAACTGACTCTCCCAGCAAAGTTTTTCCCTAAGAAGGGCTTAAGGAAAGTGCAAAGATCCTATTAATTGTATATTAGGGTTAAGTCTGGGAAAGAAAAGATGACTTTTGGAGAACTGTTTAAAAAGACAGGAAAACCTAAATCATACAGAGCATTTTAGATGAGCATATCTCAGGTACTCATTTTCCTCTACAGGATCTCCAGTTGAGGTTTTTAACAAAAATCACCCAACCGGAACTGAAGCATAACTTTCTTCTGCGGATGCTGCTTTCTGATCAAGGACTAGTTATGAAGAGCACACTGAGGATCTCAACCAACTCAGCACAGAAGACTTACCTCTGTATGGTTACTCTGGCCTGTGTTGAAGGAAATGACTATATTTTACATATCAGAATCTTTCTGAGTACTTCTAGGGAAAGGACAACTACTTGTCATTTTATCATATTAAATATGGAGTCCTTTTCTAGGTAAGAAAGTATGAAAGTGTTCAAACAGGGTGTGTATCAGAATAGAGAAGGGAGTTCAGCTGTTAGAACAAGTTGGTAAATGTGACAGGACAATCTTTTTAAGAAGTTCCAAGCTAAGCAGAAACCCCACACCCTGTTAAATATGCAACTAGAGAACTGTGTAGTACTGAGGGCTGACACGGGTCTCACATGGGCTCTGGGAATGGCACCTCTTATGAGTGGTGATTGGCATTTTCTAATGTAGCAGCTCTGGCTGCAGCAGACCTGGGAGGTCCAGTGTGCGGCATTAAGTCCTCCTGAAGGAGGCTGCCATTAGCCCCAACACAGAGCCTCCGAGCAGACGACCCACAAACTAGAGATCAATTATACTAAGGAGTTCTCACACTATTCCAAAGAGTTCTTGCCCTGTTGCAAGAAGTTCTAGGTCCCACAACAGATTACCCAACCTGGGGATCTGGCAAAAGGACAGAGAACCCACAGAGAATTTGACTTTGAAGGCCAGTGGGATTCGGTTATAGAATTACCACAGTACAGGGGAAACAGACTCTTGAAAAGCTCAAACAAAACCTTGTGCACAACCAGGACCCAGGAGAAAGGAACAGTGACCCCAAAAGAGACAGGACCAGACTTGCCTGAGAGTGCCCAGGAGTCTCTGGCAGACATGGGTTTGACAGTGGCCTGCCACAGGGTAAAGGGCACAGAATACAACAGTCCTGGGAGTCCAGGCATGCTGACAGAGGTGCTTTTGAAGGATGTCACCATTACTGCCATTACCCCTACCATACAGGGAGGGACTCAGCCCCACCCATTTGCAGAAAATTGGATTAAAGATTTAGGAAGCATGGCCCATCCCATCAGAGCAAGACCCAGTTTGCCACATAGCAAGTCCCTCCCATCAGGAAGCTTCTACAAGCCTCTAATCCTTCTCCATCAGAGAGCAGACAAATGAAAACCACAATCACAGACAACTATCCAATCTGATCACAGGACCACAGTCATGTCTAACTCAGTGAAACTAAGCCATGCCGTGTGGGGCCACCCTAGACAGACGGGTCAGGGTGGAGAGGTCTGACAGAATGTGGTCCACTGGAGAAGGGAATGGCAAACCACTTCAGCATTCCTGCCTTGAGAAACCCATGAACAGTATGAAAAGGCAAAAGGATGTGACACTGAAAGATGAACTCCCCAGGTCAGTAGGTGCCCAATATGCCACTGGAGAAGTACAAAGAAAGAGCTCCAGAAGGAATGAGAGGTTGACCAAAGTGGAAAGGATGCCCAGTTGTGGATGTGTCTAGTGGTGAAAGTAAAGTCAAATGGTGTAAAAGAACAATAGGCATAAGAACCTGGAATGTTAGTTTCATGAATCAAAGTAAATCAGAAGAGGTCAAACAGAAGATGGCAAAAGTGAACATCAACATTTTAGGAATCAGTGAATTAAAATGGATGGGAATGGGCAAATTTAATTCAGACGACCATTTTATCTACTCCTGTGGGCAAGAATCCCTTAGAAGAAATGGAGTAGCCATCATAGTCAAAAGAGAGAGTCCAAAATGCAGTATTTGGATGCAATCTCAGAAACGACAGAATGATTTCTATTTGTTCTCAAGGCAAACCATTCAACATCACAGTAATCCAAGCTTATGTGCCAACCACTAATGACAAAGAAGTTGATGTTGAACAGTTTTTTGATGACCTACAAGACTTTCTAGAACAAACACCAAAAAAAGATGCCATTTCATCATAGGTGACTGGAATGCAAAAGTAGGAAGTCAAGAGATACCTGGAGTAGCACGCAAGTTTGACCTTGGAGAGTATAAAATGAAGCAGGACAAAGGCTAACAGTTTTGCCAAGAGAATGCACTGGTCTTAGCAAACAACCTCTTCCAACAACACAAGAGACGACTCTACACATGGACATCACCAGACGGTCAACACCGAAATCAGACTGATTATATTCTTTGCAGCCAAAGATGCAGAAGCTCTATACAGTCAGCAAAAACAAGACCAGGAGCTGACTGTGGCTCAGATCAAGAACTCCTTACTGCAAAATTCAGACTTAAATTGACGAACGTAAGGAAAAACCACAAAGCCATTCAGGTATGACATAATCAAATCCCTTACAATTATACAGTGGAAGTGACAAATAGATTCAAGGGATTAGATCTGATAGAGTGCCTGATGAACTATGGATGCAGGTTCATAACAAAGTACAGTAGGTGGTGATCAAAACCATCTCCAAGAAGAAGAAATGCAAAAAGGCAAAATGGTTGTCTTAGGAGGCCTTACAAATAGCTGAGAAAAGAAGACAAGCAAAAGGCAGAGGAGAAAAGGAAAGATAAATCCATCTGAATGCAGAGTTCCAAAGACTAGCAAGCAGAGATAAGAAAGCCTTTCTAACTGATCAATGTGAAGAAACAAAGGAAATAACAGAATGGGAAAGACTAGAGATCTCTTCAAGAAAATCAGAGATACCAAAGGAACATTTCATGCAAAGATGGGCAAATAAAGAACAGAAATGGTATGGGCCTAACAGAAGCAGAAGATATTAAGAAGAGGTGGCAAGAATACATAGATGAGCTCTACAAAAAAGATCTTCATGACCCATATAACCACAAAGGTGTGATCACTCACCTAGAACCAAACACCCTGGAGTGCAAAGTCAAGTAGGCCTTAGGAAGCATCACTATGAACAAAGCCAGTAGAGGTGATGCAATTTCAGTTAACCTATTTCAAATAGATGATGATGCTGTTAAAAGTGCTGCACTCACTATGCCAGCAAATTTCGAAAACTCAGCAGTGGTCAGAGGACTGGAAAAGGTTAAGTTTTCATTCCAATCCCAAAGAAAGGGATTACCAGAGAACAGGCAATACCTATCTTGGCAATACCAAAGGCAATACCAAAGAATCCTCAAACTACTGCACAGTTGCACTCACTCCACACACTAGCAAAGTAATGCTCAAAATTCTCCAAGCTAGGCAACAACAGTACATGCACTGAGAACTTCCAGAGTTCAAGCTGATTTTAGAAAAGGCAGAGGAACCAGAGATCAACTGCTAAAATCACAGAAAAAGCAAGAGAGTTCCAGAAAAATATCTACTTCTGCTTCATTGACTATGCTAAAGCCTTTGTGGAACACAACAAACTGCAGAAAATTCTTAAAGAGATGGGAATACAAGACCACCTTACTTGCCTCCTGAGAAACATGTATATAGGTCAAGAAGCAACAGTTAGAACCGAACATGGAACAACAGACTGATTCCAAATTGGGAAAGGAGTACGTCAAGGCTGTATACTGTCACTCTGCTTATTTAACTTATATGCAGAGTACATCATGAGAAATGCCAGGCTGGATGAAGCACAAGCTGGAATCAAGACTGATGGAAGAAATATCAATAACCTCAGATATGCAGATGACACCACCCTGATGGCAGAAAGGTAGGAACTAAAGAGCCTCTTGATGAAAGTGAAAGAGGAGAGTGAAAAACTTGACTTAAAACTCAACATTCAAAAAACGAAGATCATAGCATCTGGTCCCATCACTTCATGGCAAATAGATAGGGCAACAATGGAAACAGTAAGAGACTTTATTTTCTTGGGCTCTCAAATCCCTGCAGATGGTGACTGCTGCCATGAAATTAAAAGATACTTGCTCCTTGGGAGAAAAACTATTACAAACCTAGACAGCATATTAAAAAGCAGAGACACTACTCTGCCAAGAAAGGTCCGTCTAGTCAAAGCTATGGTTTTTCCAGTGGTCATGTATGGATGTGAGAGCTGGACCATGAAGAAGGCTGAGCACTGAGCAGAGCATCTGGTCCCATCACTTCATGGCAAATAGATAGGGCATCAATGGAAACAGTAAGAGACTTTATTTTCTTGGGCTCTCAAATCCCTACAGATGGTGACTGCTCCCCTACCCTATTCCTTTCAACCTTCTTCCAATTCCTCTCCATAGATAGCTGTTAACAGTCTTTCAAATATGTTTCCTAGGCAGACACAAACTTTACATTTAACTTTAATATGTCTCATTCAAATAAAATATCCATATTGTAATATAATCTATCCTTTTCATGTTATATCTTGCACATCTTTCTACAAAAAATAAGTATCTATTTTATTTAAATTCTTACGGTGTTCGACTATATAGATGGACTATATATAACTTAGTATGCCAATCATCCTATATAATAATAATCTGCACAGCTTTAATTTTTATTATTACACAAAATGATACAATGAACATTCTTTAATACATACTTTTGTGTAATTCTCATGATAAATTCTAAGTGGAACTGCTAGATCCAAAGGTATAAACATCTTTAATTTTGACAAATACTGCTAAATCTCCTTTCAAAAAGGCTGCATCAATGCACACTTCCATGAATGATGTATGAAGGTATTTTCCTATTATCAATGCCATCACTCAGAAGCAAACTTTTGCCCATCCGATAGGTCCAAAATAGTATCCTGCCTTAAATTTAAATTTATTAACCAGGACAACATGCTTCCTGACTATCTGAATGTATTTATGAATTGTTTGTATACATATAGTTCTTCTGAAAGGTTTATCTTTTTATTCAATTTGTAAGAAAATTTGGGGTTTTTAAGAACATTTGCCTGTTATCAACTATATAGCAAATATCCACTCCCTTATCTCCCAAATATATCTTTTCCTTTTTTTTGATTTTAACCTTGTATCACATTTATAAAGACCTCTATAACAAGATCAGTTTTGAAAAATTGTTCCTTTCCTTACTTTAGTTTCACTTTGGAAACACATTTCCATGCCAATGGGACTTTGCATTCTGTCTCAGGGAAGTCCAACAGGGGCTCCTATCAACCTAGAGGGGTGGGGTGGGGAGGGAGACGGGAGTGAAGTTTAAAAGGGAGGGGACATACGTATAACTATGGGTGATTCATGCTGATGCTTGACAGAAAACAACAAAATTCTGTAAAGCAATTATCCTTCAATTAATCATAAAAGTATTCTTATCAAAAAATAAAACTACATGAACACACTATCATGCTGAAATTTATGTCTAGTGCTTTTCTTGTGTAGTCACTCTATTACCACATTTTCAAAAAAATAAGTTCTCCTACTTTTCAATATTAGCACATTGTATTTTGCACTGTTCAAATAACCGTGGTTGGTATGACTACAATACAAATGTCAAGCAAGTGTCATGATCATGGGCTTATATCTCTATCAGGAATGTTTCAAATGGCAAGCATTAAGAATGCATTTTGATTGGGATTTTTTTTTAATAAGGTTAAGAAAAGTATCCATATATTCCTATTTCTGTCTTTTTTTTAAGTAAGAAATGATGACTGTTAAACTTTACCAAATGTCTTTTCATCATCTTTTGAGATCATTATCACATAAATCACTCTAAGTTGAGCATGTCAGACTATACAGGGTCTGATTGAGTCCTGACATCCTGCTCCAAGGATGTCTGTGAGACAGCCAGCATGAGAGACAAGGGAAGGTAAAAAAAAAAAAAAAGCCAGACTGTTTGCGGTGAGGTGGGGACTCACACCTGTGGTCAAAACACAGGCTGGCAGGCTCCCTGAACTCCGGTTGCTACCCCATTTCCAACCTATGTATTAAAAAAAACAGCAAGTTTTGCCTACTAATGGGGAGGATTTCTGATCTCATATAGAACCAAACTTAGAATACAGACATCATACTTCTAATTCCAGCTCACTGACCCCAGTACTCTGAAACATGGGAATGTATAGAGTTTTCTGTGATTCCTACAGAAGGCCAATGAAGGCACTCAATTGCTTCTTGATGGTAAAAGACCCTCTGCAAAACACAAAAGGTATGTATAGTACATATAACTTAAGAGATAAATGGAATCGGCCTATTACTATTCCAGGTTAACAGCCTGTTTTGGAATTTGCTTTTGAAAGTCTAGTTAAGCCAACCAGTATATTTGCTTTGGAAATGGCAGACATTCTGGAAACTGAATCAAGAGAGAAAAGAGATATTTGTCCTTTTTAAGCATGCTAGGAAACAAGGGATAAAGGATAAAGGAGGCAAAAATCTCCCCAACTCCCTCAACAATTCATCCAAGGGATGTGCTTTCCATGAAGATTTTCCATGAAGACTGAAGGCATAATTTTAGAAAGTTCAAAGGGAAAGTTTCTTGGACTGCAATGTCAGACCATCAGTATAAGATCCTGTCTCGATATGTAGATGTCTTAAGTTATCTTAACTTCCCTAACCACTAAAGAACTGCACCACCACCAAGCTTAGTCACTCTTTATCAAATTATCCTGTGGTTTTACTTTCTTGTGAATATATTACTGTCTAACATACTATTCTTTTTTTTTTTTATTATTATTATTATTATTTTTTTTTTTCCAGTGGGTTTGTCATACATTGATATGAATCAGCCATGGATTTACATGTATTCCCAATCCCGATCCCCCCTCCCACCTCCCTCTCCACCCGATTCCTCTGGGTCTTCCCAGTGCACCAGGCCCGAGCACTTGTCTCATGCATCCCACCTGGGCTGGTGATCTGTTTCACCATAGATAGTATACATGCTGTTCTTTTGAAATATCCTACCCTCATCTTCTCCCACAGAGTTCAAAAGTCTGTTCTGTATTTCTGTGTCTCTTTTTCTGTTTTGCATATAGGGTTATCGTTATCACCTTTCTAAATTCCATATATATGTGTTAGTATGCTGTAATGTTCTTTATCTTTCTGGCTTACTTCACTCTGTATAATGGGCTCCAGCTTCATCCATCTCATTAGGACTGGTTCAAATGAATTCTTTTACCGGCTTAAAGTCTATGTCCCAAACTAGACAACAAATCCAACAAAAACTAGGACCAGGTCTGCCTTGCTTCTTGCTACGGTAGGAACAATGACTATCACAAAGTAGGTGTTTAGTATATATTTATGTACACCCATGGCAGATTCAAGTCAATGTATGGCAAAACCAATACAATGTTGTAAAGTAAAATTAATTAATTAATTAATTAAAAATAAATAAATAAATGGGTTTACTGAGCTCATCAATCCAAGCTAAAAACAAACAAACAAAAATTTTAAATTGGAGTTTTTCAGTCAAAGCAGAAATCAGATAATGAAACTACAATTCTTAAAATTCAAAACATAATCCTTAAGGAATGAAAAGGATCTGAACCCAGCCTTCTCAAAAAGAAAGCAGAAAACGGCGGCTTCCAATTAAGCCTCACTGCACAGAACTGACACGCAGGCACCTCGGGTTTGCAGCAACAAGCGTCACTGTAGCCGGGAGAGTGACACCTGGCCCCCGAGTAATACAGCACTTGCCCTGGTAAGATAAGGAATACACCTGCTCAGTCTCATAACCTCCTTCAAACAAAAACCAGTACCTTTGTTTTCCACAAGTGGAGAAAGGATGTGTACGTGTGATAGAGACGAGGAGAAACACACTCCAGTGACAAAAAACAAAAGAAAGGGACCAAAACACACAGTAAACGACACTAGTGCCTTGACAGTGCACAGAGTATATAAAGAATCAGAAATAAGACATATAGCAACAATAAACTAAAAAACTGAAGGTAGAGATGATGAGGGAAATCTGGGCCCTTCATCATATAAACAAACCAAGTGTCACGAAAACAAAAGGCAAGAAGGCTCTTTACAGCTAGTTAGCAAGATTAAAGCATGAGCCTGGTTTACCTATGACTCTTATAGAAAGATTAATGAGTGAGTAGGAAAGACTCCTACTCTGCTCATCTAATACAAGACATTAATTAATTTGATTATTTAAATTTAATTAATTAAATAAAATTTACAATGCAGTCTTCAGGAGCACTAGCCACATTCAAGTGCTCTGTTGCTGTGGTATGAAGACAGGGTTAATATAATAGCACATGTCCATCACTGCAAGAGGACCGGCTGGACAGCACTGCTTTACATTCCCATACATTCAAAGAGCCCTCCATTACTAAATATATACCCAAGTATAAGAGGACCAATCTATTTTTAGCCATTAATACAAGTATAATTTTAAGACCACATTGTAACAGTATGCATCATATTAGGTCTTCATGTTAACCTGAATAGCTGGGAAATGAAGATGTGTGATAAATCTTTGTCATTACTGTTATTTGTTATTTTCCAAAATTAAAAAGAAACTAACAACTTATTTTGGATATATACTATCTGCAGCCAAATATAAATATCTATGCTTTCATGTGTGCTTAGTTGCTACATTGTGTCCGACTCTTTGCGACCCCATGGACTCTAATCCACCAGGTTCCACTGTCCATGGATTTCCCAGGCAAGAATGCTGGAGTGGGTTGCCATTTCCCACTCCAGGGGATTTTTCTGACCCAGGGACTGAACCCACATCTCCTGCATTGGCAGGCAGATTCTCTACCACTGAGTCACCAAAAAAAGTCACAGCATTCAGCAAAATGCTGAAAGTCGA
Organism: Cervus elaphus; assembly: GCF_910594005.1. NCBI lineage: Eukaryota > Metazoa > Chordata > Mammalia > Artiodactyla > Cervidae > Cervus > Cervus elaphus. Next base: position 2,986,115 of record NC_057831.1, on the reverse strand, counting down.
CATACTAATGAAATCCAATCCTCTACTTCTGGCACATCTACACATCCAAGTCAAAGGCTTTATTAAAGGGCAACAGAGGGTTTCTTACAATAATGTAGGAAAGCTTAAATTAGATGACAGAATCATCTTTCATCATTACAAATTATGCTCATTATTCAAAAACCAAATAATCGGGAAGTTCAAATGATCAAATTCCAGTGCTGTGAAAAAGGCCTCCGCAGGAACTGAAAAACAGAACTGACTAGACTTCATCTGATGCCAGTTCTGAATCTGCTTTTCCTCACTCACTACATCAGGAAAGTCATTCTTGGGGTCAGTTTTCTTATCTATAAGTAGTGAGAAACTAAGCAAAAAAAAAGTTATCAACAATTCATACAAGTGATTAATAGTACAATTTTGAAAAATGTTTAACAGCATGCAATCAAAAAGACAGAACATTAATATAGAAATTACATAACAGACTTGAACAAAGTTACTCTGATTCTGAAGAACAGATGTTATGATCTTCAGCTATGGCATTAAAGAAATGCAAGGTCCTAATCACATCTCAAGTAACCGTGAAAGATCAACAATTGTCTGTCTGTCATGAGAATATGATTATATTCTGATTCTTGGAAATCTGTATGGCCTACACAGTTGCTCAGTTAAACAAAATATTCAAATGTGTAGCATTTAACATTAAAAATTCATCCTATTAAAAATTAAACTGTAGACATGCCAGTCAAAAAATGGTGTCTAAGATTTCCATCACAAAAACAGAAGAAGCTAATTGGTCAGAAATGGCCCTCTGAAAAAAAACAATATCTTACAATGGCCCTGACTTCCCTAGCTCTAGGAAGGCTTATCACTGGGGAAGGGGGAAAAAAAAATCAGTAATTCATGATCTTTTCAGGTAAAATTATCTAAAGAACCTTGATTTGGGTTTTCACTCACAAACACAGAAAAAGGGCAGCAAATAGTGAGAAAGAAATCAAACATTCCAAATGGCAACTAACCCATTTGATGCCAATTTGGGGAGAACTTAAAAACTGAGGAAAGTGGAACAAAGCTATCCAACCACTTTCTCGTGTTACCCAAGAATAGAGGACATGCATGTGGCAGCCAATCACCTGATACTAACAGGGGAGCCCTCACTTTTCAAATATGGTTGGAAAGCAGGATCCAATCCCTAGAGTACTGAGAGACATGATTGGAAACTTTTTTTTCCCTACAGTTGGTAAAATACGTTGGAAAAAAGAATGGATTAGGTCTGTACACTGTGTGTCAACTATGACTACATAAAATATTTAGTCAAATTCACCAACTTCTCCAGGGAAATTATTTTTACAACATTCCACAGAATTCAGCTATTTTTTAAACTATCACCAACAGTCATTAATTTGTCCTCATCAATTCTATCATATATGACACTAAGATTCATACTAGCTCATCGAATATTTTCACCTAATAAATGAAAGTACCATTTCTTTGAAGTGTTTTCCTGTTTTTCTTTTTTAATAAAATACAATGTTCTCATCCCATTTTTCTCTAAAATTACTATCACAAAAAACAAAGTTCAAAAGAATACCTTCAAAAGCAGACTGACATGAACATAAAATAAAACCATAATCCATATCCATAAGAAAAAACTTTCAATGATGAATATAGCCCTAAACATACCTTTTATGTCAACTGAGGAATCCATACCTCACAGAATCTAAGACACTGACTTCATGTACCACCAAGATAAAAGCACTACCAAGTAACTGTAAAGCTAAGCACTGTCAACAATTATTAGTACCAACTTTTCAGAAGTGGTCAAGGGTTAAAAAGTGTCCATTTTAGAACTGACATTTTAACTGCAGGGAAGATAAATGAAAAAGAAACATGCCCTGAGCCCCTAAACGTAACTGGCACTGGAAACGGAACTCTGGCAGCAGACTTGGTCCTCCCTGGCAAAGTTCCTGTTCTGTTCACCTGTCCCTTCCCATGGAGATCCTACCCACCTTTCAATCTCAGGTCAAGCCACGATGCCTTCCCCACCACTACAACGCAAGTTAACTCCCCTTTCCCTCCATCCTTCAGCTTCCAGTATCTGAACCATTTACAAGTCAATCAGCGGTCAGCTCTCTGGTGCTATTCTGCTTTCAGCCAATTGTGTACGCTCACTCTCCAGCTGGAGTCTTCTTTACAGACATTGGTCTTTATCCTCTAAAAACAGCCACAACTCACTCATTAAATCTACAGGGGTCAGGGAACCTAATAGAATGTTTTTCTGTAATAATGATCATATACATGTATATACGCAAGACACATATGGATATTCTACTGAATAAATCAGTATTTATCCAGGATCATTTGTGCTTCATAGAAGCTTACTGAAATAACTGTGCAATGAAGTATGAAATTTTAATTTTAAAAAAAACGTGAGCACTGTTTTTAAAAAGCACCAAATATTACTGAAAACCTACCTCCTTTCAAGTATATAAGCCATTTAAATATCAGGCATTTTGAGAATAATATTAATAAGTGTCATCAATAGTCTAAGGTATGATATGATAATTCCACATATACTAGACTCAACAAAAGCTGAAGCTAAATAAGGTCTACACATTTAAGACAATACTTATAAATCAAGTTAGGCCCTGAAAACACCACAGTCAATCAACGATATTAAGAGTAGAACAAGGTGCAATACAACTTCAAGATTGTGAGAAGTTGAAAAAAAAAAAAAAACTGAAATAAACCCCTGAAACTTCTGATCACTTCAGGTGGCCTAGGTATTTCCAGATCCTCACATTAGGAAGTTTCATGATATGGGTCTTCACTGTCACAATGAGAAAAACTGTACTCACCCTAACTACAACTACACAAACTGCCAACCTAATTATACTGCATAATTATATTGCCTACTGTATACTCTGTATATGTATAATATAGGCAGTCTCTAAATTATGAAAGTAAATTTACCAAGAGTTACCTACAAGTACTTAATGTTTTTCTTGTTCATGCTATATTACACACATAAATACACATTATCTCTACTGCAGTTATTATTCATGTTTTATCCCCATAAACACTGCAATCATAATTTTTAAATATTATATAACTTCAGGTTTTCAGAATAGAAAACAACAGGCACTAATTTATATAATTAACTTCTGATTAAGACTTAGAAATGTCACAATCCTATAAATATTCTTATGATTCTAAACATTAATGACATCTAATTTATTTGAAAGAAAGTGGTTAGATAGCTTTGTTCCACTTTCCTCAGTTTTTAAAGTTCTCCCCAAACTGGCATTCTCAACTGAGAACTGAGAGAATATTCTTCAAAAAGAATCTAATTTTCCAATTCACTGAAACACTTCATAAACCCTATGTGGTTTAACTGTAGTTCTAAAACTGTAATATGTGTGCTGCTTTACATTTATTGCATAGATTATATATAAACCTTCTCTGCTTTTGAAGTGTTTGTTTTAAAAGAATGATTCCCCTTGGTTAACTTTAAGTCCTATACTGCATTCCTACACTAAGAAAAGAGAGAATTACAACTACCCTCCTTTCTAATGTGTCTATGGCTGACCAGTCCCTCTTTTCTCCTCTTTCTCTCAACTTATTTAAAATCAGGTTATAACAACATCTTGTCATCCCAAAGGACCGTTGCAACTCTATTTAACTCTAAAAGGACAATCTTGATGTCACTTCACTTTAGTTCCTACATACTTACAAATATAAATCTACAATAGTAGGTAGATCATCAGGATCTAACTGTCCAACAATGGAAAAGCTTTAAAAAGCTAGATCCAGGAAGGCAACATTCCTGCTTAACAAACAGACTAAAGAGGTAAAAATTAAGCTCAGCACGCCTAAACGAAAGCTAACAGAGTTTTGCCAAGAGAACACACTGGTCATAGCAAATACTCGCTTCCAACAATACAAAAGACAACTTACACATGGACATCATTACATGGTCAATACTGAAATGAGACTGATTACACTCTTCACAGCTGAAGATGGATAAGCTCTGTACAGTCAGCAAAACAAGACCTGGGGCTCAGTGTGGCTCAGATCGTGACCTCTTTATCACAAAATTCAGGCTTAAATTGAAGAAAGTAGGGAAAACCACTAAACCTTTCAGGTATGATCTAAATCATCAAATCCCTTATCATTATACAGTGAAGGGGACAAATAGATTCAAGGGATCAGATCTGGTAGACAGAGTGCCTGGAGAATTATGGACAAACCAGGTTCATAATATTGTACAGGAGGTGGTGACCAAGATCATCCTCAAGATAAAGAAATGCAAAAAGGCAAAATGGTTGTCTGAGGAGGGCTTACAAACAGCTGAGAAAAGAAGAGATGTGAGATGAGGAAAAATATACCCCACTGAATGCAGAGTTCCAGAGCACAGTAAGGAGAGATAAGACAGCCTTCTTAAATGAACAATGAAAAGAAAGAGGAAAACAACAGAATGGGAAAGACTAGTGATCTCTTCAAGAAATTTGGAGATACCAAGAGAACATTTCATGCAAACATGGGCACAATAAAGGACAGAAACAGTACGGACCTAAGAGAAGCAGAAGATATTAAGAAGAGGTGGCAAGAATACATAGAAGAACTATACAAAAAGGTCTTAATGACCTGGATAACCACGATGGTGTGGTCAATCACCTGGAGCCAGACACTTGGAATATGAAGTCAAGTAGGCCTGAGGAAGCATTACTACAAAGCTAGTGGAGGTTATGGAATCCCAACTGAGCTATTTAAAATCCTAAAAGATGATGCCATTAAAGTGCTGCACTCAGTATGTCAGCAAATTTGGAAAACTTAGCAGTGACCCCAGGACTGGAAATGGTCAGTCTCCATTCCAATTTCAAAGAAAGGCAATGCCAAAGAACATCCAAAGTACCATACAATAGTGCTCATTTCACATGCCAGCAAGCTAATGCTCAAAATCCTTCAAGCTAGGCTTCAACAGTACTTGAGAACTTTCAGGGGTACACCTTGGATTTAAAAAAGGCAGAGGAATCAAAGACCAGATTGCCAACATTCCTTGGATCATGGAAAAAGCAAGGGAATATCAGAAAAACATCTATTTCTGCTTCACTGACTATGCTAAAGCCTTGGACTGTGTGGGTCACAACAAACTGGAAAATTCTTAAAAGAGATAGGAACACCAGACCACCATACTTGTCTCCTGAGAAACCTGTATGCAGATCAAGAAGCAACAGTTATAACCAAACATGGAACAACAGACTGGTTCAAAATTGGGAAGGCAGTATGTCAAGGCTGTATGCTGTCACCCTACTTATTTAAATTATATGCAGAGTACATGATGTGAAATATCGGACTGGATGAATCATAAGCTGGAATCAAGACTGCCTGGAGAAATATCAACAACCTCAGATATGCAGATGATATCACTTTAACAGCAAAAAGCAAAGAGGAGCTAAACAGCCTCTTAATGAATGAAAAAGGAGAGTGAAAAAGCTGGCTTAAATCTCAGTATTCAAAAAACAAAGATCATGGCACTTCATGGCAAATAAAAAGGGAAAAACTGAAAACAATGACAACTTTTATTTTAGGGGGCTCCAAAATCACTGCAAATGGTGAGTGCAGCCATGAAATTAAAAGACGCTTGTTCCTTGGAAGAAAAGCTATGAGGAACCTCCACAGCATATTCAAAAGCAGAGACATCACTTCACTGACAAAGGTCCATATAATCAAAGCTATGGTTTTTCCAGCAGTCATATATGGATGTGAGAGTTGGACCATAAGGAAGCTGAGTGGCGCAGAATTATTTGATGCTTTCGAACTGTGGTGCTGGAGAAGACACTTCAAAGTCTCTTAAGATTCCAAGGAGATGAACCCAGTGAATCCTAAAGAAAATCAACCCTGAATATTCATTGGAAAGACTGCTGCTGAAGCTGAAGCTCCAATACTTTGGCCACCTGATGCAAAGAGCTGACTCACTGGAAAAGACCCTGATGCTGGGAAAGACTGAGGGCAGGAGGAGAAGTGGGCAAGAGAAGATAAGATGGTTAGATAGCATCACCAACTCAACAGACATGAATTTGAGCAAACTTTAGGAGATAGAGAAGGACAAGGAATCCTAGTGTGCTATACAGTCCATGGGGTCACAAAGTGTGGGATGTGACTTGGCATCTGAACAACAACAAATGCCTCAACAATGGAAAACAGTCCAGAATATGAAGAGTTAGGCCATAAAACCAGTAAAACTGGTCTTTGTTCTAAAGATCTCATAGATGCATCACAAACTCTGAAACTGGTACTAAATGTTTGACCCATTTGAATTTATGTACATCTTTTTGCAAAGACAACACAGAATATTTCACTGGTCTTCCTCAGAATTTCATTACGAAATTAGTAGACTACACACAGCAAACAGTTCCACTGCACAGCCCTGCTGCCTGAGAAGATACACACCAGCAGACTTGAACAAAGGCACACTCAATACCAGCTAGAACTACTTTATGTAACAAAGGAGGGGACACTTCCCGGGAAGCAAGAATTGTCATCTGAAAGACGACAAATTCAAAGCTAAGTAATAGGACTGTCTCAAACGTCCTAGAAAAGAATATGGCATGAATAGCCAGTTCATGGAGAAGGTGAAAGTAGAACATATCAAATGTTCTACAGAGCCAGGAACAAGAAATACAAGTGCAAGCTAGAGGTAAAATGATTGAATCTACAGGCAAACAGAAGTGAGTTAGAAAATAAAATGACAGAGCTATGAGAATGCCAAGCAGCACATACAAGAAAACAGCAGAGCCATCTTCAATAGCTACCTTGGTTCCCAATGGCTTTCCCAGCCAAGTAAGTTTCCAGCAAATCCCCCTTCTCTTAATCTGGTTTCTGTTGCAGCTCCAAGAGTCCAATCTATGTCATATGTGATTCACTGCTTCCACGTATTTCCCTCTTTCCCTCCACAGAAGATAAATACTATTACTGACTGAACAACAGCTGCCATGTTCTAAGCCTCCCCTTCCCGTGATAGAGAACTCATCCCTTGTGGTTTGTATGGGGTTGATACTACCTATGCTCTTCAAAATTCACACACTTTCACACTCCCTGTCACTTATCTAACCCACTCCCACCCTCACACTCACCCATACGCTTTCTCTCAAGCGCACTTTCCTACACACTTTCCACTCGAGAGTATCGGAGTGACCGTGGAACTCATGTCCAGGCAATCAGAATACCCATCTCACTAGCTTCAATTATTTGTTCAGACCCATGAACCAGGCCCCCAGTAAACCAATCCAAGTTCTGTCCACGACATTCATTCAGGAGTATCAGAGGCCAAGCTGCCAGCCAACTGAAGAAACATCTCCTGAACAGCACAGCAGATCCTAAAGACAATGAGAACTTGTAGCCACACCATTCTCGAGATTCAGGGCCAAGTCATTCTCTTCCCTTGAACTTGAGAGCACAAGTCCCGAAGGAGTCCTCATACACACTTCTAAAGCCCTAAAGATTTACGGCAGACCAGGGAACTCTACATATCTCCAGTACCATATGTAGGAGTAGGAACTTCTAGTACATTTGCTTTCTAATCATAAGAATATAAAATAATGTGAGGAGCTAGTTAAGAATCCAAAATTAAAAAAAAAAAAAAAAAAAAGACTACAATTGCCCCTTCCAGCCTTCCCAAAGATCCTTCAGAACTAGCACAAAAAGGAAGAGACCCTCTCACTATTTCAAGTTTTAAAAACTAACGTATTTTCCCAGCAAAAGAGGACTTTTGATATGAGCTAAGCATACATTCACACAATTCAACAGCACTTCCAGCACTTCTCTCCGTCATTTACTGTCTGCCTCTCCAGGAGGTGTATTTAGAGTAGAAACCAGATGGGTCTTGCTTCCAGCACCTGGCACATGGCAGGTGTGTTGTGATAGTTTAAACGTGAGTGAATGTCAGATGCCCACTCAACTCACCCATTCCACAAGTCACATATTACTCTTGACTAACAGTTTGGTATCTGAAAAGCACTCTGCTGGGCACTACATGAGCCACAAAGATCAGCTACGAACCAGTCCTCAAAAATGCAGACACAGACTCTTTTTGACTTTCTGATGAAAATATGGGCACTCTATCCAGAAAAATACCTAAATAAATTGACTAAGATTTTGCATTAAATTTCAATGAATTCCCAAGGAAGAATTTCAGATCTAGTAGGATAAATAAGAAAACAAAACACATGTACACACCAAAATACTATGATCCTTTATTTGTTGATTCTTATATTCTAAGAGAGATTTAAGTAGAAAAGTGATTAAGATACAGGGATAAGACCAAACAAATCTGCCAATAACTTCAGAAAATAATCACAAGTTGGGAGAGCCTCTGTGTAAGAAAACCACTGGGATTAAGGTCTGCAGTATGGAAACATAAACCACTGATGAATTCGCACACAAATTCCAGGGTTCTCAATACACAGGCATATTGAGATAGAAAATTTCTTATTACGAGTAAAGAAAAAGGAAATAATATCAATCCAGTATGGTCATGAAAAGCTTCCTGAATGTCTCCTAGGCTTTAAAAAAAATTTCTCTCAAATCTTGCTTTACTACTTCACTGGTTTAAGTGTTTTATAACTATAATTAGGGACCATTAAATTTCTTAAAACATTAATAGTAAATAAAATTACACGTGGGAGTGGAAAGAATAAACATGGCAATACAGCCCATACTGTGAAATTCTGAAAAGACTTTCCTCTTATATCATAAGGCTTCAACCAGACTATCATTAACCTCCTAGGAACAGCATACAGTCTAAGAGGAAATAACCATGCATTCAAATGCCAATAAATAATAATCCACAATAAACAAGTTTTCTCCAACTGTAATAAAAACACTCCAAAATCTTCCAGTAAACAGAAATCCTCAAAAGTGCAACTGACCTAATTTTACTTTCTATTTCTCCAAATGCAATCGATTAAAAAAATAGTTTCAACTGCTACTGAACTAAAGTTTCTCTGCGTTTTGGACCCCTTCCCAAAAAAAGAATGGTACATCTTTACAATTGTTAGGGAAGGTCAGAACGAAAGGCAGCAAGTTAAACTAGATGCCTAGCACATTATCAAATGTTAGCATTAGAAGTAACCTGAGAAATTATTCACAATCAATTCTTTCTTTCACTTAAGAAAGTCAAGGCATGGCAAAAGTAAGACCAGTAAAAGTTGAGAATGGTCTTCAAATTCATGGAGCAGATATAGGCCAAATGAGATTATATCAGTATCATAAAATATGTTAGAACACATAAATTAAGTTTAGTAACAAATCTAAGTACTTACATTAAGAAGTAACTCATCTTTTGTTTTAAGAGGAAAATTCTTATTTTCCTTCTCAACTAGTAAGTCATCTTCTCCATCTGATAGAACTGGAGGAAGGGACATATGAGAGGAAGACGACGAGGACGATGATGAGGAAGAGGAGGAGCTTGAACTATCAGTATCTGTTTCACTATAAAGAAGAAAAAGTTGAAAACAATACAAAAGCATTATTACAATGGTATTAAAACATGATTATTCAACTAGAAAATATCTGCTTTACTAGATGTTTATGGTTGCTGGTATAATTCAAAAGCTAGCATTTTGAAATTGACTATGGTGTTTGGAAAGCACTCTAATCCACTGATCACAAAACCCCTGCTCTAACCCAAACCCTCTTTTTACAACTGCTCTTATGTCATCCATCAATCTGAGGCATGTGACAAATCACTGACCAAAAAGAATCCTGGGTCAGGCACCTGTCTTATTAGTTACCAAGGATCAGATCAAAGCAAAGAGACTTTCTTCTCAGTCTTCAATTTGGAAACTTCTCCAAGTTACCATCCATGCTAAACACTCCACTCTCTGAAAACCCCTTTAGCCCTTGATTTCCACAACAATTCTCAGAGCAAAAAACTATCCTCTTAGCTTGGATTGTTTGCTGGTACCCTCTTCAGCTCCTGTTATGTGCTGTTTCTACAAGTCCCATACTCATGTTCTCTTCTCTCCGGTACTCTTTCCAAGTATGACCTCCAAAGAGTTCAATCATTGCCGATGTGCAGATAACTGCTAAATCTTCAGTCTTGATATCCCTAAGCTCCACCCCTAAACTCTTAATAACAACTGCCGAATTAATGACCTACACACTCACAAGTTAAAAACAGTGCATTCTCCCTACTAGTTCTGTTTCTCTCTTTCAGTTTCTATTGCATTTAATTGTTTAGTCCTGAATCCTCACTAGAGGTAGAAACCTTGGAACTGTATCAAAGTATTGCATGCTCAGTCAGTGATGAAACTGGTAAATATGACTCCTATTCCACTAGAAAAATCTAAATACAGAGTGCTATTAGCTGACATTAAGGGATTAGGGTTCACTCTACTACAGCATGGTTGTTATGTAAAAAGTATTTTATCAGAAATGCACAGTAAAGAATTTACAGGGAAGGTGGCATGCTGTCTGAGACTTGTTTTAAAACTATCAAGTTAAAAGAAAAAGTTAGAAATGTCAGGTAAAACAAAGTTAAGGGGACTTCCCTGGTGCCCCGGTGATTGGGAACCCACCTGCCAATGAAGGGACATGAGTTCAGTCCCCTGCCCAGGAGGATCCCACATGCTGTGGAGCAAGTAAGCCCAGTGGACCACCACTGCTTAGCTTGCACACTCCACAGGAGGCCACCACAATGAGAAGCTCACCTACTACAATCAACAGCAGCGCCCCCCAACCTCGCCTAACTAGAGGAAATCCATGCCTGCACAACAGCCAAAAATAACGAAATAAAGCTAGGAAATAATGGAAACTGTCAAACTTGGTGATGGCTATGTGTACATTCATTATATTACTCTGAGTTGGAAAATGTCCACAATAAAAAGTTTGATGTACAGAGGGTGGGATAGGGTGGGAGGTGGGAGGGAGGTTCAAGAAGGAGGGGACAAATGTCTACCTAGGACTGATTCATGTCAATGCACGGCAGAAACCAGCCAACACAACATTGTAAAGCAATTGTCCTTCAATTAAAAGTAAATAAATTTAAAAATACGAATTTTAAAAAAAAAAAAGGTTAAAGTAAGTTTTACCTGTAATCTGATGTTCAAATTTACATTTCCACACCAGAACTGTCCTCCTACTGCTTCCCTGACATCTCCAATTTGTTGACAGTGAAATCTCAAATTAACTCTCTAAATTTAGCATTCCTATTGGTTTACAGCCCCCATCCCAGAAAGGTTTCTCCCCATCTCAGTAAACAGCCCCGCCATCCACCCAGTTGATGCCCCTCTTCGTAGGCCACTACCACATCTATTAGCGATCCAAATCCGGGAAGTTTCAAAATATTCAATCCAAACACCGTCACACGGTGGACTAACACACCATCTTTCCCATCGCTTTCACACCAAGCCAACCACTCCGCTTTCACTCTTGAACACAGTTCAGTTCCTTCTCCACAGAGTAAAACATTAAAATGCTAACTTGAGTATGTAAATCATCTGCTTAAAATTCTTCAAATTTCTCTAGCAGTTAGAATTAAAACTAACATGGCCAGAGGGTCCTACCTGGTTGGGTTCTCCTACTACAAGTGCTTCGCTTGTTCCTTCCTTGTAATTTTCAACTCACTTTTTTTTTTTTTTTTTTAAACTTCATTTTTCGTCCCTCTCACCAGAATGTAAGGCAAGGATCGTGTCTATATTGTTCACCGACACAGCATGGCATAAAATACACTCAAACACTTGTAGACAAGGTTCAGCCTGGTTCAGTGAACTCGCCTCCCACCACAGAACTTTCCTATATAAAAGACAGGAGGTAGGGCGGGAAAAGCCTCAAAAAAGCTACGCAAAGCAGGTAGTAATAGTTGAATCACTTTCCCCTAATTTAAAGAAAAATTCATCACCAGAGAAATTCTACAAACTAACAAAACTGCCAGGAGTCAATCTGAAAAGAGAAAATCCTTTATCTGATGCTCCATTTATCTGGTTCAACCAGAGAAACTTGAGAAAAAGATTTGCCACAAACTTTAAATTATAACCCCAAGGACACACCACGTCGAGTGGTCACGGGAATAAGCTCCCAGTCTCAGGTTTTATACATTCTAACTGAAAACGACAAACTGTCCACAGAGGACACTCGGACCCCCAGCCTCAGACGAAGGGCCCCGACGGCCACGCTCCCTCCCAGGGGCACCGCAGGGGCAGCGAGGGACGCGCCCGGCTCCCAGGCCCTCCTGCCTCCTCGGCCCAGGCCTCCCGCTACCAGAGCCGCCCCGCGCGCCCGGCCGCCGGGGGCACGACCTGTCCGAGTCCGAATCTGAGTCGGAGTCCGAGTCCGACGTCTCCAGGCCGCTCCCTTCCGGAGGCGGCCCCGGGAGCGGCGGCGGCAGGAGCTGAGGCGACTGTTCGCCCGCAGACTCCGGGGCCCCCTCGTCCGCCGGCGGCGCTGCGACCGGAGCGGGGTCCGGAGCCGGCGCGGCCAGATCTTGGCCAATTCCGACGCCGGCGCCACCGAATTTCAGTGTCTGCAGCTGAGCGGCGGCGGCCTCCACCACCTCCATGGCGCAAACTTAGGACGCTCGCGCCGGGAGACGCACCACCTGGCCGACAGCGGCTCCGGAAACGAAGCACAGGCCCGCTTCACGCGCTGCTCGGGTAACCACACGCGGAGCCGTCCAGAGACGCGCCGCAGCCGACGCAGCGGCACTTCCGGGAAGCGTGTGACGTAACGGGACGCACCGGCGATCCCTGGAAGCGGGGCGGTCCGAAGGCCTTTGCACGCGGAACCGCACGGTCCTAAAGCCGCTTGTTTCCCTGCGTCCTGGGAAACGCCGCTCCCTCTGAGAGGCCTGATGGACAGACTTTCCTGCTGCCAGGTCTGAGGCAGTTACATGGAGGCTGAGATGGGAAGGAGATATGGCAGAACGGGGAGACGCCTGATGGGGCGAGGCCCTGCACATTGGAAACTTGAGTCACGAAGCCTTGAACCAACACTTACAGGAAACTTTATTAAAGTTAAATGGAGTTACAGCCGTGGATAGGCAACAAACACAATGACTGTAAGGCATAGTTCCTGCGAGGCAGAAAAGGAAAGACGACCTCAACAGAAGTAGGTTACCTTTATTCAGGCAAGGAGGGGCAACAGTCAGCCTAACGACCAGGCTGAGCACCGAAAGAGATCAGGGAGGCTTCATACTTATAGGGAGGTTTGTGGAAGCGATAAGGGAAACGTCAATCAGGCGGGATATTTTGAGTATTCTTTTGTTGAGATGACACTTGTAGTTGGGCAGGGGGTGATAAGTCTTCTGGGCAGGTGTAGGGGATGGTAGGTTTCCGGACAGGGGGTGATAAGTCCCAGATAGATGCAACTGGCCTTGAGCATCAGGATGGAACTGAAGTTATGCTTTGTTTTCTCCGAAGCTAGATGATTCAGCAAGGGGCCTTTGAGACTGTTGTTCTCTTTTCTAGGCCCAAAAGACTCCTTCAATGACTATCCACCCCCAAAATTATGGCTCATATTTTTGTTTGTTTTCTCCAAAGTGCTCCCAATTTAAAGAGCACTAATCGTGGAGGAAACATGTTGCTGTCTGTTGATGTTTTAGTTGACACTTTCATAGAAAGGGTGGAATGGGGTTGAAATGACTAATGGCCTGAGAAACCATTACTCTATGTCTTAAGAGGGGCAAGCAAGAAGTTCTTAAAATTGAAGAAGAGATAAGAATTTTCCCTTTTTTCTGTTAGAACTTCAATTTGATGTATTAGCCCCTCAGATAATAATAAATAGTAATCATTGTGACCATTTAGTAAGCGCGCATATGTGCCAAGGACTGTGCCTAAGACACTATCAGTGTTCACGCAGTTTCATTATGTGCTCTCCATTGTACCAGACCTTCATAGAACCTATGACAAGAATAATACATTGTCTCTGGTTTTAAGGAGTTTACCGTTTGACTGAAATGAAAAGGTCAATGCACAGGAGATAGAGATACTTGAAATGTGGAATAGAATTTGCTAGTTCAGTGGTGATAGAAAGCTAAAGACTGACAAGATGTATCATAGAACTCTTCCAAGCAGAAGCAGGAATTTAAAATCCAGGTAATACTTGCTAATACAGTGATTAAGCACAAATTAAGCTCAGTATGTCCAGCTGAATTGACCTGTGTTTGAATATTAGCTGTACTATTGCCATGTTGGTTTAACTGATTTGGAAAGAAAGCCTGGCATAACTTTCATTTTCCTTATCTATAAAATGGAGGTAAAAATACTATCTCAATTTTGTTGTTGTTCAGTTGCTCAGTCATGCCTAAGCTCTTTGCAACCACATAGACTCCAGCAGGCCAGGCTTCCCTGCCCTTCACTGTCTCCTGGAGTTTGCTCAAACTCATGTGCATTGAGTCAGTGATACCATCCAACCATCTCCCCTTTCGAAGACCACCAATGTCTCCCCTTTCTCCTCTGCACTCAGTCTTTGCCAGCATCAGATTCTTTCCCAATGAGTCAGCTCTTCACATCAGTTGGCCAGAGTATCAGAGCTTCAGCTTCAGCATCGGTCCTTCCAATAAAAATTCTGGGTTGATTTCCTTTAGGATTGACTGGTTTGATCTCCTTGCAATGCTAGAGACTCTCAAGAGTCTTCTCCAGCTCCAGAGTTCAAAAGCAATCAATTCTTCCCCTCTCAGCCGTCTGTTATGGTCCAACTCTCACATCCATACAAGACTACTGGAAAAACCATAGCTTTGACTAGACGGACCTTTGTGGGCAGAGTGATTGCTGTCTCTGCTTTTTAATATGCTGTCAAGTTTCCTCATAGCTTTTCTTCCCAGGAACAAGCATCTTTTAATTTTATGGCTACAGTCACCATCTGCAGTGATTTTGGAGCCCAATAAAATAAAATCTGTTGCTGTTTCCAACTTTTCTGCATTTATTTGCTATGAAGTGATAGAACTGGATGCCATGACCTTAGTTTTTTGAATGCTGACTTTTAAGCCAACTTTTTCACTCTCCTCTTTCACCTTCATCAAGAGGCTCTTTAGTTCCTCTTTGCTTTCTGCCATTTAGGGTGGTGTCATCTGCATATCTAAGTTTATTGATATTTCTCCAAGAAATCTTCATTCCAGCTTGTGATTCATCCAGCTAGGCATTTTGCATGATATACTCTGCATATAAGTTAAATAAGTAGAGTGACAATATATAGCCTTGAAGTTCTCCTTTCACAATTTTGAACTAGGCTGTTGTTCCAGGTCTGCTTCTAACTGTTGCATCTTGAGCCGCATACAGGTTTCTCACGAGGCAAGTAATGTGGTCTGGTATTCCCATCTCTTTAAGAATTTTACACAGTTTGATGTGATCCACACAGTCAAGACTCAACTATCCATTTAGTTCATATGAATATTAATTAAGGTTTTATACAAAAGAATGGCATGTGTCATATACATGTTTAGTGCACAAAATTCAATGGAAAATAAAATAATACATGGATATGAATAAAATGATGCTTCACTGATGATGATCTTGCAGATATGTGCAGTATAATTTTAAGCAGAGAAAAAATTTGGGTCAGAGGGATCCTCCAGTTAGCCAAAAAAATCTTGAGTTTTCCAGGAATTGAGTGTCAAAAGTCTTAATGAATGATACAGTCAGTGAAACAGAGTAAAGGAAATCCAGAGCACCAGAAGAATCAAAGTCCTCTAAACTGTCTAACTGAGAAAACTGGCAAGAAGTTGACATTACTAATAACCATGAAGGACTTGGACAAGATAATGAGTTTGTGATGTTGAATTTAAAGAAGAACTGGACAATTGAAAACTACCCATAGTTTTTGAGAGGAGTTGAATAGAAAGGTCAAGACCAGAAGCCTAGGTTTGGGAGCAATCCAGATGCCTATTTGTTCACTCAGTGATCATTCACTGACTAGTGTGCCCGTGCTCACATCATGAACTGGGCAGATAGAAAGGTGATTTAAACACAGGCCCTGCCATTAAGTAGTTAACAGTTTAGTAGAAAAGACGAGTTGAAAACAAAGGATAAGTACTTTAGTAGAGAACTGAATTGTAGCACAGGCATGCACTACAGAAGAGAGATAAACCAAAGGAATATTAAACAGAAAACGATAGAGAGTAAAGAAGGCTTTACAATGAGCATAGCAAATTAACTGGAATTTTAAAGAGAACCAGGAATCGAAGAAAGTAGAAGATGTCATATTGATGTTGATGTGAAAGAAATGACTGATGTTTCTTCAGCAAGATGGATCAAGATTGGCAGAGAATTGCAATTCTGGATCTGCAAAAAAGGCAAAATGGTTGTCTAAGGAGGCCTTACAAGTAGCTGAGAAAAGAAGAGACGCCAAAAGGAACATATTTCAATCCATAAGAGGAGGAAGTTATATGAAATTCATTTTCCAGACCTTGAATTGTCCATTGAAGTGAAGTGAAGTGAAGACACTCAGTCGTGTCTGACTCTTTGCAACCCCATGGACTGTAGCCTACAAGGCTCCTCTGTCCATGGAATTTTCCAGGCAAGAGTTCTGGAGTGGATTGCCATTTCCTTCTCCAGGGGATCTTTCTGACCCAGGGATCGAACCCGGGTCTCCTGCATTGCAGGCAGACACTTTACCATCTGAGCCACCAGGAAATTGTCCATTAGGTAGTTTAAAATGTCTAAGAGCAATATGAACAGGCTTCCCTGGGTGGTAATTCAGACAAGTGGAACAAGTGACTTCAGCTCAGTTCAGTCACTCAGTCATGTCCAACTCTGCGACCCCATGGACAACAGAATGCCAGGCCTCCCTGTCCATCACCAACTCCCAGAGCTTGCTCAAACTCATGTCCATCAAGTCTATGATGCCATCCAACCATCTCATCCTCTGCCATCCTCTTCTCCTCCTGCCCTCAGTCTTTCCCAGCATCAGGATCTTTTCTAATCAGTCAGCTCTTCGCATCAGGCAGCCAAAGAATTGGAGCTTCATCTTCAACATCAGTCCTTCCAATGAACACCCAGGACTGATCTCCTTTAGGATGGACTGGTTGGATCTCCTTGCAGTCCAAGGGACTCTCAAGAGTTTTCTCCAATACCACAGTTCAAAAGCATCAATTTTTTGAAGCTTAGCTTTCTTTATAGTCCAACTCTCACATTCATACAGGACTACTGGAAAAACTGTAGCTTTGACGAGATGGACCTTTGTTGGCAAAGCGATGTCTCTTCTTTTTAATATGTTGTCTAGGTTTGTCATGGGCTTCCCTGATAACACAGTTGGTAAAGAATTCGCCTGTAATGCAAGAGACCCTGGTTCAATTCCTGGGTTGGGAAGAACTGCTGAAGAAGGGATAGGCTACCCACTCCAGTATTCTGGCTGGAGAATTCCACGGACTGTATAGTCCATGGGGTAGCAAAGAGTCAGACACGACTGAGCAACTTTCACTTTCATGGCTGATTCGTGCTGAGGTTTGACAAAAAGCAACAAAATTCTGTAAAGCAATTATCCTTCAATTAAAAAGTAAATAAATTTAAAAACATCATTCTTAACATAGGAAATAAATATAAAAACACAATTATTCCAAGCATTGTGCATTATGTATAAAGCACTAAATAAGATGAAGTAAGTCTGAAGTATAAAATTATGAAAAAATGGCTGCAATACCAGAGACCTGGGTTTGATCCCTGGGTCGGGAAGATCCCCTAAGAAGGAAATGGCTAACCATTCCAGTATTCTTGCCAGAAGAATTCCATGGACAGAGGAGCCTGGCAGGCTATAGTCCCATGGAATCGCAAAGAGTCAGCCACAACTTACACACACAGAGTATCATTATCCTCTTTTACACACAAAGAAACAGGCTTAGATAGATTAATAAACATGCCCAAGATCACAGAGCTTGTAAGATAGGAGTTGGCATGTCACCCCAGGGAGGTCTGATTCTATATTTGTACTCTTTTTTCTTTTTCTTTCCTTTTCTTTTTTTTTTTTAATTGATGTTGTGAATGAAAAATATTGACTGCTACATCAGTAAGCAAAGGGATGTTTTAGCATTCAAACTATCAGCCACTGCAGCAACCCCAGAATGTGCATCTGGAAAGGATTCAGGACGGAGAAAAGCCTGACACTGGCCCTAGAGAGTTAAAGTGCACATCAAATGAATGATTTCAGGGTGCCTAGACTGTGGCATCTTCCCTCTCACAGAAGTGTTACACTTATTAGCTTGAGATGTCTGGTTTTCTTTCATTAGCAATCATCTTTTGAATTTCAACTACCTGTTTTTTTTTTGGGGGGTGGGGGTAGTTATTTTGTTTTTTGATTTTTTTTTTTTCAAAAATATGTATATATCCTGGTTCATCCCTTACATCTTCAGATCAGTCCCTTGGGGTTATCTAACAGGGTGTCTTCTGGGCTTAAGTCTTTTGTATGTCCACAAAATAAACATAATTCTCAACTTTCAGGTTGTACCTTTTTGTTTCAGTTGAGAATGTATAATGGATTTAAAGCATTTTATTAGTTTTCAGTATATGGACGAATGTTTCTTTTCCCACGTGAAGACAAAAACAACATTGACTAGTGTCATCAACTGCATCCAGAAGAATGCACTGCACAAATGATTTACAGTGCAGAAATTACTTCCAGTGGGATTGGATGTCAGTAACAAATGAGGTTGGAAAAAATTAAGTGTCAAAGGATAGCAATGTCCTTTACCACTCAGAAGCCCTAGACAAACCTCCATCCTTGGCCCTTACATTTTTTTTTTTTTTTTTTTTTTTTGGCCCTTACATTTTTTCACTGGTAAAATAGAAAAGTTATAGAGTTTGTACAAGGGATAAGAGGCCTTGAGACCTGTAATTTTCTACTGAGAACTTTATGCCTTTGTTGTTGTTCAGTCACTCAGTCGTGTCCGACTCTGCAACCCATAGACTGCAGCACTCCAGACTTCCTTATAGTTCACTATCTCCTGGAGTTTGCTCAAACTCATATCCATTGAGTTAGTGATGCCTTCCAACCATCTCATCCTCTGTCACCCCCTTCTCGTCCCACCCTCAATCTTTTGCAGCATCAGGGTCTTTTCCAATGAGTCTGCTTGTCCCATCAGGTGGCCAAAATCCTGGAGTTTCAGCTTCAGCATCAGTCCTTCCAATGATATTCAAGCTTGATTTCATTCAGGATTGACTGGTTTGATCTCCTTGCTGTCCAAGGGACTCTCAAGAGTCTTCTCCAGCACTACTATTCTATAGCATCGATTCTCCTGTGCTCAGCCTTCTTTATGCTCCAACTCTCACATCCATACATGACTACTGAGAAAACCATAGTTTTGACTATATGGACCTTTGTGGGCAAAGTGATGCCTCTGAGTTTTAATAGGCTGTGGAGGTTCCTCATAGCTTTTCTTCTAAGGAACAAGCATCTTTTAATTTTGTGGTTTCAGTCACCATCCACAATGATTTTGGAGCTCAAGAAAATAAAATCTGTCATTGTTTCCACTTTTTCCCCATCTATTTGCTATGAAGTGGTAGAACTGGATGCTATGATCTTAGCTTTCTGAATGCTGAGCTTTAAGCCAGTTTTTTTCATTCTCATCTTTCACCTTCATCAAGATGCTTTTAGTTCCTCTTTGCTCTCTGCCATTAGGGAGGTGTCATCTTTGTATCTGAGGTTATTGATGTTTCTCCTGGCAATCTTGACTCCAGCTTGTGCTTCATCCAGCCTGGAATTTTGCATGATGTACTCTGCATATAGGTTAAATAAGCAGGGTGACATTACACAGCCTTGAGGTACTCCTTTCTCTATTTTGAACCAGACCATTGTTCCATGTCTGGTTCTAACTGTTGCTTCTTGACCTGCATACAGGTTTCACAGGAAGCAGGTAATGTGGTCAGGCATTTCCATCTTTTTTAAGAATTCTCCACAGTTTGTTGTGATCCACACAGTCAGAGGCTTTAATGTAGTCAATGAAGGAAATGTTTTCCTGGAATGTCTTTGCTTTTTCTGTGATCCAATTAATATTGCCAATTTGATCTCTGGTTCCTCCGCCTTTTCTCAATCTAGATTGTCCCTTAGAAGTTCTCAGCTCACATATTGTGAAGCCTAGTTTGAAGGATTTTGAACATTACCTTGCTAGCATGTAAAATGAGTGCAACTGTGCGGTAGTTTGAGCATTCTTTGGCATTGCCTTTCTTTGGGATTGGAATGAAAATTGAGCTTTTCCACTCCCGTGGCCACTGCTGAGTCTCCAAAATTTGCTGGAATTTTGAATGCAACACTTTAATAGCATCATCTTTTAGGATTTTAAATAGCTCAGCTAGAATTTCTCCACCTCCACTAGCTTTGTTCTCAGTAAAAAGGCCCACTTGACTTTATACTCCAGGATGTCTGTCTCTAGGTAAGTGACAATACCATCGTGTTGCCCAGGTCATTAAGACCTTTTTTTGTATAATTCTTCTATCTATTCTTGCTACCTCTTCTTAATATCTTCTGCTGCTTTTAAATCCATACTGTTTCTGTCCTTTATTGTGCCCATATTTGCATAAAATCGGACTTTCCTGTTACCTCAGTTGGTAGAGAATCCACCTGCAATGCAGGAGACCCCAGTTCTATTCCTGGGTTGGGAAGATCCGCTGGAGAAGGGATAGGCTACCCACTCCAGTATTCTGGCCTGGAGAATTCCGTGAACTTTATAGTCCATGGGGTTGCAAAGAGTTGGACAGGACTGAGCAACTTTCACTTTCATTTTGCATGAAATATTCCCTTGGTATCTCTAATTTTCTTGAAGTGATCTCTAGTCTTTCCCATTCTGTTGTTTCCCTCTATTTCTTTGTATTGTTCATTTAGGAAGGCTTTCTTATCTCTCCTTCTCCCCTTGCTATTCTTTGGAACTCTGCTTTTAGATGGATTTATCTTTCTCTTTCTCCTTTGCTTTTTGCTTCTCTTCCTTTGTCAGATATTTGTAAGGTCTCCTCAGATAACCATTTTGCCACATTGCATTTTTTTTTCTTTGGGATGGTTTTGGTCACTGCCTACTGTACAATGTTACAAATCTCTGTCCATAGTTCTTCAGGCACTCTATCATATCTAATCCCTTGAATCTATTTGTCACTTCCACTGTATAATCATAAGGGATTTGATTTAGGTCATACCTGAGTGGCCTAGTGGTTTTCCCTACTTTCTCCAATTTAAGTCTGAATTTTGTAATAAGAAGCTTGTGATCTGAGTCACAGTCAGCTCCCAGCTTTGCTTTTGTTGACTGTATAGAGTGTTTCCATCTTCAGCCTCAAAGAATGTAATCAGTGTAATCAGTCTCATTTCAGTATTGACCATCTGGTGTCCATGTGTAGAGTTGTCGCTTGTGTTGTTTGAAGAGGGTGTTTGCTATGACCAGTGCATTCTCTTGGCAAAACTCTATTAGCCTTTTCCCTGTTTAAAATTTTGTACTCTAAGACCTAACTTGCCTGTTACTCCAGGTATCTCTTGACCTCCATTTTTTGCATTCCAGTCCTTTATGATGAAAAGGACATCTTTTTTCAATGTTAGTTCTAGAAGGTCTTATAGATCTTCACGGAGATATTCAACTTGATCTTCTTCAGCATTAGTGGTTGAAACATAAACTTGGATTACTGTGTTGTTGAATGGTTTGCCTTGGAGACAAACCCAGATAATTCTGTCTTTTTTGAGATTGCACCCAAGTACTGCATTTTGGATTCTCTTGTTGACTATGAGGGCTACTTCATTTCTTCTAAGGGAATATTTCCCGCAGTAATAAATATAGTGGTCATCAGAATTAAATGCACCCATTCTGGTACATTTTAGCTCACTGATTCCTAAAATGGGATGTTCACTCTTGCCATCCTCTGTTTGACCACTTGATTCATGGACCTAACATTCCAGTTTCCTATGCAACATTGTTCTTTACAGCATTTGACTTTACTTTCACCATCGGACACATCTACAACTGGGTGTCCTTCTTGTTTTGGTTCAGCCTCTTCATGTTTTCTGGAGGTATTTCTCTGCTTTTCTCTAGTTTTAATGGGCACCTACCGACCTGGGGGCTTTCATCTTTCAGTGTTATATCTTTTTGTCTTTTCATACTGTTCACTTTCACTTTTACATGGGTTCTCAGGGCAAGAATGCTGAAGTGGTTTGCCATTCCCTTCTCCAGGGGACCACGTTTCATCAGAACTCTCCACCAAGACCCATCCATCTTGTGTGGTCCTACATGGCATGGCTTATAGTTTCATTGAGTTACACAAATCTGTGATCCATGTGATAATTTTGGTTAGTTTACTGTAATTGTGGTTTTCCTTTGGACTGCCTTCTGATAGATGTGGTAAGAGGCTTGTGTGAGTTTCCTGATGGAAGGGACTGGCTGTGAGGAAAACTAGATCTTGCTCTGGTGTGCAGGGCCATCCTCAGTAAATCTCTAATCCAGTTATCTGCTTCTGGGTGGGGCTGTACTCCTTCCCTGTAAATTGACCTGAGAAGCCCAGCCCTGGAGTCTTGTAGTCTCCATGGAAGGGTTGTAGTCCTTGTTAGACCTAATGGGGACTTCCTCCAAGAGGACTTGTGCCAACGTGCACCTTCCAGGACTGCTGCTGCCAGCGCCCCTGATCCTGTGGCTGGCCACTGTTCACTCACCTGTCCGCTGGAGACTTCTGGACACTCACAGGTGAGTCTGGCTCCATCTCTTGTGGGGTTACTGCTCATTTCTCCTGGGTCCTGGTGCACACACGATTTTGCTTGTGCCCTCCAAGAGTCTGTTTCCCCAGTCCTGTGGAAATTCTGTAATCAAATCCCACTGACTTTTAAAGTCAGATTCCCTGAGAATTCCTAGTCCCTTTGCCAGGTCCCATGCTGGGAAGTTTGTTGTAGGGCCTGCAGCGAGAACTTCTTTGGTTAGCTGTTCTCCAGCTTGTGGATCGTCTGCTTGGCAGCTCTATGGTGGGACTAATGGAGACCTTCCCAAGATTTATGCCATATACTCTGCCTGCCAGGACTGCTGCTGCTAGTGCCCCTGTCCTTGGAGCAGGCCACTGCTGCCTCATGCCTCTGCAGGAGACCCTCAAACACTCAGGCAGGTCTGGTTCAGTCCCTGGTGGGGGTCATTGTTGCGCCCCCTGGGTCCTGGCGTGCACATGGTTTTGTTTGCGCCCTCCAAGAGTCTCTGGCAGGTATTAGGCTTAGTTTTATAATTGATTTCGCCTGTCCTGCCATCTTGTTGCAGCTTCTCTTTTGTCCTTGAACAAAAGGTATCTTTTTATGGTGGATTCCAACATCCTCCTGTCAATGGTTGTTCAGCAGCTAGTTTTTGCCTTAAAGGACACTTTATGCCTTAAAGGGCTCTTTACCCTATAGGGTATTAACTAATTCTGGGATGAGATCTTGAGGGATCTAAGGAAATCAACCCTAGATATTAACTGGAAGAAGTTCTAATACTTTGGTCATCTGATGGGAAGAGCCGACTCATTGGAAAAGACCCTGATGCTGAGAAAGACTGAATGCAGAAGAAGAAGAGAGCAACAGAGGGTGAGATGGTTGGATGGCATCACTGGTTCAATGGACATGAACTTGGGCAAACTCCAGGAGATGGTGAGGGACAGTGAGGCCTAGCGTACTTCAGTCCGTGGAGGCACAAGGAGTTGGACACAACTTGATGACTGAACAATAACAAACTGAATTACGATGGGAAGTGTGCTGTAAATTTTGTAATATCAGTTGGAGATTTTGCCCATAAGGAGGGCGGTGACTGATTCAATGAAGACAAATGATCAATGATCGTGTGCTCAGTTGCTCAGTCGTGTCTGACTCTTTGCGACCCCATGGACAGTAGTCCACCACGCTACTCTGTCCGTGGGATTTTCTAAGCAAGAATACTGGAGTGGGTTGCCATTTCCTCTTCCATTGGATCTTCCAGACCAGGGATTGAACCCACATCTACGGCATCTTCTGCATGGTCAGGCAGATTCTTTACTACTGAGTCACTTCACAGATGGAGCAAATAAAAGGTGTCAAAGGATCATTTATTTCACTTGATTGGTTGCTTCGATGACTACTGTTAATTTCTAGAATACTTCCCTCTTTGGGAGAAGGAAATTCCAGCATGATAGTGTTCCAATTAGCCTAATAAATAGATAGGGGCAGAGTAACTAAGGAGTAAGGGGAATATTTTTCTTAAAGAGTCAAAACAAAAGGGATTGGGTTCAGAGACAGGATCCTCTTTAGGTTCATTAGAAATCCCCACTACTGGAGCTGTTTTAGTCCTCTGAGGCTGAGGCTGCTTTACAGTGATGGGGTTGATCACCAAGGGTGTGGCTCTCACATCAGCTAGGACTGAAAGAGATTCATCCCCAATCTGGAGAAATGTTTCTCCAAACCAGTTAAGAGTTAGGATTGAGATGAGCCCCTGCAGAGCCTCATTCCTTAGCATCCTTAGAATTGGGAGGATGCTGGAAACTCTAAGGGCTGAAGGCACCTTAGAGTTGTAACAGTCAGTTTTCCCATGTCCTAGCTCTTTGCAGAAATAGCAAAAACTAGGAGAGTTTTGGTTTCATCCAGGAGCTTTTCTCTGATGGATTTGAAGATTAACATTCATGGTGGTCTTCCTCTGAGGAAACACATCTAGTGGACGAGAGAGTTGCTTTGCTGGATTAATTGAATCTGGAGTGGACATAATTTCTTATTGCATCCTTGTTCTATTTAAAAGAAATAAAAGGTCTCAGCTCAGCCCCCAAGTAAACATAGAGGTAAAAGCCACTTGGATGGAACCAACATCCAAGGGAAGATCAGAATTTTCTTTAAAAATAATTTGAGAGAGGTGGGAGGGGAGATCGGGATGGGGAATGCGTGTAAATCCATGGCTAATTCATGTCAATGTGTGACAAAAACCACTACAATATTGTAAAGTAATTAGCCTCCAACTAATAAAAATAAATGAAAAAAATAATTTGAGGTTGATTGTAATAGTCATGAGTTAACGAGCTTTGAAAAATGTGATGAACTCACTTAGCAGTTGCCTGAGCCTGATCATATAAGCTAGCAACTTTTCTACCAGGTATAATTCTAGAGACCCCTCTGGACTTTCCCAATTAGTGGTTTCATTGAATGCTGGACCTGGCCTTCACCAAAAAGTATGTAAACCAGCTGATGTAAGTCAGATCAACCAGGTTGTTACATTTGAATGACTATATTAAATTCCTCACCAAATCTGGGAGAATGTGGGGTTATTTGGGAAAAAATATTTGAGTATGGCTCACAGTTCAACTTTAGTCCATGGAGCATAAGAAATTTAGACTTTAGCCCCTGGATCCTCAGAAAGCTTCATTTTAAAGGGATGGGTTCTGGCAAGTTCAAAAGGAAAAAGAATGGAGAGCTTAAGGGGGAGAAGAAAGTTTGATGAGAGAAAAAACAGCTGTTTCAGAGAAACAGTCCTTGTTCCAAAGGGGATGTGCCAAAGACCATTTCAACCAGTTTCCATGAAAGTCTGATCTCAGATCAGACCAAAGTGCCAAATGAGTGCTAGAAAAATATAACCTTTCAATAGGTCCTGAGTAAAGCCTGGGGAGGTCCAAACACGAAGAAAGCAAGAGGGCATGAGCTTGAATTCAGGAGGGCATACCTTCAAGCTCCTGAGTTGATGAGAAATCAGGGAGCCCAATGGGCTCAGCGTGGGTACCACTCCTGTAAGCCAGCCAACCTCAGAGCCACTGGGCATCTCCTCTTGTCTTCATCTGTGCCCCAAAATGTCGACCTAAAACAAATGTGTTTCCAGATATTTTTCCAGCAAAGATGGGTTTCTTTGGGTTTGGCAGAGAATTGCAATTTGGGATCTGCAACTATGGCAAGCCACTTGCAAGTCCCCAGCACAGATGAATAGGAGAATTCCTTCACACAGGAGATAAAGATGTAGGTGGTGGAGGGGACTGTCATAAACAGTGTCCATGGCTTTTCACTGGCTGAATAACCTTGTCAGGAAAGAAGGGAAGACCTTCCCTTACTGTCTGGCTCTCCCATCTACACAGGACTCAGAGAGCTTCATCTTCTAGCCTCTCAACTCTATTCAATTATGGTTTCTGTTTATTAGTTTTTCACAGGGAAAATAAATAAGATTCTGTAAATTACTGCTTAACACCCTAAATATTTGCAGCCATGCTTAAGACAAAATCTAAACACCCTGCTTTGCTCCCTAAAGCTTTGCGTGATCCAACTGCTACTTTTCCCTCCAGTGTCTACCTCCTGCATTGTTCCTTCCCTGTGCCATCCATCTCACTGGTATTCTGAGTCTCCCTCCAACACATTTTTCATGTGGCGTTTTCACTTTGCTGTCCTCTCCTCATGTTAGCATGGTTCATTTCCCCATTATTCTCACATCTCTGCTCAGACTTTGTACCCTAGATAGGGCATTCCAGACCACCCAGTCTGAGACCTCAGACTGTCAGCCACTCTATAGCTCACTGTTTTCTTTTTTCTTTTCCTAATGAAAAATTTTTATTGGAGTAGAGTTGCTTCACCGTGTTGTAAAATGAAGTGAATCAACTCTATGTATACGTATATCCCCTCCTTCTTGAGCCTTCCTTCCAACCCCCACCCAGCCCCTCTAGGACGAAGCTGGGTGTCCTGTGTAATACAGCAGATTCCCAGCAGCTATCTGTTTTATACATGGCATTGCACACATGTCAGTCCTAATCTCCTCATTTATCCCCCTCTCTACCCTACCCCCAGTCCACACATCCGTTTCCTATGCTGCATCTCTATTCTTGCAAATAGGTTCATCTGTACATGCTGTAGGTGTGTTAATAGAATTATTTTTCTCTTCCTGATTTACAAGTAGGGAAGAACAAATCTGACTCCATATCAGATCTGTTTCTTTAAACTGTATGTTCTGTTGCTTTTGCTACAAGTTAAGAATACTGCCTATAGCCTGAAATATACATGATAGCCCATTCTCAAGGCTCTGATTTTTAAAGGTATAACCCTTTTCCATTCATACAGAGATTTTTTTAAAGTTGCAAAACAGAATAACAGGAACACTGTGACCTGACCTCGGTGGACAGCTGCAAGAACAAAGGATTCCAACACCAGGAAGTTTGCAACAACTGACTATGCCCCTTCCCCTCTTAGTCTAGAAGAAGCCTGAATTCTAACTGAGGAAGAATGCTTCTTTGGGACACTAGTCCACTGTTTTCTCAGCCTGCTGGTTTTCCAAATAATGTCACAATCCCTTGTCCCAGTGACTTGTCTCTCCATCTATTGACCAGTCACGTGGTGAGCAATAGAAGTTTCATAAACCCTACTGCTGGAGACTGACAATTGGTGTCCCAAAATGCATATGTTGAAATCTTTCCAATTTTTAGTATATGTGCTGCTGAAGTGAGCACCATATGTTGAAATCTAACTCCCAATATAGTGGTATTAAGAAGTGGGGCCTTCAGAAAGCTATTCAATTATGAGGGAAGAGAGCTCATGAATGAGATTAGTGTTCCTATAAAAGAGACCTGGGAGTGCTCTCTTGCTTTTCGGCCATGTGAGATAAAAATAAAATTGACCATCTGCAAACAGGAAGGAGGTCCTTTCAGAACCTGAACAGGTGGGCACACTGATCATGAACTTCAAGGCTTCAGAACTAATTTTATTGTTTCTAAACCACCTAGGCTATGGTACTTTGTTACAGCAACTCAGACTGACTAGAAGACCAACACTCCAGGACACAGTTGTAACAGTTTATTAAACTGGGGCTTTTGAATGAAGCATCACAGTACATGCGGTTCTGCCTTCAAGGAAGTGGTAAACTTCAAATGAAACAGCCAGTTCATTTATGAAAACCTTATACTCCCTCCCTCACATCAGAAATATGACAAAGCAGAAGGATGGGCAGTCAAATAATTTTACGGAGAAAGTTTTGGAGGAGAAACTAGATGGATTGCTGTGATTGTCACCTCTTATCCTAACTCCCATTACCTCTCCTCTCTGCTGTCTCCTATCAACACAGGAAGGACCATAAAACCTAGAAAAATAACAAGCTGGGAAAGAAGAAACAGTAGGACAGAAGAAAGGGGTAAAGAAGACCAGGTACTTCCATTACCAAGTCCAAGCTCTTCCTGCTCCCCATGAAAAAGGCCAATACATCTATAGAAAATTTGTTTTCTATATATATATATATTATATATATATATATATATATATATATATACACATATATATAATTCTCCCAAATTTGTTGGGAGACAAGGAATAGTGACTTTGGAAAGCCCGCAGAAAGGCAGGATGGTGGACAAGTGTCCCAAAGAACAATCTTACCTGAGTTAGAATTCAGGCTTCTTTTAAACTAAAAGGTGTGGGGCGTGGTTGGTTGTTGCAAGCTTGTTGGTGTCAGATCCCTTTGTTCTTGCTGCTGCGCACAAAGATATGTTCACAATGTTCCTGTAAAAGTCCAACAAGACAAATGCTACTTTCTGTTCTGCAAATTTTTATCTCTCTGTGAATGGAAAAGTGTTACAACATTAAAGGTCAAAACTTTGAGAATGGGTTATCCTGTGTATTTTGGACTATAGGCAACATTCTTAACTAGTAGCAAAAGCAATAGAACACAAAGTTTAAGGTAAAAGTAACATCCAATATGGAGAGATTACAGATTACAGTTCTTCCTGCTGTCAATAATCTGCTCCAAGAAAAAGACTTCAGATGGAGAGAGATGAGAAATCAGATGTAGAGTTTGGATTATCATCTGGGACACGTTGCTTTTGTGAGCTGTGGCTGTGTTTGCCACTTTAGAAGATGACAGGACATTCTCTAATTGCACTGAGCATAATAGTCTGAGGAAAGGAGTGCTCACCCAGACAGAAGGTGGACTCCCACTGGGCAGATGCAACAAGAACGTGGAACACAGAAGCACAGCTGCTCTTTGGATTAAACTGAATGAATCTGCCAGTTCAAAGCACTGCTACACAGTCATAGCCCCCACACTTTCCAGCCATTTTTCCCCTGAACCTGGAAGAGTCACACAGGGCTGCACTCTTTTATAGCCAAGTCCACACACCCCTTACCAAGGTGTAGAAAAGCACACTTGGTTAAGAGCCCAAAATATTTCAAACGCACAAAAGCTGCTGCAAAGTAGAAGGCTGAGTCCCTGACCCAAACCAGAGATGCAGTGCAATCCATCTCATCACTTTCTTGCCTGGAGTCATTCACCTTGTATATTGTCTTGATTATGCCTAACTTTTGGAAGCTGTCTCCCCGCTCTGTCCCAAGCCAGTCCTGATGCTCAGCGTCAGGGCCTGGTTGGATGAGGGGCCTGTGTGGGCATGGCCAGGGTCTCCTTCCTCCTCCCAGGCCCTCAAGTCCAGCACAGAGGAGGGGCTGGGGGGTGGGGGTCAGGGGGGCG
This sequence comes from Cervus elaphus, assembly GCF_910594005.1. Classification (NCBI taxonomy): domain Eukaryota; kingdom Metazoa; phylum Chordata; class Mammalia; order Artiodactyla; family Cervidae; genus Cervus; species Cervus elaphus. Next base: position 2,956,795 of record NC_057831.1, on the reverse strand, counting down.
AGGATGCCTTCCTTGCAAGCTGGCTTCCACAGCAGACTTGGGCTCCAGGTTAGAAGGGGAATCTTAGACATAATGAATTGCTAAACCCAAACCATATTCTACATCTATCTTTGTTTAACTCTTTGTTCTTGTGGCAACCTCTTTGTCATTTTCTTTCAGTCCCGTTGCATCAGACTTTGCATCCATTATTATATTTCTTTGTACACTTTTGACCCTATTAAATGTTATCTCTCTATCCCAACAACACAGTTCAGAATTACCTAGGTTAATGCTACTTAGGAATCACTGAAGTGAAAGTCATTCAGTCATGTCCAACTCTTTGTGACCCCATGGACTATATAGTCCATGGAATTCTCCAGGCCAGAATACTGGAGTGGGTAGCCCATCCCTTTCTCCAGGGAATCTACCCAACCCAGGGATGGAACCCAGGTCTCCTGCAATGCAGGCAGATTCTGTACCAACTGAGCCACCAGGGAAGTCAGAATCACTACGTGACCTCAAATCACCTCTAACCCAGGGGTTATCACTGTGAGCCGAGCTGCTGCCTACCGGGCTCACCTGTGCCTCATGGGCTGCATTTGAAGCAAGCAGGCGAAAGGACACACAAATGAGGATGCTGCCAGGAAGCCCTGAGTCATTTTTATATGTCAATCATACCTCTCTAAAGCTGATTTTTTTTTTTTAAGCAGAAAGAAAAAGAAGCTTTGAGTATTTTTGGAACTGTTATAACTCAGGTAGGCGTAAAGGATACACTCAACAAATTTCTTACACTTCATTTTTTATTACTTTCAGTTTTGTCTTAAGCCAGGATTTATACTACCCTACATCTAAAGTTTATTTTACAGGCAAATATTGAGTATTTCTATTTGTTGCCTATAATTCAATCTTGAAGTCATTGAAAATGATTTTACTCTCCCAAGAGAAATATTTTCTTTTAAACAAAGCAATGTGAAAGTTAAGCAGAGGTCAATAAATAGTTGAACGACTCCATGACCCAGCCAATTAGAAGGTAGCAGCTGTCATCATCTTCAGTTTGGGGAAGAAGCAGTAAAAACGTATGTTTTATGGTTTGTTTTTTGTTTGCTGGGTCAGAGAAAATTATTTTCATGCTTCCTTGATGGGATTTACCAATGATGGAGGGAAAGTCCTTTCTCTCTCTCTCTCTCTCTTTTTCTTTTCCCCCCCTTAGGGAAAGTTCTTATTAGAAACACGTTGTTTTCCTCTGGATTCCAAACTCGAGTATTCTCATTGAATTCTCTGATTTAAGTGATGATGGCAATCAGTGGATTATTTACTGCATATATCATAAGAAGGTGATATTTGAGTGATGGAGTGAGGAAAATATGCTTTGGCCTAACTGGGCTGGAATCCTTTTGTCAGACACTCTGGAGCCCTTGTGAGGAAGGCAGGAGTATATCAATTTGTTCAGAGACTGGGAGATAAATCAGTTTCCAGCACTTCTGAATCATATGGTAAGATAAAAGTAGCAATCCTACCACCTGTATGTAGTGTCTCCTCTCACCTGGCAAGCCCAGATTAAGAATTGTTTGTTTCTCACAGCAGGATCTAACAATATAGTCAGCTGTTTCTGGAGGCAGTAAGTTTAAAACCATACTGTATTTTTTTATTATTATTATTATTTCAAGCAGAGGCTAAGAGGATATTGAATAAAATCTTATATTGAGCTTGAAGGTGGACTAGATGACTTCCGGGATAGTAATCTCCAAAATTTTTTTTTTTTTTTTTTTTTTTTTGGTACCTGTAAGTTTTGTGTTCTTTTGAGATGGCCAGTCAGGTGCGCTACAGTAAAACACAGAGGAGAGGCTGAGAAAACAGCAAAGTTTATTATACTCATAGGTTCTGGAGGCAGGAGAAACAGCATGCTGAACAGAACCACCTGGGAAAGCCTCTTCGGCTGTCAGGAGGCAGAGGACCAGGAGGGAGGGGAGAGGCAGGACATAATCCTTGTTGGTGCTTCCATGGAGAAAGCAGGACAGGGTTGCATGAGCAACCTGTGGGCTAGTGTGAGTATCTCAGGAGTGGAAATCTGCAGAAGTAGACCCTGAAATGATTGAGACTGAAGAATGTTGCCTCCAGGTGCAAAGCAGGTCTGACTCTAGACTAGTGACTCTGGACTCCTAGCAGGAAGCTGTCTCCCAGAACTGGCTAGCCTTGGAAGGACACTTGCTTTCAAGTAGAAAAAAAATTTTTTTTTTCTTTATGATGTCAAAGCATTATACAGAAAAATTTAAATATTTTTGATACAAAATTTATCAGAAAATGATTTGGAAGTACATGCCCCTAAAATATGCATATACATTTACTTATGAATTATGTGTGTACCCTACATTAATATTATACTAAGTGCATTCAGATAGAAATTAGAAAATGATGAATTTTAGATAATACTTTAGATGAAATGAAGTACACTAAAATTTAAAAGCAATAAAAACTTTAAAATTAACCATATAAAATGTTTTGCTTCTGTTGAATATGTGTCAACTTTAGTAATAATTTAATGACAGCAAAGCAATTGAATATTATTTATTATTAAAAGTATTGTGTTGTTGCAGGAAGGGAGTCCCCTTTTAGGACCTGAAATGGGCTCTTGTCTAATACTCAGAAACACTTACTGATGCAAAAGAATTAATTGGGAGGGGGTGTCTGGGAGGTGGCAGTGGGGGAGAACAGCAGGGTAAGAGAGAACCTCTGCTACATGGCCCACATGCTTCGAGTTCACGGTAACAGGGTTAGTTTCTGGGTTGCCTCTAGCCAGTCTTCCTGCTTGACCCATGTTTGGAGACTCAGGGTCCTTTCTGGTGGCCGGGCATCTCTCAGCCAAGGTTCCAGCGATAAGGACTCTGGGAGGCTTGTCGTCTCCTCCCTCTTTTGGCCCCTCCTGAACTCTTATAGGTTAGTTTTACAAGACACACTATGCACTGGCATGTCCTCACTCCTTTCAGCCCCTCCTGAATTCTCCCAGTTACTTTTTCTGAGGCAGTACCACATTCTTTATTGGGACCTCTTGTCGTGACACAGCTCAAGGCAATTGATAATCGTCCTGCTTGGGCAAGGCAGTTCCCTAACAGTGTCACCATTTTGTGATACAACAAATTGACTCTAAATTAAGATTTTTGTAACCTTTTATTTTATTTGCCATGCTGTGTGGCATCTATAATCTTAGTTCCCCAACCAGGGATGGAACCCACATCCCCTACAGTGGAAGCATGAAGTCTTAACTGCTGGATCATCAGGTGAGTCCTTTTAACCTTTTATAAATGAAAATTGTTAATAGGTAGAAAAGTAGTTTTTTTGCCTTTCATACTGTTCATGGGGTTCTTGAGGCAAAGAAAAGCAGTTGTTGTCATTGTGGTTCAGTCACTAACTCATGTCTGACTTTCTCCAACTCCATGGACTGTACCACGCCAGTCTCCTCTGTCCTCCTATCTCCTGGAATTTGCTCAAATTCATGTCCACTGAACCGGTGATGTTATCTAACCACTTCATCTTCTGCTGCCCCTTTCTCCTTTAACCTTCAATCTTTCCCAGCATCAGGGTCTTTTCCAATGAGTCAGCTCTTCACATCAGGGGACCAAAGTATTGGACCTTCAGCTTCAGCATCAGTCCTTCTAATGAATATTCAGGGTTGATTTCATTTAGAATTGACTGGTTTGATCTCCTTGCTATCCAAAGCACTCTCAAGTCTTCTTCAGCAAATTCAAAAGCATAAATTCTTTGGTGCTAAGCCTTATTTATGATCTAACTCTCACATCTGTACATGACTACTGGAAAAACTATAGTTTTGACTATATGGACCTTTGTCAGCAAAATGATGTCTCTGCTTTGTAATATGCTGTCTAGGTTTGTCATAGCTTTTATTCTAAGGAGCAAGTGTCTTCTGATTTCATGGCTGTAGTCACCTGTGTATCTTAGGTTGCTGATATTTCTGCCAACAATCTTGATTCTGGCTTGTGACTCAGCCAGCCTGGAGTTTCACATGATGGACTCTGCATAGATGTTAAATAAGCAGAGTGACGATATACAACCTTGTCGCACTCCTTTCTCAACTTTGAACCAGTCAGTGGTTCCATGTCTGATTCTAACCATGGCTTCTTCCCTGCACACAGTTTCCTCGGGAGCCAGGTAAGATGGTACTCCCATCTCTTTAAGAGTTTTCCACGTTTTATTATGATTCACACAGTCAAAGGCTTAACTGTAGTCAATGAAGCAGAAGCAAATGTTTTTTCTGGAACTCCCTTGCTTTCTCCATGATCCAATGAATGTTGGCAATTTGATCTCTGGTTCCTCTGCCTCTTAGAAACCCACCTTGTACATCTAGAAGTTCTTGGTTTATATACCTCTGAAGCCTAGCTTGAAGATTTTGGGCATTACCTTGCTAGTATGTGAAATGAGTGCAGTTGTGTGGTAGTTTGAACATTTTTTGGCATTGCCCTTCTTTGGGACTGGAATGAAAACTGACCTTTCCCAGTCCTGTGGTCACTGCTGAGTTTTCCAATTTGCTGATATATTGAGTGCAGCACTTAGCATCATCTTTTAGGATTTTAAATAGCTCAGCTGGAATTCTGTCACCTCGACTATTTCGTCTGTAGTGACACTTCCTAAGGCCCACTTGACATCACACTCCAGAAAACCTGGCTCTAAGTGAGTGACCACACCACTGTGATTATCTGAGTCATTAATATTTTTTTTTTGTACAGTTCTTCTGTATATTCTTGTCACCTCTTCCTAATCTCTTCTGCTTCTGTTAGATTCTTACAGTTTCTATCCTTTATCATGCCCATCCTTGCATGAAATGTTCCCTTGACATCTCCAATTTTCTTGAAGAAATCTCTAGCCTTTCCCATTCTGTTGTAGACTGAATACTAAAGTAGACTGAATACCAAAACAAACCCCTCTATATTCTTCAACCATTTTAATCCTTATCAGTTCATAAAAATTTTGGTTTATACATACACTCCCCCTGACCACTACCCTAAATTATTTTGAAACAAATTCTAGGTACCATAACTCATCTGTAAATATTTCAATATGTACTTTTAAAGGATATGTATTTTTTAAAATAAACCATATTATTAACATAGAAAAATTAACACAAAATTCTTAATATTGTCAAATATCTTGGCATTATTCGTATTTCTGCACTATGGATTTTACAGCCAATTGGGATTATATGGGTACTTGTGATTTCATTACTGTGATAGTTGAAACAGAGCATTGCAAAGGCATAATATTAAAAAATGTACATTGTACATTTAGAGTAAGTTAAATTATGAATGATAATAGACGTGAAAGCATATTTTAAAGAGTTTGCTTGATAATTTTGAATATTTTGTCCAAGTTTATAAAATCTAATTAGACTGCTGTGCTTTCATCTTATAATACGTTGACAAAAAAATTCTTTTTTTTTAATTATTTAGTTATAATTGGCATATGACACTGTGTAAGTGTAAGATGTGCAATTGATTTTGTAAGCTGTTTTTGGTATGAAAGAGCTCTCTGCAGGAAGCCACTTTTGTCTTGTCACTAACCTTAAACCAGGGACCTCCCATGCTCTGTTCATCTCCAGCCCAAGAACACCTTTCAAATCTTTTGATCACACAATATCTTGCCTGTTGGTTCTTTCCATAGATCAAAGAAATAGAAATGAAGAATAATTAACTAATAGATGACTGGGTCTACTCCCCATCTTCCTCTTCAGTAATCTCATAAACTGTATGAACAAGATAACATCTAAAGAAGACCACAAGAAGTGACAAGCTTTTACACAGTGGGGGATGGTGACAACTCTGACCCCCCATCTCAGTGATTAGCTGAGATCACCTCCCTGTTGTCCTTTGAAAGCTTTCATGGCCCGATAGAATCTTCAGAGATGATTTTGAAGAACCCTGAGTCTACCCCAGATTACCAGCATTCTGACTGAAAGTAATTTTACTTTCTACAAACATTTGTCTCTCTCTTGAGTATTGATCTTTGATCAGTGAGCAGCAGGGGCCTGATAACAGTATACTTTTATCTATTGCAATGTGATGACCATCTTAGATTTAGCTAATACCTCCTAATACCTCCAATCACCTCACAAAGTTATCATGTTTTTATGTGTGTTGAGAACATTTAAGTTCTGGTCTCTTAGTTGCTTTGAATTATATAACACATATTTTTAACTATGAAAAGAGCTCTTACTAAGAAAAATGATGCTCAGCTCTGCTGTCTTCTTGCTTCCTTGCTTGCTTCACTAGTATCACTACTATGCCTCATTTCTTAGAATTATCTTTTAAAGCTGTGTGTATACATTATGAGAGCTACTTTAGTTAAAACCATTTTTCATCTATCACAAATGATAATCCATTTATCAGTCATGAATCCACACTTAAATATCAATGTGGTACCATATAACTAAAGTAAAGAGACAGGGATCACTCTCTTATAAAGCCCCTGTGTTAGAGAACCATATTTTTCACCTCAAATAACTCTCTGATTACAGGGAAATTAGTCCTAGTCTAAAGACAGAATGAGGGCACCAAGGTCAATATATAGATAATATTATAAAGCTTTTTTCCAAAATATTTGTAATTAAAAATATATATAAAGGGAAACTAAAGCTTTATTTGTTCCTTCTCAGTGGATTGTCACACCTGCCCCTTTGGGGGAATACAACCAGTTGGTATTCTCTGAGCTTTCTAGAACTTTGATTTGCTGTCTGTCAGTACTTTTGGAAAGTTCTTATCAAGTATAACTTCAAATGTTTCTTCTGCTCCATCTTTTCTTTCTTCTCTATTTCGCATGCCAATTACACATGTGTTACACCCCTCGAAATTGTCCCACTCTTCTTGGATGTGTTATTCTGTTCTTTGCGTTTTGTTTGGGGAAGTTTCTGTGAACCTATCTTAAGCTCATTGATCTTCTCATGTCCAGTCTACTGATGAGCTTATTAAAGGCATTCTTCATTTCTAAGTGTTTTTTATTTCTAGAATTTCCTTTTGATTATTTCTTAGACTTTCCATCTCTCTTCATATTACCAATCTGTTCTTGCATGTTTTCTACTTTTTCCATTAGAGCATTTAACATATTCATCATGATATTTTAAATTCCCTGTTTCATAATATCAACATCTGTGCCATATCTAAGTCTGATTCTGATGCTAGTCTTGCTTCTTCAAAACTGCTTTTTCTGGCTTTTTAGCATGCCATGTAATTTTTTTTGTTGTTGTTAAAAGACAGACAAGATATATCAGATAACAATGCTGAGCACCAAGAACTGATGCTTTCAAATTGTGATGCTGGAGAAGACTCTCAAAAGCCCCTTGGAAAGCAAGGAGATCAAACCAGTCAATCCTAAAGGAAATCAACTCTGAATATTCATTAGAAGGATTGATGCTGAAGCTGAAGTTCCAATACTTTGGCCACCTGATGGAAAGAACTGACTCATAGGAAAAGACTGATCCTGGTAAAGATTGAGGGCGGGAGGAGAAGGGGGAGACAGAAGATGAGATAGTGGGATGGAATCAGTGACTCACTGGACGTGAGTTTGAGCAAGCTCCAGGAGATGGTGAAGGAAACAAAAGCCTGATATGTGCTGCAGTTCATGGGGTCACAAAGAGTCAGACATGACTTAGTGACTGAACAACAACAGAGCAGTTTCCAGTGTGTGAGGTGTTGTATTAGTCTAGCTAGAAACTCACTTGTGTTTAATGTTTCCATCTGGTATTAAGTACCAGAGGCTTCAAATTTCTCTACAATCTCTTTTTTTTTTCTCCCCTGTTTTGGCTTTAGGCTTTCATAAATACTTGCTCTCTCTCTCTTTTTTAAAATTAATTAATTAATTTCAATTGGAGGATAACTACTTTACAATATTGTGATCGTTTTTCCATACATTGAGAAGAATCAGCCATGGGTACACATGTGTCCCCCCAATCTGAACCCCCTCCCACCTCCCTCCCCACCCCATCCTTCTGGGTTGTCCCAAAGCACCGGCTTTGGGTGCCCTGTTACTTGCATTAAAATTGTCCTGGTCATCTACTTTACATATGGTAATATACATATTTCAATGCTATTCTCTCAAACTGTCCCACCCTCACCTTCTGCCACAGAGTCTAAAAGTGTTCTTTACGTCTGTGCCTCTTTTGCTGCCTTGCATATAGGGTCATCATTATCATCTTTCTAAATTCCATATGTATGCATTAATATATAGCATTTGTGTTTCTCTTTCTGATTTACTTCACTATGTATAATAGGCTCTAGTTTCATCCACCTCATTAGAACTGACTCAAATGCGTGCCTTTTTATAGCTGAATAATATTCCATTGTGTATATGTACCACAGCTTCCTTATCCATTTGCCTGTCGATGGACATCTAGGTTGCCTCCATGCCCCAGCTACTGTAAGTAGTGCTGCAATGAACATTGGGGTACAGTGTCTCTTTCAGTTCTGGTTTCCTCGGTGTATGTGCCCAGCACTGGGATTGCTGGGTCATATGACAGATTTACTCCCAGTTTTTTAAGGAATCTCCACACTGTTCTCCATAGTGGCTGTACCAGTTTGCATTCCCACCAACAGTGTAAGAGGGTTCCCTTTTCTCCACAACCTCTCCAGCATTTATTGTTTGCAGCCTTTTTGATGATGGCCATTCTGACCAGCGTGAAATGATACCTCATTATGGTTTTGATTTGCATTTCGCTAATAATAAGTGATGTTGAACATCTTTTCATGTGTTTATTAGCTTCTGTATTTAGTTCTTTTGCCCACTTTTTGATTGGGTTGTTCGTTTATCTGGTATTGAGCTGTATGAGCTGCTTGTATATTTTGGAGATTAATTCTCTGTCAGTTGGTTTGCTTGCTACAGTTTTCTCCCATTCTAAAGGCTGTCTTTTCACCTTGCTTATAGTTTCCTTTGTTGTACAAAAGCTTTTAAGTTTAATTAGCTCCCATATGTTTATCTTTGTTTTTATTTCTATTACTCTGGGAAGTAGGTCATAGAGGATCATGCTGTGATTTATGTCAGAGAGTGTTCTGTCTATGTTTCCTCTAAGAGTTTTCTAGTTTCTTGTCTTACATTTAGATCTTTAATCCATTTTGAGTTTATTTTTGTATATGGTAATTGTTCTAGCTTCATTCTTTTACACGTGCTTGACCAGTTTTCCCAGCACCTCTTGTTGGCTCAGAGGGTAAAGCATCTGCCTGTGATGCGGGAGACCCAGGTTTGATCCCTGGGTCGGGAAGATCCCCTGGAGAAGGAAATGGCAACCCACTCCAGTATTCTTGCTTGGAGAATCCCATGGACAGAGGAGCCTTGTGGGCTACAGTCCACAGGGTCACAAAGAGTCGGACACGACTGAGCAACTACACTTTCTTGTTAAAGAGATTATCTTTTCTCCATTGTATATTTTCCCCTCCTTTGTCAAAGATAAGGTGTCCATAGGTGTGTGGATTTATCTCTGGGCTTTCTATTTTGTTCCATTGATCTATATTTCTGTCTTTGTTCCAGTACCATACTACTGTCTTGATGACTAGCTTTGTAGTAGAGCCTGAAGTCAGGCAGGTTGACTCCTCCAGTTCCATTTTTCCTTCTCAAGATTGCTTTGGTTATTTGAGGTTTATTGTTTTCATACAAATTGTGAAATTGTTTGTTTGTTCTAGTTATCTGAAAAATACTGTTGGTAGCTTGAAAAGGAAATGCATTGAATCTACAGATTGCTTTGGGTAGTATAGTCATTTTCACTATATTGATTCTTCCAATTCACGAACATGGTGTATTTCTCCATCTATTCGTGTCATCTTTGATTTCTTTCTTCAGTGTTTTATACTTCTTTATATATAGGTCTTTTATTTCATCAGGTAACTTTATTCCTAAGGATTTTATTCTTTTCATTGCAATGGATTGTTTCTTAAATTTCTCTTTCTGTTTTGTCATTGTTAGAGTATAGGAATGCAAGGAATTTCAGTGTATTAATCTTATATCCTGAAACTTTACTATATTCATTGATTAGCTCTAGTAATTTTCTGGTGATATCTTTAGGGTTTTCTATGTAGAGGATCATGCCATCCGCAAACAGTTAGAGTTTTACTTCTTCTTTTCCAATCTGGATAGCTTTTATTTCTTTTTCTTTTTCTCCCTGTGGCTAAGACTTCTAAAGCTATGTTGAATAGTAGTGGTGAGAGTGGGCACCCTTGTCTTGTTCCTGATTTTAGACAAAATGCTTTCAGTTTTTTGCCATTGAGGATAATATTTGCTGTAGGCATATCATATATGTCTTTTATTATATTGAGGTATGTTCCTTCTATGCCTGCTTTCTGGAGAGTTTTTTTTTTTATCATAAATGGGTATTGAATTTTGTCAAAGGCTTTCTCTGCATCTAATTTTTAATTGAAGGATAATTGCTTTACAGAATTTTGTGGTTTTCTGTCATACATCAACAAGAATCAGCCACAGGTACACCCATGTCCCCTCCCTCCCATCTCCCTCCCCACCCCACCCTTCCGACTGTCTCAGAGCCCCTGTTTGAGTTCCCTGAGTCATACAGCAAATTCCCATTGCCTACCTGTTTTACACATGGTATTGTAAATTTCTATGTTAGTCTTTCCATACATCTCCCCTTCTCCCTCCTCCCCTCCCACCCTGTCCATAGGTCTGTTCTCTATGTCTCTTTCTCCATTGCCACCCTGAAAATAAATTCATCAGTTCCATCTTTTCAGATTCCATATATATATATGTCAGTATACAATATTTATATTTCTCTTTCTGACTAACTTCACTCTGTATAATGGGCTCTAGTTTTGTCCACCTCATTAGAACAGATTCAAATGCATTCCTTTTTATGGCTGAGTAGTATTCCATTGTACCACAGCTTCTTTATCCATCCATCATCAATGGACATCTAGGTTGCTTCCATGTTCTACCTATTGTAAATAGAGCTGCAGTGAACATTGTGGTTCAGTTCAGTTGCTCAGTCATGTCCGACTCTTTGCAACCCATGGACTGCAGCACACCAGGCCTCCCTGTCCATCACCAACTCCCGGAGTTTACCCAGACTCATGTCCACTGAGTCAGTGATGCCATCCAACCATCTCATCGTCTGTCATCCCCTTCTCCTCCTGCCCTCAATCATTGTGGTACATGTGTCTTTTTCAGTTCTGATTTCCTCAGGGTATATGCCTAGGAGTGGGATTGCTGGGTCATATGATGTGTTTATTCCTAGCTTTTTAAGGAGTCTCCATACTATCTTCCATAGTGGCTGCATCAGTTTACATTCCCAATGGCAATGCAAGAGTGCTCCCTTTGCTCCACACCCTCTCCAGCATTTATTGTTTGTAGACATTTTGATGATGGCCATTCTGATTGGTATAAGGTGGTATCTCATTGCAGTTTTGATTTGCTTTTCTCTGATAATGAGTGATATTGAGCATCTTTTCATGTCCTTGTTATCCATCTGTATGTCTTCTTTTGAGAAATGTCTCTTCAGGTCCCTTTCCAACTTTTTGATTGGGTTGTTTGCTTTTTTGATATTGAGTTGTGTAAGCTGCTTATATATTGTGTAAATTAATTCTTTATCAGTTGTTTCCCTTGCTACTATTTTCTCCCATTCTGAGGGTTGTCTTTTCACCTTGTGTGTAGTTTCCTTTGCTGTGCAAAAGCTTTTACGCTTAATTAGGTCCTACTTGTTTATTTTTGTTTTTATTTCCATTACTTTAGGAGGTGGGTCATAGAAGATCTTGCTTTGATTTGTGTCATCGAGTGTTCTGCCTATGTTCTCCTCTAAGAGTTTAATAGTTTCTGGTCTTACATTTAGGTCTTTAATCCATTTGGAGTTCATCTTTGTGTGGTGTTAGATCACTATCTAATTTCGATCTCTCTAATTTCCCAGCACCACTTACTGAAGAGGCTGTTTTTGCCCCATTGTATATTCTTGCTTCATTTGCCAAAAATAGGGTACCCATAGGGGCATGGGTTTATATCTGGGTTCTCTATCTTGTTCCATTGGTCTATATATACATGTTTTTATGCCAGTACCATACTCTCTTGTTGACTGTAGCTTTGTAGTATAGTCTGAAGTCAGGAAGGTTGATTCCTCCAGCTCCATTCTTCTTTCTCAAGATGGCTTTTGCTATTTGGGGTCTTTTGTGTTTCCATATGATTTGTGAATTTTTTTGTTCTAGTTCTGTGAAAAAAGTCTTTGGTAATTTGATAGGGATCGCATTGAATCTGTTGATTACATTTTGTAGTATAGTCATTTTCACAATATTGATTCCCACCCCCCCACCCACCGCAGGAACATGGAATATCTCTCCATCTGTTTATGTTGTCTTTGAATTCTTTCATTGGTGTCTTATACTTTTCCATATACAGGTCTTTTGTTTCCTTAGGTAGGTTTATTCCTAGATATTTTATTCTTCTTGTTGCAGTGGAGAATGGTACTAATTCCTTCATTTCTCTCATTTTTCATTGTTAGTATATAGAAATGCAAGTGATTTCTGTGTATTGACCTTGTATCCCATGACTTTGCTGAATTTGCTGATTAGCTCTAGTAATTTTCTGATAGTTTTTTTTTTGGGGGGGGGAAGGTTTCTATGTATAGTATCATGTCATCTGCAAACAGTGAGAGTTTTACTTCTTTTCTGATCTAGATTCCTTTTATTTATTTTTCTTCTCTAATTGCTATAGCTAGGACTTCCAAAACTATGTTGAATAATAGTGATGAGAGTGGACACCCTTGTCTTGTTCCTGATCTTAGAGGGAAAACTTTTAGGTTTTCACCATTGAGAATAATGTTTGCTGTAGTCTTTTCATATATGGCCTTTACTATGTTGAGATAGGTTCTTTCTATGCCCATTTTTTGAAGCTTTTATTTTTTTTTAATAATAAATGGATGCTGTATTTTGTTGAAGGCTTTTTCTGCATCATTCAGTTTGTTGGTGTTGTGTATCATGTTGATTTGTTTGCATATATTGAAGAATCTTTATATTCCTGGTATAAACCTGACTGGATCATGGTGTATGAGCTTTTTAATGTGTTGTTTGACTCTGTTTGCTAGAATTTTTATTGAGGATTTTTGCATCTATGTTCACCAGTGATATTGGCCTGTAATTTTCTTTTTTCATGTTGCCTTTTCCTGGTATTGGCATCAGGGTGGTTGTGACCTCGTAGAATGAGTTTGAAAGTGTTCCTTCCTCTGGAATTTTTGGGAAGAGTTTCAGAAAAATAGGCATTAGCTCTTCTCTGAATGTTTGATAGAATTCCCCTCTTAAGCCATCTGGCCCTGGGTTTTTGTTTTGGGGAAGACTTTTGATCACTGTTTCAATTTCAGTGTTTTTTGTTCATAATTTCTATTTCTTCCTGGTCCAGGCTTGGGAGGCTGATCTTTTCTAAGTATCTGTCCATTTCCTCTAGGTTGTCCATTTTATTACCATATAGTTGTTCATAACATTCTCTTATGATCATTTATATTTCTACATTGTCTGTTGTAACCTCCCTTTTTTCATTTCTAATTTTATTGATTTGATTTTTCTCCCTTTTTTGCTTGATGAGTCTGGCTAGTGGTCTGTCAGTCTTGTTAATCTTCTCAAAGACCAAGGTTTTAGCTTTATTAATCTTTGCTATTGTTTCTTTCATTTCTTTTTCAATTATTTCTGCTCTGAATTCAATTATTTCTCCTTCCTTCTGCTGACTTTGGGGTTTTTTGTACTTCTTTCTCCAGCTGCTTTAGATGTAGAGTTCAGCTGTCTATTCAATGCTTTTCTTGCTTCTTGAGGTATGACTGTATTGCTATAAACCTCCCTCTTAGAACTGCTATTGCTATGTCTGATAGGTTTTGTCGTTGTGTTTTCATTGTCATTTGTTTGTAGGAATCTTTTGATTTCTATTTCTTTTTTATTTCTTCAGTAACCTCTTAGTTACTTAGTAATGTTTTGTTTAATCTCCATGAGTTTGTGATTTTTGCTATTTTTTTTTTTCCTGTAGTTGATTTCTAGTCTCATAGCATTGTGGTCAGAGGAGATACTTGATACAATTTCAATTTTCTTAAATTTACTGTGGCTTGATTTGTGACCCAAGGTGTGGTCTATCCTGGAGAATGTTCCATGTGCACTTGAGAAGAATGTGTATTCTTCTGCATTTGGATGGAAAGTCCTGAAGATATCAATTAGGTCCATTTGGTCTAATGTTTCACCTAAGGTTTGTGTTTCCTTACTGATTCTCTGTTTTGATGATCTGTCCATTGATGACAGTGGGGTGTTAAAGTCACCTGCTATTATTGTGTTACTGTCGATTTCTCCTCTTATGCCTGTTAGTGTTTGCCTTATGTATTAAGGTGCTCCTATGTTGGGTGCATAGACATTTACAGTTGTTATGTCTTGGGTTGATCCCTTGATCATTACGTAGTGTCCTTCTTTGTCTCTTACAATATTCTTTGTTTTAAAGTCTGTTTTGTCTGAAATAAGGATTGCCACTCCAGCTTTCTTTTGGTTTCCATTCACATGGAATATCTTTTCCATCCTTTTACTTTCAATCTGTATATGTCTCTAGGTCTGAAGTGGGTCTCCTGGCGGCAGCATATATATGGGTCTTGCTTTTGTATCCATTCAGTCAGTCTGTATTTTTGGTTAGTGCATTTAATCCATTTACATTTAAGGTAATTATTGATACATCGGCATTTTCTTGATTGTTTAGGGCTTGTTTTTGTAGGTCTTTCCTTTCTCTTGTGCTACTGGCTATGTAAGTCCCTGTAGTATTTGTTGCAAGGCTGGTTTGGTGGTGCTGAATTCTCTTAACTTCCGCTTGTCCATAAAGCTTTTGATTTCTCCACGAATGAGATCTTTGATGGGTATAGTAATCATGGTAGTAGGTTTTTCTCTCTCAGTACTTTAAATATATCCTGCCATTCCCTTTTGGCCTGTAGAGTTTCTGCTGAAAGATCTGCTGTGAATCGTATGGGTTTTCCCTTGTATGTTACTTGTTGCTTTTCCCTTGCTGCTTTTAATATTCTTTCTTTGTGCTTAATCTCTGTTAACTTGATTAATATGTGTCTCAATGTGTTTCTCCTTGGGTTTCACCTGTAGGGGACTCTTTGCACTTCTTGGACTTGATTGATTATTTCACTTCCCATGTTGGGGAAGTTTTCAACTATAATTTCTTCAAACATTTTCTCAGTACCTTTCATTTTTCCTTCTTCCTCTGGGACCCCCATAACTCGAATGTTGGTGTGTTTAATATTGTCCCAAAGGTCTCTGAGGCTTTCCTCAATTCTTTTCATTTCTTTCCCTTTATTCTGCTCTTCAGCTGTTATTTCCACCATTCTATCCTCCAGCTCACTTATCCGTTCCTCTGCCTCAGATATTCTGTCATTGGTTCCTTCTAGGGTATTTTTAATTTCAGTAATTGTATTATTTGTCTCTGCTTATTCTTTATTTCTTCTATTTCCTTGGTGATTGTATTAACTGTGCTAAATGTTTCTTGCATTTTCTCCATTCTATTTTCAAGTCTCTGGAGCATCTTTACTATTGCTATTCTGAATTCTTTTTCAGAGAGATTACTTATTTCCTCTTCATTTATTTGGTCTTGTGAGTTTCTACGTTGCTCTTTCATTTGTGTTGTATTTCTGTTTTTTCATCTTCCCCCTACCCCCAACTTGCTCCACTTGAGGTCTCCTTTTCCCAGGCTTTAGGTTTATATTACTTCTTTCTTTTGATTTTTGCCCTTGGAAGGACATGTTGGTTGGGTGGTTTATGTTGATTTCTTGTTGGGGGTGACTTGTGCCTGTGTTCTAGTGGAAGGAGATCAAGCAGGTAATTACAGAAATACTGGGATACACACATACACACTTCCACACATACAATTATAACCAAAGTGTTCTAATAAAAAGTTCAGGACATTGACTTGGTGAGCTAGGGAAACCAGAGGTGATATCAACCAATTGAAAACAGAGTTAGCTAATGCTCAATCTGGAGATCTGAGCATGAGCAGAGGGCCACCTGGGGCATACAGCACAGAGAGCTCAGCAATTTAACTTACATTGTTAAATTGCAAAGAAAGAGTGAAGGGAAAAAAGAAGAAAGAGTGAAGAAAAAAAGAAGAAAGTGAAGGAAAAACGGGAGAATAAAAAAAGAGACAGATAAAAGAAAGAGGAGAAGGGAGGGAAAAGAGAAAAGGAAGGGGTGGAGAAGAGGATTAAAAAAATTAAAGAGAGAGAGAGAAAAGAAAAAATAGAAAAGCAAAGATGAATAGATGTTTGTGGAAAAGATTTATCTATATTCAGGAATAGCTATAGCCAGTAAAGAACAGTAGGAAAAGCAGTTGAATATATCCAAAACAAAATCCAAAAAGCTCATCAAGAACAAAGAAAAACAAAAGTGAGGAAGAGAAAAAAAGAAGATAACCTAAAATGAATTTTTTCCTTGCTTTTTTTTTTTTGACATGACACACAAAGAGGAAAACTCCACAGCACCATAAAAGGCAAATATGGGGGGTGGAAACATGTGGGGAATAAACTGCGTGATTTATAAGAAAAAAAGAGAAAAAAATCTTAAAATGATTTTTTTTTTTTTTAACAAGGAAAACTCCACAGCACTGCAAGAAACTAATGTGATGGTGGAAATATGTTGGGGAATAAGCAATGTACTTTATAAGAAGAAACAATCTTAAAATGATTTTTTTTAATAACAAGAAAAACAAAAAGGAAAACTCCACAGCACTGCTAAATGCTAGTCTGAAGGTGAAGATATGTTGAGGGAATAAACAGTGTGATGTATAAGAGAAAAAAAAGAAAAGAAAAAGAAAACAAGGAAAAAAATTAAAAAGGGTTTTCAAGGTCATAATTCTTGGCTGTGGAGTCTGCCCCTGTGGATGGGGTTGGGTTAGTGCCTTGTATGTGCTCCTGGTTGGCGGAGCTTGTACCTGTGTGCTGGTTGATGGAGTGGGATCTCGTCTCTCTGAAGGGCAGTGCAGTGTCCACTAGTAGGTTTTGGAGTATTCACGGGTCCAGTATGATTTTGGGCAGTTGTGCTAGCTTTCAGGGTATTAGGCATGTCTGTGTCCACAGCTGCTCCAAAGTGGCTCTCTCAGCATAACTGCAGTGCCACCAGTCCCCTGCTTGTCTCTGGGATCATTGCCAATGCTTCTGTTCCCCTGTCCTTCCCTTCACTGCAGGCTGAAACTTGCTAGGTAGGTGCTTCTGTGGATCCTTCTGCGACGCAGCAACTTGTGTAGGCTTCCTTCAGCCCCCTAAGCACATCCTCTGTGTTGCAGGTTGTGCGCACTTGACTCTCAGTTCCCGAGGTCCACCCTCTGTGTCATGGGCTTGGGTGTGCTTGTTTCAGCTCCCCGGGCTGGTCTCTGCATCACGGGGCTAGTGTGGACTTCTTTTGGCTCCCCATGCCCGCCTTCCGTGTCGCAGCGTTTATGTGCCCTCGTTTCGTCTCACTGCCTTCACTCTTGGTAGCTGGGGTTATTTCTTTTTCTTTTGGCTATGCCGGGAGGGTCGTGTACGCTGCCCAAGTTAGTACGCCTCCCCTCTAATGGCACCCCATTCCCGCCCTTTGCGTCAGCTGTCTTTGTCTGCTTGCTACCTGGGCCTGCCCTCTGTGATGCCTGCTAGCCAGGTTTGTCTGCCCCGTCACACTCAGCCACCGGGGCCCGCCCTCTGTGCTGCAAGAGTTGTGTGTGCTGGCTGGGTGTGTATGCTGCACCACTCTCAGCTCCCCAAGCTGCTGTCCATGAGCTGTGAAAGAGCTGAGAAGTACAGCGTTCTCTGCTTACTGCCCTCGAAGTCCCTGCTTTGCCTGGTTTTCCAAGACTCCCCTTTGGGACCTCCTGTGAGGGAGTTTCCCTGTGCCCCGGAACTCCTGTTTCAGGGCTTCCTCCCCGCTCCTTGGGGCACAAGCTCCTTCCCAGTTCTCCATCATTTCCTTTTTGTGTCTCCCAACTCTCTCCTACCTCATTTCAGGGAGCTTAGCCTGTCCCTCTGAAAGGTTGCTGCTGAATGATAAGATGCCGGGATTCTTGGCTTCTGGAGGAGATTAATTCAATCCAGAGCCAGAGATGAGGCTGGATCGCTCAGAGCTTTTGTGTAATAAAGTTTTATTAAAGTATAAAGGAGATAGAGAAAGCTTGTGACATAGGCATCAGAAGGCACAGAAAGAGTATCCCCTGCTAGTCTTCAGCTGTATGTTATACAGTCACTAGCAGTCTGCTAATGAAAAGAAAGGAATGTCTTAAAACTCAGAATGGCACCAGGCCCCTTATCCATAAGATGCATTTTGGGATAGTCTTGTCACCAGATAATTCATCCCAGGCCATAAAATGATTGACTTGAATCTTGTAGAAGGGCAGATTACCATACAAATAGTTTCATTTACATAGATTAGGGGAACAATATCTGAGTATAACATACTGGTTTGTCAAGTAGGTTCTGAGCCATTAGGCGAACCTACTTGAAGACAGAGTGTGGGGTAAATGCATGATACATTAACATAGCTCAAGACAAATATTTCCGTAAGAAAAATGTATTGAAACACTGGGCTGGAAGAAGCACAAGCTGGAATCAAGATTGCCAGGAGAAATATCAATAACCTCAGATATGCAGATGACACCACCCTTATGGCAGAAAGTAAAGAAGAACTAAAAAGTCTCTTGATGAGAGTGAAAGAGGAGAGTGAAAAAGTTGGCTTAAAGCTCAACATTCAGAAAACTAAGATCATGGCATCTGGTCCCATCACCTCATGGGAGATAGATGGGGAGACAGTGGAAACTGTGTCAGACTTTAATTTTTTGGGGGCTCCAAAATCACTGCAGATGGTGATTGCAGCCATGAAATTAAAAGATGCTTGCTCCTTGGAAGAAAAGTTATGACCAACCTAGATAGCATATTAAAAAGCAGAGACATTACTTTGCCAACAAAGGTCCATCTGCTCAAGGTTATGGTTTTTCCAGTGGTCATGCATGGATGTGAGAGTTGGACTGTGAAGAAAGCTGAGTGCTGAAGAATTGATGCTTTTGAACTGTGGTGTTGGAGAAGACTCTTGAGAGTCCCTTGGACTGCAAGGAGATCCAACCAGTCCATCCTGAAGGAGATCAGCCCTGGGTGTTCATTGGAAGGACTGATGCTGAAGCTGAAACTCCAGTACTTTGGCCACCTCATATGAAGAGTTGACTCATTGGAAAAGACCCTATGCTGGGAGGGATTGGGGGCAGGAGGAGAAGGGGACGTCAGAGGATGAGATGGCTGGATGGCATCACCGACCTGATGGACATGGGTTTGAGTAAACTCCTGGAGTTGGTGATGGACAGGGAGGCCTGGTGTGCTGCAATTCATGGGGTTACAAAGAGTCAGACGTGACTGAGTGACTGAACTGAACTGAACTGCACTGAACCCAAGGTTTGAGAATAGTTAGCTTCAGGTGAAACTAGGTGTCATTATGGCAACACAGTATTTTAAGAGAAACCTCCTTTTAAATTTGTATAGAGAAGGAAAAAATAATATCACTTGTTTCTTTCCTCCTGACGCTTAAGAGAGACAAAAGTGTCTGGCACTTACAGCCTATTTCCTCCATTTGGAGACCCCTGGCCTTCCTGCCTGTTACCCTCTCACCCATGGAGGCCTGGGGTCTTCTGTTGTTGCCTAGAGGTTGCTTCATAGGAGTTGTTACATAACTTCATGGGTTTTCGATGTATTTGGGAGAAAGCTGGTGATCTCCCCGTCTTGCTCCTCCATCTTCTTCTCTCCCTTTCCTCAATTTGTTAATGTGGTGTATCTCATTGATTGATTTGTGACTACTAAAGAATCCTTACATCACTGGAATAAAGCCCACTTGGTCATGATGTACAATCTTTTTGATATGTTGTTGGATTCTGTTTGCTAGAATTTTGTTGAGGATTTTTGCATCTATGTTCATCAGTGATATTGGCCTGTAGTTTTCTTTCTTTCTCTCTCTCTCTCTGTGTATGTGTGTGTGTGTGCATGTGTGTGATCTATGTATATGTCATCTTTGTCTGATTTTGGTTTCAGGGTGATTGTGGTTTCATAGAATGAGTTTGAGTAGGGTACCTGGTTCTGGGCTTTTGTTTGTTGGAAGAATTTTTATTACGGTTTTGATTTCCATACTTGTGATTGGTCTGTTCAGATTTTCTATTTTTTCCTGGTTCAATTTTGGAAGGTTACACTTTTCTAAGAATTTGACCATTTCTTCCAAGTTGTCCATTTTATTGGCATATAGTTGCTCATAGTAGTCTCTTATGATCTTCTGTGTTGTCTGTTGTGATTTCTCCATTTTCATTTCTAATATTTATTAATTTGATTCTTCTCCTTTTTATCCTTGGTGAGTCTGGCTAACAGTTTTTCTATTCTGTTTATCTTCTCAAAGAACCCAACTTTTAGTTTTGTTGATCTTCGATATAGTCCCCTTCATTTCATTTTCATTTATTTCTGCTCTGATTTTTATGATTTATTTTCTTCTACTAACTTTGGGAGTTTTTTGTTCTTCTTTTTCTAGTTGCTTTAGGTGTAAGGTTAGATTGTTTATTTGATGTTACTCTTGTTTCGTGAGGTAGGCTTGTATTGCTATGAACTTCCCTCTTAGCACTACTTTTACTGAATACCATTGGTTTTGTGCTTTTGTGTTTTCATTATGATTTTTTTCTATGCATATTTTTATTTCTTTCTTGATTTCTTCTGTGATCTGTTGGTTATTCAGAAGGTGTTGTTTGGCCTCCATATGTTTGTGTTTTTTATTTTCATTTTTTCCTGTAGTTGATATCTAATCTTACTGCATTGTGATCAGAAAAGATGCTTGAAATGATTTCAGTTTTTCTTTCTTCTTTTTAATTTACCAAGGCTAGATTTGTGGTCTAGGATGTAATCTATCCAGAAGAATGTTCTGTGTGCACTTGAAAAGGTGAAGTCCATTGTTTTCAGATGAAATGCCCTCTAGATATCAATTAGGTCTAACTGGCCCATTGTATCATTTAAAACTTGTGTTTCCTTGTTAATTTTCTATTTGGTTGATATATCCATAGGTATAAGTAGGGTATTAAAGTCCCCCACTATTATTGTGTTACTATTAATTTCCACTTTCATACTTGTTAGCATTTGCCTTCTGTATTGAGGCACTCCTATGTTGGGTTTATATATATTTATAATTGTTATATCTGCTTCTTGGATTAATCCCTTTATCATTATGTGGTGTCCTTCTTTGTCTCTTATCTCAGTCTTTATTTCAAAGTCCTTTTTTTTTTATTTATTTTTTTTACTGAAGGATAATTGCTCTACAGAATTTTTCTGTTTTCTCTCAAACCTCAACATGAATCAGCCATAAGTATACATATACCCCTCCCCTTTTGAACCTCCCTCCCATTTCCCTCCCCATCCCACCCCACTAGGTTGATACAGAGTCCCTGTTTGAGTTTCCTGAACCATGCAGCAAATTCCCCTTGGCTATCTATTTTACATTTGGTAATGTAAGTCTCCATGTTACTCTTTCCATACATCTCACCCTCTCTTCCCCTCTCCCCATGTCCATAAGTCTATTCTCTATGTCTGTTTCTCTAATGCTGCCCTGTAAATAAATTCTTCAGTACCATTTTTCTATATTCTGAAAATATATATAAAATATATTTTCTATATTCTATGTGTGTGTGTTAGAATATGATATTTATCTTTCTCTTTCTGACTCACTTCACTCTGTATAATAGGTTCTAGGTTCATCCACCTCATCAGAACTGACTCAAATGCATTCCTTTTTATGGCTGATTAATATTCCATTGTGTTATAGGTACCACAACTTCTTTATTCATTCATCTGTTGATGGACATCTAGGTTGCTTCCATGTTCTAGCTATTGTAAATTGTGCTACAGTGAACAATGGGATACATGTGTCTTTTTAAACCCTGGAGATTCCTTAAAAAACTAAGAATAAAACCACCATACGACCCAGCAATCCCACTCCTAGGCATACACCCTGAGGAAATCAAAGTCTTGTTTTAAATCTGATAAGAATATTGCTATTCCCACTTTATTTTGGTCTCCATTTGCATGAAATATTTTTTCCAGCTCTGTCCCTAGGTTTGAGGTGGATATCTTGTAGACAGCATATATAGGGGTTTTGTTTTTGTATCCATTTGGCCAATCTTTGTGTTTTGGTTGGAGCATTTAACCCATTTATTTTTAAGGTAATTATTGATAAGTATGATCCTGTTATCATTTACTTTGTTGTTTTGCGTTCATTTTTATAAACCTGTTTTGTGTTGAAGAGCTGGTTTGGTGGTACTGAATTCTCTCAGCTTTTGCTTGTCTGTAAAGTTTTTGATTTCTCCAAATCTGAGCGAAATCCTTGCTGGGTAGAGTAATCTAGGTTGTAGGCTTTTCTTTCATTAAAGTATGTCCTGCTATTCCCTTCTGGCCCGAAGAGTTTCTATTGAAAGATAAGCTCTTATCTTTATGGGGATTACATTGTATGTTATTTGTTGCTTTCCCCTTGCTGCTTTTAATATCTGCTCTTTGTGTTTCATTTTTGATATTTTGACTAATATGTAACTTGGGGGTGTTTCACCTTGGGTTTATCCTGTTTTGGAGTCTCTGAGTTTCTTGGACTTGGGTGGCTATTTTAGGGAAGTTTTTGACTATTATCTCTTCAAGTATTTACTCATATCCTTTCTTTTTGTCTTCTTCTCCTGGGACACCTATGATTCAAATGTTGGGGTGTTTAACATTGTCCCAAATGTCTCTGCAGTTGTCCTCACTTCTTTTTATTCTTTTTTCTTTTTTTCTGCTTAGCTTCATTTATTTCCACCATTCTATCTTTCACCTCACTTATCTTTTCTTTTGTCTCAATTATTCTATGATTGGTTTTCTCCAGAGTGTTTTTAATCTCAGTTATTGTGCTGTTCATTATTGACTGACTCTTCTTTGTTTCTTCCAGGTCCTTGTTAAACATTTCTTGCATCTTCTCAATCTGCATCTCTATTTATCTGTAGCTCCATTTTGTTTTCAAGATTTTGGATCAGCTTTACTATCATTATTCTGAATTCTTTTTCAGGTAGACTCCCTATCTCCTCCTCTTTTGATTTGGTGGATTATTATCATGTTCCTTCACCTGCTGGATATTTCTCTGCTTTTTCATCTTGTTTAGATTGCTGTGTTTGGGGTCCCCTTTCTTCAGGCTGGAGGGCCGTGGCTCCTCTTAATTTCTGAGCCTGCTTCCTGTGGGTGCAGCTGGACCAGTGGCTTGTCAAGGTTTCCTGCTTGGGGAAACTGTGTCTGTGTTCTGGTGGGTGGAACTGGATCTTCTCTCTGGAGTGCAATGAAGTGTCCAGTGGTAAATTTTGCGGTGTCCATAGGTATAGCATGGCTTTGGGCAGCCCATCTTTTAATGCCCAGGGTTGTGTTCCTGTTTTGCTGGAGAATTAGCATGGTGTGTTTGGCACTGGAACATGCTGGCTCTTGGGTGAAGCTTGGTTTCAGTGTAGGAATAGTGACTTTTGGATGGGCTCTTTTCTATTAATATTCCCTGGGATCAGGAGTTCTATGATGGTCTGAAGTTTTGGAGTTGAGCATTCTGCTTCTAGATTTTGGTCCCTGTCTTACAGTAGCTTCAAGACTTGTCCACCAACACAGCACAGAAGATAAAAACCCTAGGTTAATAGGGAAGCAGCTCTCCACAGCCAGGAAGACGCAGAGAGATTCACAGAATTATATAGAGAAGAGAAGAGGGAGGAGGGAGATAGAGCTGACCAGGAGGAGAAAAGGGAGAGTCAAAAGGGGAGAGAACAGTCAAGCCAGTAATCAAATCCCTAAGTGAAAATAGATACTAAAGATTAGATTCTTAAAGGCACAAAATTGAAAACAAATATCAAAAGCAAAGATTAAAAACCTAGAATAGAGATTAGACTCTCAAAAATACAGTATAAAAATGCAAAACAAAAAAATCAATCACATAAATTTAAAAAAGTATGGAGTGTTTTTAAAAAGTAAGTTTTAAATGTAATATTAGGCTATAAAAGTGAAAGTTAAAGAACTAAATTTTAAAAGTGATAAAAGTAAAAAATATATCCAGGAATTTCTCTGGAGCTGTTGTGGGCAGTGTGGGGTCAATTCAGGGTCAGATTGTCTCTTTTGGGGCTTGTAATTGTTCTCAAAGTCTATAGTTCCTCCTCAAATGCACAGTTTCAGCATTAACTGCAGGGTTTTAATCTGATGCACCAGTCACTTCTAGCAGTTGTCAGTTTCCTGGGTGCACTGAGAGGGCACGGTCCAGGTGCATAGTTGGAGCTGATCTCATGTTGTGACACTCCCGGCCAATGTGAACCATCCAGGATCCCAGGAAGATGTGGTTAGCAACTGGGAGCCTGCTTACAGTTTGGCAGAAGATGTGGTCTCTGAGGCTGAGATTGCAGCCCGCGCATCTACCCAGCCCCCTCTTGATGCTGGTGGAAGTGAGAGTCTGAGCCGCTTCTCCATTGGTAATTGTGGGTAGGCAGGTATTCTGTGGTTTTTTTTTTTTTTTTCCCCCCATCACATTGCCCTCTGAGATTCCAGAACTCCCCACTGACTGTCTGTGAGAGGGTTTCCTATTGTGTGGAAACTTCTCCTCCTTCACGACTCCCTCCCCAGGACAGGTCTCATCCCTAAATACTTTGTCTCTGTTTTCCATCTTTTATATTTTGTCCTATATCCTTTCAAAGAGATTGGGCTGCCTTTCTAGGAGTCTGGTGTCCTCTGACTGCATTCAAAAGTTTTTTTGTGGAAGTTGCCCCACATTCAAATGATCTTTTGGTGAATCTGTGGGAGAGAAAGTGGTCTCCCCATCCTATTCCTCCACCATCTTGGGGCTGTCTCCCCATAGTCATTCTCTTTAAGAGTGTCTGTGGCTCACAGCTTTTGCAGCATAAGCCACTGTTGCTATATTGCAACCTTGATGGTATGTTCCATCAAGGTGTGGGGAAGGAAGGGGAAGTATTCTGTAATTCTAAAATTAAATCTCAGTCTTTGTGTGGATCTGTGTCCTTGGAGGGTCACCTTTCCAAGAGATTTCTCCTGTATGTGAGACAGAAATTCTAGAGGGGACTACAGTGAAATATAAGTGCCCTTCCCTCACTTGGGATAAAGCTCTGCTGAGGTTTTTTTCCTCTAGAGAGTAGGTTATGGAGAATGCGTTCAGTGTTTTTCAAGAGGATTACTCTTTCCTTCTTTCTATCTAAGCCACAGGAGATTTTTCTCAGATCTTCATCATGAGAACCAGTCTTGGCAAAAGTCTCAGGCATTCTCTCTTCACATATTACTGCTACCCCATGGCTTCTCTCCTCTTTCTGAGACTCCAGTTTCACATATGGTGGGCCCTTTTACCATGCCACACGTTTCTTTTGAACTTTTATGTTTTTTCTATCATTTGTCCCTCGTACTTCAGTTTGGATTTTTTTTTTCTGACTTATATTTTGATTCATTTATTCTCTTTTGATTCTGTAATACCTGGTGACTTTTCTTTTAATGTCAAACATTTTAATGGAAAAGTACAGGTAGTTTGAATCTCTAGATGATTTTTCTTCTACTAAGGTGCTAGGGATCCCAGGTCATCTTAATCTACTCAGGAAATGATTTTGAGCCTTACTTCTTATTCATCCTTGATTTCTAGGGTAGAACCATCCAGGGCCATAGCATAGAACCTTTAATGTTTGCTAGACTTCTTCTTACTTTGTAGTCCCTAAAACCCACTTTTTTTTTTTTTTTTTTAACTGGAGCATCATGTTCAGTCTCATTTTGCAGCTCACAATTTTACTCTTCGAATTGACAGATACTATACCAAACCTCTGAACTTCCATTCTCCTTAGGACCTTGGTCTCACAAATACTTGCTATTTGGAAGCTTTCCACTGGATTTTATATGAAGCTTTCAAATGGATTTTATTTTGTTTTATGTTACTTTTGTCCAGAACATCTAATTCTTAGTTAGGATTAAAATTACTGAAAATACTTTTTTTTTTTTTAATAGGACCACAAAGGGTCAAAGCATTTACTTTTTGTCTCTGTATTTTAATGATCTAAAATGTTGGCCCCATAATGAAGTATCAAATAAGGTCTGGTCCAGATACAGTATATGTATGCTTTCTTTTCTTTCTTTTTTTTCTTTTTTCTTTTTTTTTTTGGCAGAATACTAGCAATGTAAATCAGCTAGCTTGTATAACATATTCTTTAAAATTTCACCAATATCTATCTAATGTGCTATGTACAGAGCTTCTTTTTGAATTTTTCTGGCAAAAACTAGTTCTGGCTAAGGGAGCAAAAGTTTATAACATGTAGCAACTGCAAGCCTGTGGAGTTAAACACAACTCTGTGGGAATTGTGTGGTTAAGCATACTCTGTAGGTGATGGCTTTCTCTTGAAGATTCTGCAGATAGCGTGTTCCATTTCATGATTACATAAACTTTGATAATACCCTTTACTGATCTTAAATCTAGAAGTCATCCCAAGGGAAAATGAGCAAGATTTCCAAAGTTGCCTTGAATAGACTTCAAACTTCTAAGAAAGGATGTCCCCCACTTTAACTTGCCTTTTATGTTTCCTGGACCATGTAAATGTTCAATAAGTGCTTGAAGTACTTATGAGTGAATGAATTAATGAAAACATAAGGCATTCTTTAGATTTTCAATGTTCTCAAACTGAGCACAATATTCTATCTGTATTCTTACAAATATCAAGTAAGGCAAAGCGATCACCTCTGAAATTCTGGGTATTTTTTTTTTTTTAATTCCCAGAGAAAAAGGGTAGAAAGAATAATATTAAGAATATAAGTCATACAATAACTCAGGTTAACGAAGAACTAGATTGCCTGTGGTTCACACAATTATTTTCCTTCAGCACTTATTTCCGAAGGTTTGTATGTCTTAAATCAGTGCCAAACTCAGTTTATACTATTTCCACAATAATTTATTATATCTCTGGAATTATGGCAAACTTCTCTTTTAATTTTAAATTTATTTAGTTTTTAATTGGAGGATAATTGCTTTATGGAATTGTGTTGGTTTCTGCCAAATATCAACATGAATCAGCCATATGAATGCATATGTCTCCTCTCTCTTGTACTTCCCTCCAACCTTAGAATTATGATAAGCTTTTGTAGTAATTATCTTCCTATAGTTTACATACTGAAAAATGCAAAGATGAACTAAACATGAGTATATTGGCAACGTAGAAATTTGGGAAACATTTAATAACTTTTAACTTCATTTTCAGCCTAGTAAAGATATTAATTAACATGGTATTATTTCTATTGCAATGCATTTTATTTTATTTATTGCATTCTATCTACTCTTTAAAATTTTTTTAAAAGTGATGAAAAGAATAATGGGTAATTTAAGAAGAATGTGCATCTTTGTTAAAAAATATTTAGCATGGATGATGATTTCTGTTTATTGAAATTTTGATAGTTTTATTTTAAACAAGATTTCCTTGTTTTATTGTATTCAGTAACATATGATGAACTGTTGAACTAGGATAAACAGACAGAAAATATTACAAATAGTCTTCTTTTTACTACAACAGATGGTGGTTTTATCTAAAGAAAGAAATCTTCCAAATAGATATTCCCTGAACATACAGAGTTTAATGGGAAAACTTACACTTTTCCTTGAAAAGCATAATTCAAAGTACTATATTTGGTACAGTTGATTTGAGTTCTTATGGTGTCCTAACAAATAGTTTTATATGTAGAAAAGAAACTTCAGAAGTTTACCATGTGTATAATCCATCTATCAACTTTCCCATTTTAAAACCCTGATTCTTCCTAAACAATTAAGTTCACTTCATGATCTTATAAGTCTTACTTGTAAGACTAGTAAATTTTAATAACCATTTTTGAGAGATTTTTGAATAATATTTGGAACTGCTTAGGCAGTTAAATGTCTTCAATATTTCAAATTGCATGTACAAGTTTCAGTTCAGTTCAGTTCAGTTCAGTCGCTCAGTAGTGTCCGACTTTTTGCAACCCCATGAACTGCAGCACGCCAGGCCTCCCTGGCCATCACCAACTCTTATTTTTCCCTTAAGCACATCAGTTGTCTTCAAATAGATCTTGCCCAATTACTTAAACAGGTCTTACAAATCTAATAAATTAGATAAGTAAATACTTTAACTTCACATAGTAAATTGAAGTAACAAGACTTTCATTATAATAACCAAATTCTTATTAAAAATACTAGTATAAAAGATTTTAATGCTTACTTCCTTTCTAAACACAAAAATTTAATTATGCAGAATATCTGTCTTCTCCTAAATCTTTAAATTGTTAATCCACCATAATCTTGTGGTTAACAAATATATCAATAAGAAAATAAAATTTAACACAATTCACACACTCACTCATTCATTAACTCATTCATTCTTCCAACTGTTATTTTCTTAACACCTGCCAGGCACTGTCTACACCCTGTATACAGCACACTGAACAAACAGGAAAAAAGCAAGCCTATACTCATGTAGTTTAACTTTTTAAGGGAGTGAAAAAATAACAAGATAATTTGTCACATATTTTATAGTGGTTAAAAAGTGACACAAAACCCATTAGGATGGATGGTGATTTTCACTGCACAACAACATGAATGTATTTAATATCACTAAAAGTATACATTTTAAAAAAATGGTTAAATAGTAAATTAAAGTAGTAAATTTTACATTTTATATACTTTAGCTCAATAAAAAATGAGGGGGAGGGAGGTGATACAGCCCACAGAGAAAAATAAACTTTGAAAGGGTCTGTAGCAATTTTAAATAGGATGGCAGACAGTGAGGTTACTTCAGATTGCAGAGTGTTAATGTTAATGCAGAATGCAAAATGTTATAAACGTTTCAGGCATACATCACTGAGTTCAACATCTGTATATAGGCAGAGAGATCATCATCACAAGAGTGGTTGCCATCCATCACCATAACGTTGAACCCTTTCATGCATTTCACTCACCCTCTTCCCTCTCAGTGCAGTTCAGTTCTGTCGCTCAGTCATGTCTGACTCTTTGTGATCCCAGGGACTGCAGCATGGCAGTCTTCCCTGTCCATCACCAGCTCCCAGAACTTGCTCAAGCTCATGTCCATCGAGTCGATGATGCCATCCAACCACTTAATCCTCTGTCATTCCCTTCTCTTCCTGCCTTCAATCTTTCCCAGCATCAGGGTCTTTTCTAATGAGTCAGTTCTTTGTATTAGGTGGCCAAAATATTGAAGTTTCAGCTTCAGCATCAATCTTTCCAATGAATACGCAGGATTGATTTCCTTTAGGGTTGACTGGCTTGAGCTCCTTGCAGTCCAAGGGAATCTCAAGCATCTTCTCCGATACCACAGGTCAAAACTGTCAATTCGTCAGTGCTCAGCTTTCTTTATGGTCCAACTCTTATATCCAGATGACTACAGGAAAATCCATAGCTTTCTTTAGATGGACCTTTGTTGGCAAAGTAATGTCTCTGCTTTTTAATATGCTGTCTAGGTTTGCCATAGTTTTTCTTCCAAGGAGCAAGCATCTTATAATTTCATGGCTGCAGTCACCATCTGCAGTGATTTTTGGAGCCCAAGAAAAGTCTGTTACTCTTTAAATTGTTTCTGCATCTATTTGCCATGAAGTGATAGGGCCGGATGGTATGATGTTAGTTTTTTGAATGTTGAGCTTTAAGACAACTTTTTCACTTTCCCCTTTCACTTTCATCAAGAGGCCTTTTAATTCCTCTTTGCTTTCTGCCATAAGGATGGTGTTATCTGCATATCTGAGGTTAATGATATTTCTCCCAGCAACCTTGATTCCAGCTCGTGCTTCATCCAGCCTGGCATTTTTCATCATGTACTCTGCACATAAGTTAAATAAACAGGGTGACGATATATAGTCTTGACAGACTCCTTCCCCAATTTGGGAGCAGTCCATTGTTCCATGTCTGATTCTAACTATTGCTTCTTGACCTGCATACAGGTTTCTCAGGAGGCAGGTCAGGTGGTCATAGGAAAAACAAAAGAGTTCCAGAAAAACATCTACTTCTGCTCTATTGACTATGTCAGAGCCTTTGATTGTGTAGATCACACAGTCTTAAAGAGATGGGAAAATTCTTAAAGAGATGGGAATATCAGACACCTTACCTGTCTCCCTTTCCTTCTGGTAACCACTAAACTGTTTTCTTCATCTGAGCTTTGTTCTGTTTTATTTTGCTTGTTCATTGCTTTTGTTATGTTTTGTATTCCACTATAAGTGAAATCATACAGTATTTGTGTTTTTCCATCTGGCTTATTTCACTTAGCATAATACCCTCAAGGTTCATCTATAATGTCATCAAATGCAAACAGTTGTAGACTGTAGTGTTATTGTAAATTTGTACAGCTATTGTACCAAACAGTATGGAGGTTTCTCAAAAAATTAAGAAAAAAAAAACTACTGTGTGACCAACCTGTATATTTTCTGGGTATTTATCCAAAGACCATGGAAATATTAAATCAAAAATATACATGCATCCCTAAGTTCATTGCAGCATTATTTGCAATATCAAAGATATGGAAACAATTTAAGTCTCAATGCATGGATAAATGGATAAAGAAGATGTGGGTATATACATATATATATGTATATATATATATGTATATATATACACACACAGTGGCATACCACTCAACCATAAGAAAGCCTACAGACTTGATTATGGCAGGATATTTGGATCTGTAGACATTTAGAAATTTTGACCTGTTTATCTGAGACCCAATTTTTTAAATTGATGCTTAACTTACTATATTGTACAGCATAATGATTCAGTTACTTTTTCTGATTCAGTTCAGTTCACTTGCTCAGTCATGTCTGACTCTTTGTAACCCCATGATTTGCAGTATGCCAGGCCTCCCTGTCCATCACCAACTCCCAGCGTTTACACAAACTCATGTCCATTGAGTCTGTGATGCCATCCAACCATCCCATCCTGTCATCCCCTTCTCCTGCCCTCAATCTTTCCCAGCATCAGGGTCTTTTCAAATGAGTCAGCTCTTCGCATTGGGTTGCCAAAGTATTGGAATTTCAGCTTCAGCGTCAGTCCTTCCAATGAACAACCAGGATTGATCTCCTTTAGGATGGACTGGTTGAATCTCCTTGCAGTCCAAGGGACTCTCAAGAGTCTTCTCCAACACCACAGTTCAAAAGCATCAATTCTTCAGCACTCAGTTTTCTTATAAAGAAACTCTCACATCCATACATGACCACTGGAAAAACCATAGCCTTGACTAGACAGACCTTTGTTGACAAAGTAATGTCTCTGCTTTTCAATATGTCCTCTAGGTTGGTCATAACTTTCCTTCTAAGGAGTAAGTGTCTTTTAATTTCATGGCTGCAATCACCATCTGCAGTGATTTTGGAACCCAAAAAAATAAAGTCAGCCACTGTTTCCACTGTTTCCCCATCTATTTCCCATGAAGTGATGGGACTGGATGCCATGATCTTAGTTTTCTGAATGTTGAGCTTTAAGCCAACTTTTTCATTCTCCTCTTTCACTTTCATCAAGAGGCTCTTTAGTTCTTCACTTTCTGCCATAAGGGTGGTGTCATCTGCATATCTGAGGTTATTGAAATTTTTCTGATTATATTCCATTATATCATTACAAGATATTGAATATAATTCCCTGTTCTATACCATAAATCTTTGTATCTACTTTATGCATAGTAGTTTGTATCTGCTAATCCCTGTTAGGGAAATTAAGTAAATAGTTTTGCTTAGGCTTCAGAGTCAAAGCAGAACAGACCTCTGACCTTGCTTCTAACCTTCCTGGATACTGCATTTATTGTGAGTGCCTTTCCTGCTGTGAGTTTAAGACTTGTTTTTACCAGAGATGAGATAAGGGATAAACCTTGAAATTGTTGAGCCTCTGGAGGGATCCTGGCCACCCAAGTCCCAGGCTTAACAACATTCCAAGTTTTATAAGACAAAACATTAACATGAAACCAGAACTGCTGTGGTTTGCTCATAGATTGATGATGATACCAGTTTGCATCCTGGGATTGTGAAGTAGAGTGGACGTGTTGCCTGGGACCTTTTCCCAACTGGGACTTTAGATGTGCTGCGTCATGGGATTTCCCAGTGTGTTTAAGTCTGGATGTTCATCAAAACCTAATTTGGTGATATTGCCTCTACTGTTTCTATTTCCCTTTTCTTTTAATGTTAGTATATTGAAAGTAAGCTAGATAATTCTCTAATAAATACTGGTATTATTTATTTGTGTATAATGAGTGGCTTATTTTGTTAACAAATCCTTTGAACCTGAGATGAAAGTGAAAACTTTCAGCAAAATATCCCATACTCCTAGTTTGTGGTTTTGATTTGCATTTCTCTAATAATTTGTGATGTTGAACACCTTTTCATGTGCCTGTTGATCATATGCATATCTTTCTGGAAAAACAGGTCTCTTTAGGTCGTCTGCTCTGTTTTGAATGGATAGTTTTGCATTGTCTTGGTATTGAGTTGGATGAGCTGTTTGCATAATTTGAATATAATTGCTTATCTGTTATATCATTTGCAAACTTTTTCTCCCTTTCAGTAGGCTGTCTTTTTGTTTTGGTGATGATTTCCTTTGCTATGCAGAATCTTTGGATTAGTTCCTATTTGTTTATTTCTACTTTCATTTATTTTGCCTTGGGAGACTGATCTAAGAAAATATTGCTGCAACTTATGTGAGAGAATATTTTCCCTGGAGTAAGAAAATGTCAGAGAATGATCCCCTGGAGTAAGAAATGGCAATTCACTCCAGCATTCTTGCCTGGAGAATTCCATCAATGGAGGAGCGTGGAAAGGTACAGTCCATGGGGTCACAAAAAGTTGGACATGAGCGACTGACTGAGCACGCATGCCCATTTCTTATATTTAGGTCTTTAAACGGTTTTTAATTTATTTTTGTGTATGATGTGAGGGTGTATTCTAACTTAATTGATTTTCATGTGGTGGTCCAGCTTTACCTGCCCACTAAAGAGTTGGTCTTTTCTCCATTATATATTCTTGTTTCCTTTGTCATAGATTAATTGACTCTAAGTGTGTGGGTTTATTTCTGGGTTCTCTATTCTCCACCATTGCTCTATATGTCTATTTTTGTGCCAATACCATACTGTTTAGACCACTTTAACTTTGTAGTATAGTCTGAAATTTTGGAAAGTTATACCTTCAGCTTTGTTCTTTTTCCTCAGGATTGCTTTAGCATCTCTGGATCTTTTGTGGTTCCATATAAATTTTAGGATTATTTGTTCTAGGTATGTAAAAACTGTCAAAGAATTTTAATAGTTATTGCATTAAATATATATATTGCTTTGGGTAGTATGGCTATTTTAACAATACTGACTCTTCTAATCCAAGAGCAAGGGACATCTTTCCATTTCTTTGAATCATCTTCAAGTTCCTTTATCAAGTTTTTGGAGTTTCAGTATAAAGATCTTTAACTTCCTTGGTTAAGTGTATTCCTATAGGTATTTGGGGGTTTTTTGACATGATTTTAACACAAACTTTTTTTTTGGCTTTCTCTTTCTGATATTTCATTGTTAATCTAAAGAAATGGAACAGATTTTTGTATATTAACCTTTTATCTTTCTACCTCACTGTGTTCATTTATTAGTTTTAATAGTTTGTTTGTTTTTTTTTTTCCTTGTGGAGACTTTAGGATTCTCTATACAGAGCATCCATGTCTTCTACAAATAGTGACCCTTTTCCAATTTGGATAAATATAATTTCATTTTCTTGTCTGATTGCTGTGACTAGGACTTCCAATATTATGTTGAATAGAAGTACTGAGAAAAGGCTTCCTTTTCCTGTTTCTGAATTTAGTGGGAAGGCTTTCAGCTTTTCACCATTAAGTATTATGTTAGCTGTGGGTTTGTCTTAAATAACTTTTATTATGTTGAGATACGTTCCTTCTGTACTCACTTTGTTGAGACTTTTTATCATAAATGGATACTAAATTTTCCAAATGCTCTTTCTGTGTCTATTGAGATTTTTTTTTTTTTTTTGTCTTTCCTTTTGTTACACATGATGTATCATATTGATTGATGTTGAATTATCCTTGCAATTCTGGAATGAATCCAACTTGATCATAATATATAATTATTTTTTCTGTTTTTTGGATTTGATTTCCTAAAATTTAGTTGATAATTTTTGATTCTCTATTTATCAAAGATATTGGCCAGTAATTTTATGTTTTGGTAGTTCCTTTGTGTGGTTTCAGTGTCAAGATAATGGTGGCCCAATAAAATGAATTTGGGAGAGTTCCCTCATCTTCAGTGTTTCAGAATAATTTGAGAAGAATAGGTCCAAGTTCTTCTTTTTTGTGGTAGAACTCCCCAGCAAAGCAATCTGATACTGGACTTTTGTTTTTTGTTTCCAAGGAGGTGTTTTGCTTGTCCGTTTTATTTTTGTTTGTTTGTGTTTGTTTTGTTGTTGCTTTTGACCCTTTTTGACTTCCAGTGATTGGTCTGTTCAACTTATCTGTTTCTTCTTGATGCAGTGTTAGTAGACCATGTTTCTAGAAACTAGTCCATTTATTCTAGGTTGTCAAATTTGTTGGCACATAACTGTTCATATGAAACTGTGAGCTCAGTGAAACTATGAGTCATGATGTGGAGGACCACCCAAGACAGATGAGTCATGTTGGAAAGTTCTGACAAAATGTGCTCCACTGGAGGAGGAAATGGGAAGCCATTTTAGCATTCTTGCTTTGAGAACCCCGTGAACAGTATGCAAAGGCAAAAATATATGACACTGAAAGATGAACTCCCCAGGCTGGTGGGTGCCCAATATGCTACTGGTGAAGAGGGGAAATATAGCTCCAGAAGGAATGAAGATCCTGAGCCAAACTGGAAATAATACCCAGTTGTGCATGTGTCTGCTGGAGAAAGTAAAGTCCAATGCTGTAAAGAATGACATAGCATAGGAGCCTGGAATGTTAGGTCCATGAATCCAGGTAAATTGGTTGTAATCAAGAAGGAGATGGCAAGAGTGAACATCAACATTTAGGAGTTAGAGAACTAAAATGGAGTGGAATGGGGGAATTTAATTCAGATGACCATTGTATCTACTACTGTGGGCAAGACCTCCTTAGAAGAAATGGAGTAGCCCTCATAGTCAACAAAGGAGTCCAAAATGGAGTGCTTGGGTGCAATCTCAAAAGTGACAGAATGATTTCTGTTCATTTCCAAGGCAAACCATACAATATCACAGTATATGCTCAAGTATATGCTTCAAACACTAATACCAAAGCAGTTGAAGTTGAACTGTTCTATGAAGACCTACAAGACCTTCCAGATATAACACTAAAAAAAGAATGTCATTTTCATCAAAAGAGACTGGAAAGCAAAAGCAGGAGGTCAAGAGATACCTGGAGTAACAGGAGGGTTTGGCCTTCAAGTACAAAATGAAGGGGGGCAAAGGCTAACAAAGTTTTGCCAAGAGAACACGCTGCTCATAGCAAACACCCTCTTCCAACAACATAAGAGATAACTTGGACATCACCAGATGGTCAAAACCAAAATCAGATTGATTGTATTCTAGGCAGTCAAAGATGGAGAGGTTCTATACAGCCAGAAAACACAAGACTGGGAGATGACTGTGGCTCAGATCATGAGCTCCTTATTGAAAAATTCAGACTTATATTGAAGAAAGTAGGGAAAACCACTAGGCCATTAAGGTATGACTTAAATCAATTCCCTTACAATTATACAATAGAAGTGGCAAATAGATTCAAGGGATTAGATCTGACAGAGGGAGTGCCTGAAGAGACATTTAGAAGGTCTGTATCATTGTACAGGAAGCAGTGATCAAAACCATCCCCAAGAGAAAGAAATGCAAAAAGACAAAATGGTTGCATGAGGAGGGCTTACAAATAGCTGAGAAAAGAGAAGCTGAAGACAAAGGAAAAAGGGAAAGATATATCCATCCGAATGCAGAGTTCCAAAGAATAGCAAGGAGAGATAAGAAAACCTTCCTAGTGAACAATGCAAGGGAATAGTGGAAAACAATAGAATGGGAAAGACTAGAGATCTCTTCAAAAAATTAGAGATACGAAGGGAACATTTCATGCAAAAATGGGCACAACATATGACAGAAATGGTAACAGAATGTTACCAGAATGTTAGGACAGACCTAACAGAAATCTTGGCCAAAATTCTTTGACTATGCAAAGCGTTTGACTGTGTGGATCACAACAAATTGTGGGAAATTATTAAACAGGTGGGAGTAACAGACCACCTGACCTGCCTCCTGAGAAATCTGTATGCAGGTCAGGAAGCAACAGTTAGAACTGGACATGGAACAATAGACTGGTTCCAAATTGGGAAAGAAGTATGTCAAGGGTGTATATTGTCACCCTGCTTATTTAACTTATATGCAGAGTACATCATGAAAAATGCTGGACTGGATGAAACACAAATGGGAACCAAGATTGCTGGGAGAAATATCAATAACCTCAGATATGGAGATGACACCCCCCCCCCCTTATGACAGAAAGTGTAGAAGAACTGAAGAGCCTCTTGATGAAAGTGAAAGAGGAGAGTGAAAAAGTTGGCTTAAAGCTCAACATTCAGAAAACTAAGATCGTGGCATCTGGCCCCATCACTTCATGGCAAATAGATGGGGAAATAATGGAAAAAGTGAGAGACTTTATTTGGGAGGGCTCTGAAGTGACTGTAGATGGTGACTGCAGCCATGAAATTAAAGGACACTCGCTCCTTGGAAGAAAAGTTATGACCAACCTAGACAGCTTATTAAAAACCAGAGACGTTACTTTGCCAACAAAGGTCTGTTTAGTCAAAGCAATGTGTTTTTCCAGTAGTCATGTATAGATGTGAGAGTTGGACTGTAAAGAAAACTGAGTGCCGAAGAACTGATGCTTTTGAACTGTGATGTTGGAGAAGACTCTTGAGAGTCCCTTGGACTGCAAGGAGATCCAACCAGTCCATCCTAAAGGAAATCAGTCTTTTTTTTTTTTTTTTTTTTTTTTTTTTTTTTTTTTTTTTTTTTTTGGAAATCAGTCTTGAATATTCATTGGAAGGACTGATGTTGAAGCTGAAATTCCAATACTTTGATCACCTGATGAGAAGAACTAACTCATTGGAAAAGACCCTGATGCTGGGAAAGTTTGAAGGTGGGAGAAAAAGGGGACAATAGAGAAGGTTTGATGGCATCACTGACTCAATGGATATGAGTTTGAGTAAACTCCAGGAGTTGGTGATGGACAGGGAGGCCTGGCGTGCTGCAGTCCATGGGGCTGCAAAGAGTCAGACACGACTGAGCAACTGAACTGAACTGAACAGAACGGTACAGAAGCAGAAGTTATTAAGAAGAGGGGGCAAGAATACACAGATGAACTCTACAAACAAATCTTCATGACCCAGATAATCATGATGATGTGATCACTCACCTAGAGCCAGACATCCTAGAGCAAGGGGGTCTTAGGAAGCATCACTACAAACAAAGCCAGTGGAGGTGATGGATATTCAGCTGACCTATTTCAAATTCTAAAAGATGATGCTGTGACAGCGTTGCACTCAATCTACCAGTATTTTGGAAAACTCAGCAGTGGCTACAGGACTGGGAAAATTCAGTTTTCATTCCTTCTCAAAGAAAGGCAATGCCAAAGAATGTTCAAATTACTGCATAATTGCATGCATTTCACATGCTAGCAAAGTAATGCACAAAGTTCTCCAAGCTAGGCTTCAATAGTGCATGAACAGAGAACTTCTAGAAGTTCAAGCAGGATTTGGAAAAACAGAGGAACCAGGAATCAAATTGCCAACATCCATTGGATCATAGAAAAAGCAAAAAAAAAAAAAAAAAAATCCAGAAAAACATTTACTTCTGCTTCATAGACTACATTAAAATCTTTGACTGTATGCCTCACAAGAAACTGTGGGAAATTCTTCAAGAGATGGGAATACCAGACTACCTTTCCAGCCTCCTGAGAAATCTGTATGCAGGCAAGAATCATCAGGTAGAACCAACACATAGAAGAACAGATTTGTTCTTAATTGGGAAGGAGTACACCAAGGCTGTATGTTGTCACCCTGCTTGTTTATCATATATGTAGAAAATGCCAGACTGGATGAAGCACAGACTGGAATCAAGATTGCAGGAAGAATGTCAGTAACCTCAGATATGCAGATGATACCACCCTTATGGCAGAAATCAAAGAGGAACTGAAGAGCCTCTTGATGAAAATGAAAGAGGAGAGTGAAAAAGCTGTCTTAAAACTCAACATTCAAAAAACTAAAATAAAAAAAAAAAAACAAACTAAAATCTTGGCATCTGATCCCATCTCTTCAGGGCAAATAAATGGGGAAACAATTGAAACCATGAAGATTTTATTTTATTGGGCTCCAAACTCACTGCAGATGGTGACTATATACACGAAATTAAAAGATACTTGCTCCTTGGAAGAATAGCTATGACAAATCTAAATAGCATATTAAAAGTAGAGACAGTACTTTGCTGACAAAGCTCTGTCTAGTCAAAGCTATGTTTTTTCCAGTAGTCATATATGGATGTTAGAGTTCAATCATAAGGAACGCTGAGCACCAAAAGATTGATGCTTTTGAGCTGTGTTGTTGAAGATTGAACTGCAAGGAGAACAAATTTGTCAATCCTCAGTTCAATTCAGTCTCTCAGTCGTGTCTGACACTTTTTGACCCCATGAACTGCAGCACACCAGGCTTGCCTGTCTATCACCAACTCCCGGAGTTCACACAAATCCATATCCATTGAGTTGGTGATGCCATTCAACCATCTCATCCTCTGTCATCCCCTTCTCCTCCTGCCATCAAACTTTCCCAGCATCGGGGTCTTTTCAAATGAGTCAGCTCTTCCCATAATGAGTCAGCTCTTCACAGCAGGTGGCCAAAGAATTGGAGTTTCAGCTTCAGCATCAGTCCTGCCAATAAATATTCAGGACTGATTTCCTTTAGGATGGACTGGTTGGATCTCCTTGCAGTCCAAAGGACTCTCAAGAGTGTTCTCCAACACCACAGTTCAAAAGCATCAATATTTTGGTGCCCAGCTTTCTTTATAGCCCAACTCTCACATCCATACATGACCATTGGAAAAACCATAGCCTTGACTAGATGTATTTTTTTTTTTTTTGACAAAGTAATGTCTCTACTTTTCAATATGCTGTCTAGGTTGGTCATAACTTTCCTTCCAAGAGGTAAGTGTCTTTTAATTTCATGGCTGCAATCACCATCTGCAGTGACTTTGGAGCCCCCCAAAATAAAGTCAGCCACTGTTTCCACTGTTTCCCCATCTATTTCCCATGAAGTGATGGGACTGGATGCCATGATCTTAGTTTTCTGAATGTTGAGCTTTAAGCCAACTTTTTCACTCTCCTCTTTCACTTTCATCAAGAGGCTCTTTAGTTCTTCACTTTCTGCCATAAGGGTGGTGTCATCTGCATATCTGAGGTTATTGATATTTCTCGCGGCAATCTTGATTCCAGCTTATGCTTCATCCAGCCCAGCGTTTCTCATGATGTACCCTGCATAGAACTTTGACAATATACAGCCTTGACATACTCCTTTTCCTATTTGGAACCATCTGTTGTTCCATGTCCAGTTCTGACTGTTGCTTCCTCACCTGCGTACAGGTTTCTCAAGAGGCAGGTCAGGTGGTCTGGTATTCCCATCTCTTTCAGAATTTTCCACAGTTTATTGTGATCCACACATCAGAGGCTTTGGCATAGTCAGTAAAGCAGAAATAGATGTTTTTCTGGAACTCTCTTGCTTTTTTGATGATCCAGCGGATGTTGGCAATTTAATCTCTAGTTCCTCTGCCTTTTCTAAAACCAGCTTGAGCATCTGGAAGTTCACGGTTCACATATTGCTGAAGCCTGGCTTGGAGAATTTTGAGCATTACTTTGCTAGAGCATGAGATGAGTGCAATTGTGAGGTAGTTTGAGAATTCTTTGGGATTGCCTTTCTTAGGGATTGGAAAGAGAACTGACCTTTTCCAGTCCTGTGGCCACTGCTGAGTTTTCCAAAT
The DNA here is from genome assembly GCF_910594005.1 of Cervus elaphus. Lineage (NCBI taxonomy): Eukaryota > Metazoa > Chordata > Mammalia > Artiodactyla > Cervidae > Cervus > Cervus elaphus. The sequence continues at coordinate 2,916,795 of NC_057831.1, read as the reverse complement.
TTGCTGGCATATTGAGTGTAGCATCATCTTTTAGGATTTGAAATAACTCAACTGGAATTCCATCACCTCCACTAGCTTTGTTCATAGTGATGCTTCCTAAGGCCCATTTGTTTTCACATTCCAGGATGTCTGGCTCTAGTAAGTAATCATATGATCATGATTATCTGGATCATGAAGGTATTTTTTATATAGTTCTTCTGTGTATTGTTGCCACCTATTCTTAATATCTTCTTCTTTTAGGTCCACACCATTTCCAGCCTTTATTGAGCCCATGTTTGCATGAAATATCCCCTTGGTATCTCTAATTTTCTTGAAGAGATCTCTAGTCTTTTCCATTCTATTGTTTTCCTCTATTCCTTTGCACTGATCACTGAGAAAGGCTTTCTTATCTCTCCTTGCTATTCTTTGGAACTCTGCATTCAAATTGGTATATCTTTCCTTTTCGCCTTTGCTTTTCACTTCCCTTTTTTAAAAAAAGCTATTTTAAGGCCTCCTTAGATAGCCATTTTGCTTTTTTGCATTTCTTTTTCTTGGGGATGGTCTTGATTCCTGTCTCCTGTACAATGTCACAAACCTCTGTCCATAGTTCATCAGGCACTCTGTCTATCAGATCTAGTCCCTTAAATCTATTTCTCACTTCCACTGTATAGTCATAAGGGATTTGATTTAGGTCATACCTGAATGGTCTAGTGTTTTCCCCCACTTTCTTCAATTTCAGTTTGAATTTGGCAAAAAGGAGTTCATGATCTGAGCCACAGTCATCTCACAGTCTTGTTTTTCCTGACTGTATAGAGATTCTCCATCTTTGGCTGCAAAGAATCTGCAAATCAGTCTGATTTCGGTGTTGGCCATCTGGTGATGTCCATGTCTAGAGTCTTCTCTTGTGTTGTTGGAAGAGGGTGTTTGCTATGACCCTTGCTTTTTCTTGGCAAAACTCTATTACCTTTTGCCCTTCCTCTTCCATACTCCAAGGCCAAATTTGCCTGTTACTCCAGGTGTTTCTTGACTTCCTACTTTTGCATTCTAGTCCCCTGTAATGAAAAGGACATCTTTTTTGGGTGTTAGTTCTAAAAGCTCTTGTAGGTCTTCATAGAACCATTCAACTTCAGCTTCTTCAGCATTACTGGTTGGGCATAGACTTGGATTACCATGATATTGAACAGTTTGCCTTGGAAACAAACAGAGATCATTCTGTTGTTTTTGAGATTGCATCCAAGTGCTGCATTTCGAACTCTTTTGTTGACTACGATGGCCGATGGCTACTCCATTTCTTCTAAGGGGTTCTTGCCCACAGTAGTAGATATAATGGTCATTTGAGTTAAACTCACCCATTCCAGTCCATTTTAGTTTGCTGATTCCTAGAATGTCAATGTTCACTTTTGCCATCTCCTGTTTGTCCACTTCCAGTTTGCCTTGATTCATGGACCTAACATTCCAGGTTCCTACACAATATTGCTCTTTACATTATCGAACCTTGCTTCTATCACCAGTCCCATCCAAAACTGTGTGTTGTTTTTGCTTTGGCTCCATCCCTTCGTTCTTTCTGGAGTTATTTCTCCACTGATCTCCAGTAGCATATTGGGCACCTACCAACCTGGGGAGTTCATCTTTCAGTGTCCTATCTTTTTGCCTTTTCATACTGTTCATGGGGTTCTCAAGGCAAGAATACTGAAGTGGTTTGCCATTTCCTTCTCCAGAGGACCACATTCTGTCAGACCTCTCCACCATGACCCATCCATCTTGGGTGGCCCCACACAGCATGGCTTAGTTTCATTGAGTTAGACAAGGCTGTGTTCCATGTGGTCAGATTGGCTAGTTGTCTGTGATTGTGGTTTCAGTCTGTCTGCCCTCTGATGCCCTCTCTCAGTGCCTACCTTCTTACTTGGGTTTGTCTTACCTTGGACATGGGGTATCTCTTCATGGCTGCTCCTGCAAAGCGCAGCTGCTGCTCCTTACCTTGGATATGGGGTAGCTCCTCTCAGCCACCACCCCTGACTGTGATGGTGACCCAGATGCACAGCGACTGTGATGGTGGCATAGAATCAATCCTAAAGGAAATCAATCATGAATGTTCGTTGGAGGAACTGATGCTGAAGCTGAACCTTGAATATTTTGGTCAACTGATGCAAAGATTTGACTCATTAGAAAAGTCCCTGATACTGGGAAAGATTGAAGACAGGAAGATTCAAGACCACAGAGAATGAGATGTTTGTATGACATCAACAACTTGATGGACCTGAGTTTGAGCAAGCTCTAGTAGATAGTGAAGATAGGGAAGCCTGGCATGCTACATTCCATGGCATTGCAAAGAGTCAGACATGACTGAGTGACTGAACAACAGAAAATTGTTCATAATATTCTCTTATGGTTTTTTTTGTGTGTTTCTGTGATATCAGTTGCTATTTCTCATCTTTCATTTCTAGTTTTGTTTATTTTGATCCTCTCTCTTTTGTTGTTGTTGAGTCTGGCCAGAAGTTTGTTAGTTTTGTTTACCCTTTCTAGGAACCAGCTCATGGTTTTATTAATCTTTTCTATTTTTTAAGCTCCATTTTATTTATTTTCTCACTGATATTTATTATTTCCTTCCTTCTGCTGACTTTGGGTTTTGCTTGTTTATTTTTTCTTTGCTAGTTAGTATTTTAGGAAGGAGATTTTTCTTGTTTCTTGAGGAAGGCCTGTTTCACTATGAAATTCCCTCTTAGAGCTGCTTTTGTTGCATCACATAGATTTTTTAAGGTGTTTTCATCGTCATTTGTCTTAAGATATATATTCTTATTTATTCTTTGACTTCATCATTGACCCACTGACATTTCAGTAAAATATTTTTTAGTCTCCAAGTATTATTTCTTTTCCTTTTTTCTTCCTGTGGTTAATTTCATACTGTTGTGATCAGCATACATACTGGAAGCAAATTCTATCCTCTTAAATTTGCTGAGGCTTATTTTGAACACAGTATGTTTTAGACCATAGGGAACATTTCACACATGCTTGAAAAAAATGGCATTTTCTAATTTTTTTTTTTTTTTTTTAGATGCAGTGTTCTGCATATATCAATTAACTTCACCTGGTCTGTTGTGTTATTTAGGATCTTGGCTGTCTCATCTATTTTCTGCCTGAATGATCTATTCATTGATGTCAGCAGGGTGTTAAAGTTTCCTGTTATTAAAGTTTCCTATCATCAATTTATCTCTGAATGTCTGTTCATATTTGCTTTATATATTTAGGTGCTCCTACATTGAGTGTATATAAGTTAATGAACGTCATATCCTATTTTTCTATTGATCCCTTTATCATTATATAATACATTTCTTTTTCTTTATGGACGTTGTTCTAAATTCTATTTCATTTGATATAAGCATCCACTATTCTCACTTTCTTATTACTTTTTGTATGAACTATATTTTTCCATCCCCTCACTTTCAATCCTTGTGTCTTTTGCCTTGGAATGGTCTCTTGTATGTGGCATATTGTAGGTTCTTGTTTTCTTATCCAGTCTGCCACTCTGTGTATTTTGATTGGAGCATTTATTCTATTGGCATTTAAAATAATGATTTGTAGGTATATATTACTCCCATATACTCCTAGTTTTCCAATTGTTTTGTAGTTTTTCTTTGTTCATTTCTTCTTTTAGTTTTCCCTTTTGTGGTTTGATGACGTTTTTGTGGTACACTTGAATTCCTTTATTTTTGTTAACCCATTATATGGTATTGATTTGTGGTTAACATGAAGTTCAAGTATATCAACCCATAACTATATGTACTAGCTTTAAACTGATAGTCATTCAAGGATGACTTTTTCTCCTTCCTATCTAGTTATGTGGTTATCTTTCTTGAAGCTTTTGTTGTACAGATCTTCTACCAGTTTACAGTTAGTTTTCCATGAGAATTGTTCCACAGTAGTAGTATTTTTGATGTGTTTATGGGAGGAATTGAATTCCATATCCTGCTACTCTGCAATCTTGATCCTCCTCTGAGCCCCTACTTTTAATGATGGTCACTGACTGCAAAATTTATATAGAAAATGGTCTCACAGTTCACCTTACCCAATTTTCTTTTCATTCACAGATGTCTGGATGTAACTTTCAGACAGACAGTTCAGAGGTTTTCCATCTGTTCTATTTTTAAGATATAAAGTTTTCCTTTCTAGAGCTAAGGAATCCTGTCCATATCTTTTATAAACTCTAAGCTCTTCTGGATACGTAAAATCTTATCTCTTATTGGCTTTTAGATATTTTGTAAGCTTTGTATGATCTGTGGTTACATTTATAAGACCACTTTACCTTCTGAAACATATAATTTTTTTCCCAAATGCACAAATATGAAAATTGTTTAACATTGTATTAATAGAAATTTTTCCTGAGAAAATCTATTTGTTGTATTTAGGTTCTCAATAAGAATATTACTTAAAATATGATACTCAGGATATATTTAAAATGCTAATAGTTCCCATAATTAATTACTTTAAATTTATATAAACAAAGATTGAGAAATTTTGCTAATATATCTAAACAAATTTATATTAACAAAAATTTTAACTTGATCTAGACAATTTTATTGTAGTGAACAAAACATGCTCCCACTGATACAACTTGGTTTGAGAAGTAGAAATAATTTTCCATGTACAAATAACTGTATTCAATAAAAAAGAGTAAGCTGCCAATATTTTTAAGTGCTTTTTTTTTTTTTTTTTTCCCTGCACTGTGCAGCATGTGGGATCTTGATTCCTCTGTGAGAGATTGAACCTATGCCCTTCCTCAATGGAAGTGCACATTTCACTGGGCCACTAGAGGAGTCCAGATGTGCATCTTTAGTTTGAAAAAATTGGCTTGTTGTGTGACTTTAAGAAAGATACTAGATATGCTTGATAAACATTTGTGACCACATTTTAAAAAGACATGATATAGAAACAAAATTGACAAAAATCTGTATTTCACATTAAATTGCCTTGTTTGTATGGATATAAGTCACATCATAAACTGATTAAAGCTTATTTAAAGTTTTAATGGAGGCATCGATCTATGCAATGGTCAGAATATTATGGCTCTGAGCCACATCACAGTTGTTTCTCCTACTCCCACACTAAGATATAAATTGCTCAAAGTAGCCAGAATGAGGACATCGCTTGGGCTGGAAAGGCTTTCCCTAAGACTTGAGACAGGACAAAGCCCTGTATTTTGTGAGTAAATTGAACAGGGAGGTGGCAGGCCTTCAGAGACAGTAGTTACATGGTGCTCTATGACACTGGTGTCCTGGCTCTTCCTTGAATGTGTCAGCCATGCTCCCATCTGAAGAGTTCTGCCCCTGCTTTGTCTGGAAAGTTTTTCCATTTGTTCAAATGTCATGTCAATTCCTTGTTCAAAGGCAAGGCTTTCAATAAAGCTTTCAATGGCAGATTATATTTTTTCTAAAATGAAATAGCACTATTTCTAGTCCCTTATCCTCTTCCAGAACCTGGCTAGTGCCAAAACCTTTTATTTTTTAATCACACTACCAGCATGTGGGATCTTAGTTCCCTGAGCAGGGATGGAGCCTGTGTCCCCTGCAGTGGAAGTGTGGAGTCTTAACTACTGACCACCTGGGAAGTTCTGAGGCAGAATCTATCCAATCCCTTGAAACTAGCATGCCTTTGCAAATACCTCAGCAAATAGAAACATCGACACTTCAAGACTAGACTACTAATGGTTTCTCCTTGGATTTCTTTGGATCCAAGACTTTGGAACTCAGCTACTATTTTGTGAACCAGCCCAAACCATGAAGAGAGGCCATGCTGTGTATAAGTGCTGGAGCATCAACTGCCAGATGTTTGAGAGAGCAAACTTTCAGAAAATTTTGATTCAGCTTTCAAGTCTAACAAGCTTTCTGAGACAAGCTATTCCTGCTGTGTCCTATCCAAATTCTTGACTCACATATTCTTGAGATAATAGTAGTCTTATACCACTAAGTTTTGGGGTAATTTTTATGCAGTTAGAGATAACTGGCAAGGCGGCTGGTAGGGCATGTGGAAATATTTATTGTGAGTCCTTTGTCTATAGAAATTGTTTGATTAGGAAATGGATTACAAAAGTCGTGGGCCCAGGTGAGGAAAGTGATTTGTCAATGAAGAGTTTGTTTCCTGTCCATTCAGTGCACATGGAGATTCATAGTTCAATGTCTGGTCTATGTTAGAGTCACATCAAACCAGTAGGTCAGCACTGTTCTGGTGGTTCAGTTCCTTTGACCCAAGGAAGAAATGCTGCATGGGCCAGTTGAAGTCATTTCTTATCAGGCCATCCTCCTTAAGCTGGAGCTTGATCATGTGACCCCAAGGATGACAGAGGCTCAGGTTCCTTGAAGCACCTTGTCAACCCTACGCCTAGGTTTGGAAGTTAGATAATGCTTCAAAGAGAAGAGATTGGAACCATGGTTCAAGTCCCTCCATGGAACACCTGGCCCCAGGAAATCCTAAATGTTAGGAACTTGGAACATTTCAAGGGGATTCAAATTATGAGGAACCCTGAGGCATGAGACTGGGTCAGGGATCTGCTTGTCACTATCTAACTTCTGCTGCTGCTGCCGCTAAGTTGCTTCAGTCATGTCCGACTCTGTGTGACCCCATAGATGGAAACCCACCAGGCTCCACCGTCCCTGGGATTCTCCAGGCAAGAACATTGGAGTGGGTTGCCATTTCCTTCTCCAATGCATGAAAGTGAAAAGTGAAAGTGAAGTCGCTCAGTCGTGTCCGACTCTTAACGATCCCATGGACTGCAGCCTACCAGGCTCCTCCGTCCATGAAATTTTCCAGGCAAGAGTACGGGAGTGGGGTGCCATTGCTTCTCCGCACTATCTAACTACCATACTGATAATCAGATCAGCTTCTCTGATTTCCTTATTTAAAATTTCTCCCTCAAGTCCTAGTGCTCTTAGTCTTTCCCCTGCTTTGTTTTACTACACAGTGCTTGCAACCATATGATATACAAGTTAATTCATCTTAAAAAATTAATATCTCTTTCCTCCCTCTAAAATGTAGGCTCCAAGCAGGTATTTTGTTTGTTTGTTTGTTCACACAAGTATACCTGTCACCTAGAATTATTTCTGGAGCATGACAGATATTCAATAATATCAGGTAGTGATGACTGTTAAGAAGGAAAAAAGAAGGGGTAAGGGAATACAGAAAGATGAGAATAGAGGGCTACTCTAGCTGGGGAAGTCAGGGATGGTCTCTCTGAGCACGTGATGTGTGAAGAGAAGCCTGAATGAAAAGATGCAGATACCTAAAGATGCTGGGACAGAGGACTTCCAGGCAGTGTGAGTAAAGCTGCAAAGACCCTATATGGAGATGGTTAGTGTGTTTGAGGAATAGACAAAGATGTGGTTAGAGCAATGGGGTATGGTGGAATGAAGTGAGGTTGTGATTGCATCAAGACTTAGAAAACAAAGAGCTTTATACGCCAACATAGGACAGCTGTATATTAGTCTAAAGTCACTGAAAGACACTGAAGGGTCTTGAGCGGGAGACAGCATGATCAGTGAAAAGTGAGTGGGTAGGCAGTATCCTGCCTGCAGAAGATGTATCCCACTGGAATAAGAGGGCTCCAGTGGGAGAATATAATGGAAGCATTTAAATATGGACAAACTAGTTGAATTTGGAAATGGTTGGAAAAGAAAATCATTCAACAAGCACTTATCAGTTACAGTGTGCTTACTGACAGTATGCTAGATTTTAGAGATATAGAAATTAATAAAATACTGTTATTCAATGGGAGAAAAAGCAAAACCAAATAATGACAAGACCCTGTGCTGTTGTAGCTATCATCACACTTTATTGTAATATCATTGTCTATTTTCTTTACTGAATGAAAAAGAGTCATCACCATTTTGTCTTGCTTGACATTCCTTTCTGTTATCTTTACCTCTCAGTGCAGTGAGTACCGTGAATATATGACATAGTGGACACTTTAAGAATGAATGAGTCTAATATTGTTACTGGGCATTCATTCATCTCTAGAGTTTGTTCCCTGCAATTTGGCTCTTTAGTCACAGCCAGTTTCTCATTTATACAGTATTTTGTCACCTGTTAGTCTGGCTTTTCCTGTGACAGTGCAGGACCAGAACCCTTCATATCTCCCAAGATTTTTCTACAATCCTGAACTCACAGTTCCAAATAAATATTATACATAATTACATTTTTTGATGGAGGGATTGATTGAAGCAGCCACAGAGTATTCTTAGTGACCAAGGGAGTCCCATTTGGATGAAAACAAATCAAGTGTAGATTAAATACTTTGTGAATTCAGTGGCACATGGATAATTAAGAATTGACTGCAATTTGCTCTCACATGGAGTTCATCAATTTCAAGTTACTTTATGCTAAATTTTAAAATAAAATGTTTTCTTTAAGTAGCATAATCAAATTTCAAAACTGTTGGAAAATAAAGAATAGAAAATAAATCCATCTATACCTTTGTTATTTTATTTATTTAAAATTTTGTTGGAGTGTAGCAGATTTATAATATTGTGTGTAGTTTCTTCTGTTCAGCAAAGATTGGGAGCTGGGATTAGCAGATGCAAGCTAATCTATATAGGATGGACAAACAAGATCCTACTGTATAGCACAGGGAGCTATATTCAATATCCTGTGATAAACCATAATGGAAAAGAATATGAAAAATAATATGTAGATGTATAGCACACACACAAACAGAACAAAAAGAAAGAATGAATAATTATAAAGGCAATGAAGGAGATACATATGGACATGGAGAACACAAGGGAAGGGACATCAGGACAGACTTGCTAGGTCTCTAGATGGTACCACCTGAGCCAATGGGAAACAAGTTTGGTATTTCAGGAAAATAGGCTGATTGGGAATTTCTAGGGGAAATTCATTTGATGCTATAAAGTTGAAGTGTGTGGAAACCTCAATGAAATAAGGTTTAAGAAATAGGCATGCATATATCATGGATGCATTTATAAGCCACTTTAGGGTTTATTCTATACATAGTGGGGAAACAGCAAAGAGCTTTCAGCAAAGGAGGCATGTGCTTAGGCTGCCGTGGTGTGGCTCTGATTTGCAGGATGCATTTGAGTAGGTCACACCAGATTTAGGAAATCAGTCATTGGCTGCTTTTATGGGCACATGACAATGTTTTGCTGCCCATTAATCTGGAGTTTTGGGGTGGAGGCAAACCACTGACATAATGGCCTCCCTCATTGCCCACTCCCCCTGCTTATTTTATACTTGTATTGGAGTCATTTGATTCCCGCTTGAGTCTAGCCTTCGCCCTGGGACTTGAGACCAAATCTATCTACAGTCAGAAATAGTTAAGAAGGAGATCTGAGAGTCCAAGGGACAGAACTAGGTTCACCCTGCTGCTCCTCTCACTCAGGATTTATGCCCTAAATTTAGTAATCTGGCTATTACTTTATTCCTATAATCAAGACCAGAAATTTACTCATATATCCGCTGGGATTGGGCCCATGTCTTACCATTACCACTTGCCCTGGTTGCAGAGCATCTAGCACGTTTCTGTGTGAATTAGCAAAATGTGTGTTTTCTGGGGGGCTTTCCAGGTGGCCCAGTGGGTAAAGAATCTGCCAGCAATGTGGGAGCTTCAGGAGACATATGTTTACTCTCTGGGTGGGGAAGATCCCCTGGAGGAGGGCATGGCAACCCACTCCAGTATTCTTGCCTGGAGTCTGGTGGGCTACAGTCCACAGGATGGCAAAGAGACAGGCACAGCTGAAGTGACTGAGGTCACATATCTTCTCTGGGAAGAAACAGCTGGAGTTTAAGACTCCAGGATAAGGAGGTAATCCTGATTGACTTCCTTGCTGGACACCTGAGTGCTGTTTACAAACTGTGCCCAGCTCCAGGATATGCTGGGCCTGCCTGAATGCCATGTCCTATCTCTGAACCTCAGCATCATGACCCTCATCTGGAGACCAGATCATACAAACCTGGGTGGCCATATTCATGCTTCTCCCACCACCATCTTCTCCCTGAAACCCAGCTAAGTAACTGCCTTCTGCTAAGACAGTGTAGGATTTTGGGGGGAAATTGTTTTAATTCAAGTTTCATTTTAGAGAGATATATTTGTAAATATTTTTCAATTAGGTTTAGAAACCATATTATTAAAAATTACATTTACTTATCTTTCTTTTGTAAATTATCTTCCCCTATTATTAGAAAATTAATACCTAGTTTTACTATATACATAGTTAAGTTTCTTCTCAATAGTTGGTCCAACTGTTCACTGGAATATTGGCTTTCTTAAGAGTGTCACCTGTATTATGTCAGGCATTCATATATATCTGTGGATATATTTTTGTGATCTCTATTCCTTTGTCTATGCATACATTGTTATACCAATACAACATTGTGCTAATCTTAATGTGTGTGTGTGTGTATATATATATTCCTCTTTATTTGAACTAATGTTTTGGAGGATTTTTACCTGAAATTCTACTGGTTAGATTTTAATATGGATACAAACATTTCTTTTAGATATTGTTTACATGGTGCATTTTTTTCAATCCTATTTTCCCTTACTTTTCAGTGTTTTTATATCTTATGTGAACTTCTTGTAAATGGCATAAAGTTGGCTTTGTTGTCCACTATGAGCATTTTTGGGCTTCCCAGGTAGTGCTAGTGGTGAAGAACTCACCTGCCAATGTAGGAGATGTAAGACATGGGAGTTCTATCCCTGGGTTGGCAAGATTCCCTGGAACAGGGCATGGCAATTCATTACAGTATTCTTGCCTAGAGAATCCCCATGGACAGAGAAGCCTGGGGGACCACAGTCCATACAGTCACACAGAGTTGGACATGCCACGAAGCAACTTAGCATGCACATGTGATCATTTTTGTCTTTTAATTGGAGAAATTAATTTATTTTCATTTATATTAATAATGTTTATGTTTGAACTGGGTCTACCCAGGTGATGCAGTGGTAACAAATCCTTCTGCCAATACAAGAGATGCTAGAGATGTGGATTTATTTATCATTAATTTATTTTACTTTACAATATTGTATTGGTTTTGCCATATATTGACTTGAATCCACCATGGGTGTGCGTGTGTTCCCCATCCTGAACCTCCCTCTCACCTCCCTCCCCATCCCATCCCTCTGGGTCATCCCAGTGCACTGGCCCCGAGCACCCTGTATCATGCATCGAACCCAGACTGGTGATTCATTTCACATATGATAATTTACATGTTTCAATGCTATTCTCCCATATCATCCTGCCCTCGCCCTCTCCCACAGAGTCCAAAAGACTGTTCTATACATCTGTGTCTCTTTTGTTGTCTCACATACAGGATTATCATTACCTTCTTTCTAAATTCCATATATATGCATTAGTATACTGTATTGGTGTTTTTCTTTCTGGCTTACTTCACTCTGTATAATAGGCTCCAGTTTCATTCACTTCATTAGAACTGATTCAAATGTATTCTTTTTAATGGCTGGGTAATATTGCATTGTGTGTATGTACCACAGCTTTCTTATCCATTCATCTGCTGATGGACATCTAGGTTGCTTCCATGTTCTGGCTATTATAAACAGTGACACGATGAACATTGGGGTACACGTCTCTTTCAATTCTGGTTTCCTCAGTGTGTATGCCCAGCAATGGGATTGCTGGGTCATATGGCAGTTCTATTTCCAGTTTTTTTAAGGAATCTCCAAACTGTTCTTCATAGTGGCTGAACTAGTTTGCATTCCCACCAACAGTGTAGGAGGGTTTGCTTTTCTCCACACCATCTCCAGCATTTATTGCTTGTAGACTTTTGGATAGCAGCCATTCTGACTGGCGTGAAATGGTACCTCATTGTGGTTTTGATTTGCATTTCTCTGATAATGAGTGATGTTGAGCATCTTTTCATGTGTTTGTTAGCCATCTGTATGTCTTCTTTGGAGAAATGTCTGTTTAGTTCTTTGGCCCATTTTTTGATTGGGTCATTTATTTTTCTGGAATTGAGCTGCAGGAGTTGCTTGTATATTTTTGAGATTAATTCTTTGTCCATTGCTTCATTTCCTATTATTTTCTCCCAATCTGAGGGCTGTCTTTTCACCTTGCTTATAGTTTACTTTGTTGTGCATAAGCTTTTAATTTTAATTAGGTCCCATTTGTTTATTTTCGCTTCTATTTCCAATATTCTGGGAGGTGGGTCACAGAGGATCTTGCTGTGATTTATGTTGGACAGTGTTTTGCCTATGTTTTCCTCTAGGAGTTTTATAGTTTCTGGTCTTACATTTAGATCTTTAATCCATTTTGAGTTTATTTTTGTGTATGGTGTTAGAAAGTGTTCTAGTTTCATTCTTTTACAAGTAGTTGACCAGTTTTCCCAGCACCACTTGTTAAAGAGATTGTCTTTTCTCCATTGTATATTCTTGCCTCCTTTGTCAAAGATAGGGTGTCCATAGGTGCATGGATTTATCTCCGGGCTTTCTATTTTGTTCCATTTATGTATATTTCTGTCTCTGTTGCAGTACCATACTGTCTTGATGACTGTGGCTTTGTAGTAGAGCCTGAAGTCAGACAGGTTGATCCCTCCAGTTCCATTCTTCTTTTTCAAGATTGCTTTGGCTATTTGAAGTTTTTTGTATTTCCATACAAATTGTGAAATTATTTGTTCTAGTTCTCTGAAAAATACCGTTTTGATATGGATTGCATTGAATCTATAGATTGCTTTGGGTAGTATACTCATTTTCACTATATTGATTCTTCTGACCCATGAACATGGTATATGTCTCCATCTATTTGTGTCCTCTTTGATTTCTTTCACCAGTGTTTTATAGTTTTCTATGTATAGGTCTTTTGTTTCTTTGGGTAGATATATTCCTAAGTATTTTATTCTTTTCGTTGCAATGGTGAATGGTATTGTTTCCTTAATTTCTCTGTTTTCTCATTGTTAGTGTATAGGAATGCAAGGGATTTCTGTGTGTTGATTTTATATCCTGCAAATTTACTATATTCATTGATTAGCTCTAGTAATTTTCTGGTGGAGTCTTTAGGGTTTTCTATTTAGAGGATCATGTCATCTGAAAACAGTGAGAGTTTTACTTCTTCTTTTCCAATCTGGATTCCTTTTATTTCTTTTTCTGCTCTGATTGCTGTGGCCAACACTTCCAAAACTAGGTTGAATAGTAGTGGTGAAAGTGGGCACACTTGTCTTGTTCCTGACTTTAGGGGAAATGCTTTCAATTTCTCACTGTTGAGGATAATGTTTGCTGAGAGTTTGTCTTATATAGCTTTTATTATGTTGAGGTATGTTCCTTCTATGCCTGCTTTCTGGAGGGGTTTTATCATAAATGGATGTTGATTTTTATCAAAGACTTTCTCTGCATCTATTGAGATAATTATATAGTTTTTATTTTTCAATTTGTTAATGTAGTGTATTACATTGATTGATTTGCAGATATTGAAGAATCCTTGCATCCCTAAGATAAAACCCACTTGGTCATGATGTATGAACTTTTTAATATGTTGTTGGATTCTGTTTGCTAGAATTTTGTTAAGGATTTTTGCATCCATGTTCATCAGTGATATTGACCTGCAACTTTCTTTTTTTGTGGCATCTTTGTCAGGTTTTGGTATTAAGTTGATGGTGGCCTCATAGAATGAGTCTGGGAGTTTACCTTCCTCTTCAATTTTCTGGAAGAATTTGAGTAGGATAGGTGTTAGTTCTTCTCTAAATTTTTCGTAGAATTCAGCTGTGAAGCTGTCTGGTCCTGGGCTTTTGTTTGTTGGAAGATTTCTGATTATAGTTTCAATTTCTGTGCTTGTGATGGATCTGTTAAGATTTCTGTTTCTTCCTGGTTCAATTTTGGAAAGTGTACTTTTCTAAGAATTTGTCCATTTCTTCCAAGTTGTCCATTTTATTGGCATATAGTTGCTGATATAGTGTTGTCTGTTGTGATCTCTCCATTTTCATTTCTAATTTTGTTGATTTGAGTTTTCTCCCTTTGTTTCTTGATGAGTCTGGCTAATGGTTTGTCAATTTTATTTATCTTCTCAAAGAACCAGCATTTGGTTTTGTTGATTTTTGCTATGGTCTCTTTTGTTTCTTTTGCATTTATTTCTGCCCTAATTTTTAAGATTTTCTTCCTTCTACTAACCCTGGGGTTTTTCATTTCTTCCTTTTCTACTTGCTTTAGGTGTAGAGTTAGGTTATTTATTTGACTTTTTTCTTGTTTCCTGAGGTAAGCCTGTATTGCTATGAACCTTCTCCTTAGCACTGCTTTTACAGTGTCCATAGATTTTGTGTTGTTGTATTTTCATTTTCATGCATTTCTACACATATTTTGATTTATTTTTTTATTTCTTCTGTAATTTGTTGGTTATTCAGCAGCGTGTTGTTCAGCCTCCATATGATGGAATTTTTAATAGTTTTTCTCCTGTAATTGACATGTAATCTTACTTCATTATGGTCACAAAAGATGCTTGGAATGATTTCAATTTTTTTGAATTTACCAAGGCTAGATTTATGGCCCAGGATGTGACCTATCCTGGAGAAGGTTCCATGTGTGCTTGAGAAAAAGGTGAAATTGATTGTTTTGGGGTGAAATGTCCTATAGATATCAATTAGGTCTAACTGGTCTATTGTATCATTTAAAGTTTGTGTTTCCTTGTTAATTTTCTGTTTAGTTGATCTATCCGTAGGTATGAGTGGGGTATTAAAATCACCCACTATTATTGTGTTATTGTTAATTTCTCCTTTCATACTTGTTAGCATTTGTCTTACATATTGTGGTGCTCCTATGTTGGGTGCATATATATTTATGATTGTTATGTCTTCTTCTTGACTTGATCCTTTGATCATTATGTAGTGTCCATCTTTGTCTCTTTTCACAACCTTTGTTTTAAAGTCTATTTTATCTGATATGAGTATTGCGACTCCTGCTTTCTTTTGGTCTCCATGTGCATGGAATATCTTTTTCCTACCCTTCATTTTCAGTCTGTATATGTCCCTTGTTTCGAGGTGGGTCTCTTGTAGATAACATATATATGGGTCTTGTTTTTGCATCCATTCAGCCAGTCTTTGTCTTTTGGTTGGAACATTCAACCTATTTTCATTTAAGGTAATTATTGATAAGTATGATCCCATTGCCATTTACTTTATTGTTTTGAGTTTGAGTTTATGCACCCTGTCTGTGTTTTCTGTCTAGAGAAGATCCTTTAGCATTTGTTGGAGAGCTGGTTTGGTGGTGCTGAATTCTCTCAGCTTTTGCTTGTCTGTAAAGCTTTTGATTTCTCCTTCATATTTGAATGAGATCCTTGCTGGGTACAGTAATCTTGGCTGTAGGTTATTTTCTTTCATCACTTTAAGTATGTCTTGGCATTCCCTTGTGGCCTGAAGAGCTCCTATTGATAGACCAGCTGTTATCCTTATGGGAATCCCCTTGTGTGTTATTTGCTGTTTTTCCCTTGCTGCTTTTAATATTTGTTCTTTGTGTTTGATCTTTGTTAATTTGATTAATATGTGTCTTGGGGTGTTTCACCTTGAGTTTATCCTGTTTGGGACTCTCTGGGTTTCTTGGACTTGGGTGATTATTTCCTTCCCCATTTTAGGGAAGTTTTCAACTATTATCTCCTCAAGTATTTTCTCATGGTCTTCCTTTTTGTCTTCTTCTTCTGGGACTCCTATGATTCGAATGTTGGGGCATTTAACATTGCCCCAGAGGTCTCTGAGGTTGTTCTCATTTCTTTTAATTCTTTTTTGTTTGTTTGTTTGTTTTTCCTCTTGGTTTCATTTGTTTCTACCATTCTATCTTCTACCTCACTTATCCTATCTTCTGCCTCTGTTATTCTACTGTTGGTTCCCTCCAGAGTGTTTTTTATCTCATTTATTGCATTATTCATTATACATTGGCTCTTTTTTATTTCTTCTAGGTCCTTGTTAAACCTTTCTTGCATCTTCTCGATCCTTGTCTCCAGGCTATTTATATGTAATTCCATTTTGTTTTCAAGATTTTGGATCATTTTCACTATCATTATTTGGAATTCTTTATCAGGTAGATTCCCTATCTCTTCCTCTTTTGTTTGGTTTGGTGGGCATTTATCCTATTGCTTTACCTGATGGGTATTTCTCTGCCTTTTCATCTTGTTTAGATTGCTGTGTTTGGGGTGGCCTTTCCTCACTGTGGGTGGGGTTGGACAGGTCACTTGTCAAGGTTTCCTGGTTAGGGAAGCTTGTGTCAGTGTTCTGGTGGATGGAGCTGGATTTCTTCTCTCTGGAGTGCAATAAAGTGTCCAGTAAAGAGTTTTGAGATGTCAGTGAGTTTGGTGTGACTTTGGGCAGCCTGTATATTGAGGCTCAGGGTTATGTTACTGTGTTGTTGGAGAATTTGTGTGGTATGTTTTGCTCTGAAGCTTGTTGGCCCTTGGGTGGTGCTTGGTTTCAGTGTAGGTGTGGAGATGTTTGATGAGCTCCTATCAATTAACGTTCCCTGGATTCAGGAGTTCTCTGGTGTTCTCAGGATTTGGACTTAAGCTTCCTGCCTCTGCTTTTCAGTCTTATTCTTACGGTAGCCTCAAGACGTCACCTCCCTTCAAAGACAATCGGCTGCCTTTCTGGGTGCCTGATGTCCTCTGCCAGCATTCAGAAGTTGTTCTGTGGAATTGGCTTGGCATTCAAATGTTCTTTAGATGAATTTGTGGGGGAGAAAGTGGTCTCCCCATCCTATTCCTCTGCCATCTTAGCGAGATGTGGGTTTAATCCATGGGTTGAGAAGATCCCCTGGAATAGGAAATTACAACCTGCTTGGAAATGGTGTTCTTGCTTGGAAATCCTCATGGACAGAGAACCCTGGTGTGCTATAGTCCATGGAGTTGCAAAGAATTGGACACAGCTGAGCAATGGGAGCACTCATGCATGTTCGAATTTAAATCTTTTTGCCATTTGTTAAGTGTTTATTTTATTTACTCTGCATTCCCTTTCTCTCATTTAGGTCAGATATTTGCATGTGTTATCTCTCTCTTATATAAATATCATTTTAAGTTACGTTATCCCAACAGGATCCCTGTACTAAGATACAAATATTCTCAGAAATAGAGAATTTTAACAAATATAAAACCTAGAGTCTGTCATACAGAGTAAAGTAAGTCAGAAAGATAAAAACAATTATCATATAGTAACACTTATATGTGGAAAAATGGTACCAATGAAACTTTATGCAGCACAGGAGTAGAGACACAGACATAGAGAATGGATGTGCATACAAGAGGGTGGTGGAAGGGGGATGAGAAGAATTAGGAGATAGGAATTGATGCAGATACACTACCATGTGTAAAATAGATAGCTAGCAGGAAGCTGCTATGTACACAGGGATATTAGCTCAGTGCCCTGTGATGACCTAGAAGGGTGGGATAGGGTGGATGGGAGGGAGGTCTAAGAGGAAGGAGATATCTATATCTATCTATCTGTCTGTCTGTCTGTCTATCTATCTATCTATCTATAGAGAGAGATAGCTGATTCACTTCTTTGTACAGCAGAAATTAACACAACAGTGTAAAGCAACTATATACCAATTAAAAAAAGAAATTTGAATGAGTCAGGATGTAAGATAAGGACCAGTAAGGGTCCAAAAAGTCCAGAACTGGAGAAACAATGGATGGGAATCTTTAAAGGAGACACAGTAATTCTTAAGAGAAAATTAGCACCTATTCAATCCCAGTATTGGAGGGACTTAGATTGTAGCTGGAAAAGTGTCCAATGATCAAGGCTGTGGTGAGTAAACAAGAAGCCTTCTGATTAATTCCTAGTCATGGGTGTGTCTTGTCTTCACACAAAACAACCTCACCCTTGCTATATCCTATAAAAATAAGCATTTATTCTCATGCTGGAGATCACATAGACCAATCTCTGTGACTCTGGTTCTGAAGGGACTCCATACCATGGGAGTTCATTCTGGGGTCTAGGAAGTAGGAATAGTAGCTACTTTGGGAGAGGTCAGAGTCACTTCTGAATAAGTGTAAATAGACAATGGTATTTCAGATCTTCACTTGTACTTTTACAGTCTCACCTCCACCTGTGTCCATTGACCAAAACAAATTGCATGGAGAAGGCCAACATCCAAATCACAGGAAAGTATCCTCTGCCAAAGAGAATTTGGAGTTAAGGAATAGATACTTGCTGGACAGCAGTTTAATTGACCTCAGTGTCTAACTAGAAATGCTTTTAAAGCGTACCCATCAGTATTTTCTGTGCTTTTTGCTCATGAAGGGGGAAAAAATAAAGTCATCCTTGGGCTTCTGGACCTTCTTATCTTGGTCTTTATGAATCTTTAAATGGAATCTGGGAAGCAGCTGGGTCCTTTCTTTATGAAATCTGCTTGAAATACCCTATAATTTTAGAACTTGAAAAAATTCAAATAAAATATATAACTCCTTTCCTCCTCCCCCCAAAACAGAGTCTTCTGTAGGGCTCTTCAGACTCAATGAACCTCACTTTTGGTAGGCAACTTCAGTTAGTTTCCATTAAGTGTAGGAATTTGTTCTTGAGCATGTTTGCAATTATTGTCTTGAATTATAGTATTTTGAAATTGATTAATAGGTATTAGAATATAGAAATTCATAATGTAGTACAGAATAATACTTCAATCATTTCATTATTTTTAATATTAGAGAAAATTCCTGATGTACTAGAAATATTATGTAGGGAATAAAATGAAGGTACTCCTATGCACTCACATAAATATTGTGCATCATGTTGTCTTCTTGCCAGTAAAACACCCAAATAGAAATCCTCGCATACAACAAACACCTAAAAATGAATAGCAGCAAAATGCATATCTAAAAGAGCATAAATATACTACCATGTATAAAATAGATAATCAATAAGGATCTATTTTATAGCACAGGAAATTATACTCAATATTTTATAATAAATTCTGATGAAAAAGAAGCCCAAAAAGAATATATGCATATGTAAATACTTTGCTGTACACCTGAAACTAAAACAGCCTTGTAAATAAACTATGTTTCAATTAAAAAAAAAGTTTTTTTAAAAGAGTATGGATAAAACAAACACCTCCAATCCATTGAATGTATGTAGCAAAACCAAAAGTATAGGATAATGTTGCAGAATACTGGAACAGTGGTAGTTTTTTTCATTACCTATTATCTTCAGATAAAAGGAATTCATTTTAGTCACTTCAGAAGAAGTAAAAGGAAAATTGCAAAGAAAGATTTAGGATAATCATGGAAATAGCATTGTATTTGTAAAAACAAAACAGACTCTATGAGGGTTTTAATTTGCTTGGTTGATCCAGGATGGTAAAGCATCACTGATGCTGCAAAGTCACAAGCAGCAAAGACAAGGGCACAATGTAAACACCTGGATAGAAGGGAAAGTCAGAAAAGATACCAAGAGACCTGGGGAAAAGGAGAAAAAAAGAGAGAGTGAGGAAATAGCTCAGGGCCATTGTTGGCTTTAGCACTCATGTGCTCCTAGGGATTTTTGCTTTGTTGTTTTTATTCAAAGAGGATTTTCTTACTTTTTTGCTCTATAAAGAATGTCTTAAAAATATTCTGTATTTTGTATGTGCTGTAGTGGAAAGATTCTTCTGAACCTATAAGTTCTTTGTTGCCAGAAATGGAATCTTTCCTTCTGAAAATCTTCACCAAATCTTAGGCAGAAACAAGGCTCTCACATTGTCACCAAGTTTCCCAAATCTTTTTGCTTTTCATTAGAGATAATTTAAATACTTAGATATGTAAAATGTATCATGCCACAAAACAAATTCCAAGAATTGTTCTCCTGTCCTCTGTTTCTATAGCACATCAATTCATTTTATTTTATTTTTTTGAACTCAGTAAGATGTAATCTGCAGCAGCCTAGACTGTGGGGCTGATCCAAGGGAACAATGTAAGGAACTTCTGGAGAAAAATTATTTGATCAGTAACCAAATTTCATTTTATCAAATTTTAGTTTCATGAAGCTCACATTTATTAAGGCCAGAACTCCAAGTATTAATATAAAGCATAGCTCACTCTTATAGTGCCTTACAGTGAGGCTCTGGGGTCAGTAGGCTTTCTTCCTGCTGCCTTCCTTCAAAATCCGTAGCTTCTTTGAAGCTTTTGCATTTTGATATACCACCCACCAACTTCCTTCGTTTCTGTCATAGCCATTTTCTAGGTCATTTTCTTTCGTTCATGAAGATAGGAATCCTCATCTTTCATATGGTCATTCTCAGGTAAATGTATTGGCCTCTCAGTGGTGTGACCTAGTTGTTTTCAGTCTTTCCCTGCCCTCATCTTTGCTAGGCACTCCCATCCTCCCTCCTGAAAACAGCTTTTTTTCCCATTTCCTATTTGCCCATTTCTGTTCCCTTCTAACCTTGAAAGAACCTAATTAACCTGTTGATTCTTTGATATCCTGTTGATAGAAGTAAGAATGAAGAATTAAGTAAAGAATGACAAGCTCTCTACCCTCAATTGCCTCCTTAGCAATCTTGCAGGCAGATCACACAGGCAAAATAACATCCATAGTGACAGCCAGTCAGCCTTCATGCAATGGAGATGAATATAGAACCCAGGCTCCTGCCTCTGTGATTCACTGAGATTCTTCCCATATTTCCCCTGAAAAACTGTCCCAAGTGAACAAAATATTTGGATTTGGTCTCAAGACATGAATCCACCTTCTCCCCAGATTGCCAGCTTTTCTAATTAAACCATCTTCCCTTTCTACTGACACTTGGCTTCTTAAATTATTGGGTTCAAGTGGCAAGGAGCCGAATTTGAGTTCCGTAACACTCCTACCCTGCTGCTGCTGCTGCTGCTAAGTCGCTTCAGTCGTGTCCGACTCTGTGCGACCCCATAGATGGCAGCCCACCAGGCTCTGCTGTCCCTGGGATTCTCCAGGCAAGAATGCTGGAGTGGGTTGCCATTTCCTTCTCCAACTCCTACCCTAGACCCTATCAATACACCATCACAGACATTTCTATTTCAAGCATCTCAAGCTTTGGCCTGTTAACATCTCATTCTGGTAACTTCTACCAGCTCAATTACTGCAATAATCCAATCAGCCCCAATGTTTTACTGCCTTTTCATTATCATGCTCCCTTCTTTCTTCAGTTGTCTATTTGACTCATGTCTGATGCTCATCACACCACTTTCATGCAAACACACTAAAATCTTTTGCTTTCCCTCTGTTATATAGACTAAAAAATTATGTCCAACCTTTCTTGAATCAGCTATGTTCATTGATTACAAGAAAATATATACTCATATAACTCATGATAGAATGTACAATGAAGCCCTCAAACAGGTATTCAAACATGCCCCCAAATCCTATTATTTCATGCCTTCTCTCTTCAAACTTCTAATACTACTTTCTTCATTCACATTTGTGATTCACCCACTTTTTACTTTACTGTAAAAATACTCAAAACCAGACATAATCAATATATCAATAAAGCCACATGCATCCCTGTTCAAAGCATCTATGCCTTCCCTCATGCCACAAAGGAATAACTGTTTCTACTCCCCAGGAAAGTCAACCCACTGTGATGCTCTGGATCCTGTCCCCTTTTCCTTTTCTTCTCTCTCCTTCAGAAACTTTCTTGTCTATTGGATCTTTCTTATTTTCCCTGCCCAGGTGTGCTACCTCAGGATCTATATCTTTATTTGCCTTCCCATGGACTCCTTTGGCAGTCTGTGGAATCCTACTGTCTTCTTCTCAGAATGATGTTTTAAATATATAAAAGAAAATACTGAAGATCACAAAGAAAATAAACTGTATAGAAACATGGAGAACTCTCACAATGTAAATATGTGCTGCTTTATTAATATTTTTAATAATGAAAATACATTTAAAATAAAAGAAAGCTAAAATTAATTTTTTAGGTAGCTGCAGAGCATCAGGCTGTTCTCCCTGTGCTATGCAGCAGTTTCCCACCAGTTATCTATTTTACACAAGATAGTGTATATATGTCAATGCCACTTTCTCAATTTGTCCTATCCTCTCCTTCCCCTGCTGCACCCACAGGTTTGTCTCTATTCCTTCCCTGTAAATATGTTCATCACTAGTATTTTTCTAAATTCCATGTATGTGTGTTAATATATGATATTTGCTGAGGCTCAAAAGGGAGGTGAGATATATATATATATATATAATATCCAGTTCAGTTCAGTCGCTCAGTTGTATATGACTATAACACCATGGACTGCATCACGCCTCCCTGTCCATCACCAACTCTCAGAGTCTACCCTAATTCATGTCTACTGTGTCTATGTTGCCATCCAACCATCTCACCCTCTGTTGACCGCTTCTTCTCTCACCTTCAACCTTTCCCAGCATCAGGGTCTTTTCCAATGAGTCAGCTCTTTGCATCAGGTGGCCAAAGTATTGGAGTTTCAGCTTCAGCATCAGTCCTTCCAATGAATATTCAGGACTGATCTCCTTTAGGATGGACTGGTTGGATTTCCTTTCAGTCCAAGGGACTCTCAAGAGTCTTCTCCAACACCACAGTTCAAAAGCATCAATTTTTCAGCCCTCAGTTTTCTTTATAATCCAACTCTCACATCCATACATGACTACTGGAAAAACCATAGTGTTGATTAGATGGACCTTTGTTGGCAAAGTAATGTCTCTGTTTTTTAATATGCTGTCTAGTTTGGTCATAACCTTTCTTCCAAGGAGAAAGTGTCTTTTAATTTCATCTGCAGTGATTTTGGAGCCCAATAAAATAACGTCTGCCACTATTTCCACTGTTTCCCCATCTATTTCCCATGAAGTGATGGGACCAGATGCCATGATCTTAGTTTTCTGAATGTTGAGCTTTAAGCCAATTTTTTCACTCTCCTCTTTGACTTTCATCAAGAGGCTCTTTAGTTTTTCTTCACTTTCTGCCATAAGGGTGGTGTCATCTGCATATCTGAGGTTATTTATATTTCTCCTGACAATTTTGATTCCAGCTTGTGCTTCATCCAGCCCGGCATTTCTCATGATGTACTCTGCATGTAAGTTAAATAAGCAGGGTGACAAAATACAGCCTTGATGTACTCCTTTCCCGATTTGGAACCAGTCTGTTGTTCCATGTCCAGTTCTAACTCTTGCTTCTTGACCAGCATGCAGATTTCTCAGGAGGCAGATCAGGTGGTCTGTTATTCCCATCTCTTTAAGAATTTTCCACAGTTTGTTGTGATCCACACAGTCAAAGGCTTTGGCATAGTCAATAAAGCAGAAGTAGATGTTTTTCTGGAACTGTCTTGCTTTTTTGATGATCCAGCGGATGTTGGCAACTTCATCTCTGGTTCCTCTGCCTTTTCTAAATCCAGCTTGAATATCTGGAAGTTCATGGTTCATGTACTGTTGAAGCCTGGCTTGGATAATTTTGAGCATTACTTTGCTAGTATGTGATGTGAGTGGAATTCTGCAGGAGTTTGAACATTCTTTGGCATTGCCTTTCTTTGGAACTGGAATGAAAACTGACCTTTTCCAGTCCTGTGGCCACTGCTGAATTTTCCAGATTTGCTGGCATATTGAGAGCAGCACTTCCACAGCATCATCTTTTAGGATTTGAAATAGCTCAACTGGAATTCCATCACCTCCACTAGCTTTGTTTGTAGTGATGCAACTTGACTTCACACTCCAGGATGTTTAATTCTAGGTGAGTAATCACACCACCTATAATAAAGTGGGCTAAGTGTTAAAAAGTAGAAAAAGCTGGTGCCAAGAGTGTTATAAAGGGACCCACTTTATTCTGGTGGAATTAGGAAAATTTGCCTAAGAGGGAGAAATTGAGTTGAAATATAAAAGTTGAATACATGCATCCAACCTGGGCTGGTGATCTGTTGATGGGGAACACATGTAAATCCATGGCTGAGTCATGTCAATGTATGGCAAAAACCATTACAGTATTGTGAAGTAATTAGCCTCCAACTAATAAAAATAAATGAAAGAAAAAAAAAGTTGAATACAAATGAATAAAGCACGGAAGTGGGCAGGATGTGAAGGAAAGAAAGAGTAAGAAGAGGCAGGAGATAGGAAGGAACAAAGGGAGATGGTGGGGAATGGCTTTCCAGGCAGAACCAATAGCATATGCAAAGATTCTGAATTCAGGAAATTACAGATTATGTTTGAGAAAGTTTGAAAAATGACTAGTAAGTTCTATGAAGCATGGAAAACTTTCAGAAAAGGAAGATTGGGACCAGTTAATATGTGGGATTTTATCACAAGAGTAATGGAAAATTACTGAAAAGTTTTAGAGAAACAATTCATAAGATTAAATTTGCACTGTTAACTGCCTCATAGATGGACCTTTTAAACAGACTCTGCCATCCATCAAAACAGTAACATAAAGGCCAAGTCCATTCTTGATGAAGAACTCAAAAGTAATTATTAAAATGACTAAAATTTTATCTTAAATCAAAGTTGGAATACACAGAAATTTTGAATCCATTTAAATGCATCCTGGCTTCTACAAATAAGCTTATATATACATATACATATATATAATGCACAATAATCAAGTTATTATTAAATTATTTTGAAGAATACATTTTAAAAGGTAAAATGATGACTCTCATATAAATATAAAATGAACACATCATAGATTTTAACTCCTTGTCAAATGAAATTAGTGAGATGCTACAATCAGTTTCAAAGGAAAATTCAAAAAGCAATTCATATGTAGGAAAATATGATATGCTGAAAAAAAATTACAAATAGATGCACAATGAGTCTGCTCACAAGTAGCAATAAATTCCACTCCACCTGGAACAACTGATTTGCATTTCTATGAGGAAGGATCTTTGCATTGTTATGTACTCATAACTTGTAGGGCATCAAGAGAGTGCTGAAATGATGAAAGAGTGAGAAAAAAAAAATAGAAGAACACATTTTGGATCAATTTCAAGTTTTTGAGAGTTTTTCTTACCCATATATGAATACAAATTTTATATAATAATGGTGCTCTAATACTAGTCAAAAAAAGTACTGCTCTGTCCTGTAATAGATTTGACCTAAAATCAATGCTCTTATTTTTAGCAAAGCTCTATGGGCTTCTGGAACACTTCTACTTCATTATTGATATAGGTCAGCTTTAGAATCTAGGAATCCAGATAAATTTCAGTTATGTGAGGCTCTGAGCAGAGAATCCAGTCCCCAAATGCAGGATTCCTGACCTATGGAAACTGTGAGATAATAAATTCATATTGTTTTCAGTCATTAAAGTGTGACATTTTTACACAGACTATATACAGTATGAGTTCATCTATATGGAGCTCAAAACTAGGCAAAACTGAACTATGGTTTAAATAATAAAATACAGCTATCTCTGGGAAGTAAGGAGGGTAATAATTGGGTGGGTCTGTGTGGACTTCTTGGAAAAGGAAATGGCAACCCACTCAAGTACTCTTGCCTGGAAAATCCTGTGGACTGAGGAGCCTGGGAGGCTGCAGTCCATGGGGTCACAAAGAATCGGACACGACTGAGCGACTTCACTTTCACGTTCACTTTGTGTGGCCTTCTGGAGTCTGATGATACTTATTTCTTGATCTGGAGAGGTGAGCTTACTTGGTAGAAACTCATTAAGCTGTACACTGGGAAAGTACTTTGCATACTTTTGTTAGCCATTCCCTTCTCTAGGAGTTCAATCCAGGAGTTGAACCCAGGTCCCTTGCATTGCAGGCAGATTCTTTACCATCTGAGCTACCAGGGAGGCCATCTGCATGTATATTTCAGTTAAATATTACTGAAGAAAGATGTGATTTAGCTTTTCTATGAGTTTATATTTCTTTATGTTTCTTATTCTAGTGCAAAAAAAAAAAAAAACAAAAAAAAACCCTGGTAATATTAACATATGTTAAGCCCTTAAAATGCATGAGGCATGTTTCTAAGGGCTTCATATGAATTTATGTTTTTGTATTTTAATTTTGGTTTTGGCCAAATTTTTTTTATACAGAAAATTTTTTTATACAGAATTTTTGTTAATCTGATATAGTTAGATGTAAAAATACTTGCACTTTGAGATACACAGTTGACCCTTGAATAACATGGATTTAAACTGCGCAGGCCCATTTATACAGGGCTTTCCGCTCCCCCCTCCCCCACCCCAAATATAGTATTTTCATTTTACAGATACTTAAATTAAGTATGGGGGAAAGTATTCCATTAAGGAACACAATATGAGAAATAAAAAGAACTAGGGTCTGGGTCCTGATTCTATCTAAACTGTTTCAATTTTCTGCCCTTGGGTAAGTCTTATAGCAATTCCTTTGTTTTTGAGGCAGAGACAGTGATACTTAGACTTGGGCTGTGGAGACTGAGGGGTGAAGGGCAGTAGGTACTCTTAAAACCCACCTTGTTTGAGAGTCCACTTTACTCAGTTCATGTTTAAGAATCTTTCCCTAACTTGCAATGTTTTTAGAGTTAAATCAACAGAATTGATTAAACTGTATCTAGGGACAAGTAAAGTGTTTCTAACATATGATAATGAGTTTAATAATCTCTATTTTTGTTAAAGATAAGATCAAGATCTTTGGAGTATATGAAAGGAAGTTTCCTCTTCCACACAGACACCTATAATTAAAGAATATTTCATTAACTATATTGAACCTATTTTTCTCATTCATTTTTAATAAGTGACATCACTGCTTAGGCCTAACATATAAAGACTCTCTGGTGGAAATCACTGCTGATAAACAGGAAAAAAGATAAAAAAACAAAACAAAAGAGAGAGAGAGAGAAACGATAAAAAAAAAAAAAAAAAAAAGAAATGAGACTGTTTAAGAGACCCCTAAAGCTGGAATCAAGATTGCCAGGAGAAATATCAATAACCTCAGATAGGCAGATGACACCACCCTTATGGCAGAAATTGAAGAGGAACTAAAAAGTCTCTTGATGAAAGTGAAAGAGGAGAGTGAAAAAGTTGGCTTAAAGCTCAACATTCAGAAAACTAAGATCATGGCATCTGGTCCCATCACCTCATGGGAAATAGATGGGGAGACAGTGGAAACAGTGTCAGACTTTATTTTTTGGGGCTCCAAAATCGCTGCAGGTGGTGACTGCAGCCATGAAATTAAAAGACACTTACTCCTTGGAAGGAAAGATATGACCAACCTAGATAGCATATTAAAAAGCAGAGACATTACTTTGCCAACAAAGGTCCATCTAGTCAAGGATATGGTTTTTCCAGTGGTCATGTATGGCTGTGAGAGTTGGACTGTGAAGAAAGCTGAGTGCTGAAGAATTGATGCTTTTGAACTGTGGTGTTGGAGAAGACTCTTGAGAGTCCCTTGGACTACAAGGAGATCCAATCAGTCCATCCTAAAGGAAATCAGTCCTGGGTGTTCATTGGAAGGATTGATGCTGAAGCTGAAACTCCAATACTTTGGCCACCTGATGGGAAGAACTGACTCATTTGAAAAGACCCTGATGCTGGGAGGGATTGGGGGCAGGAGGAGAAGGGGACGACAGAGGATCAGATGGCTGGATGGCATCGCCGACCTGATGGACATGAGTTTGAGTAAACTCCAGGAGTTGGTGATGGACAGGGAGGCCTGGTTTGCTGTGATTCATGGGATCCCAAAGAGTTGGACACGACTGAGTGACTGAACTGAACTGAACTGAGGCAATATCAAGCAAACTAATATTCACATTATAGGAATCCTAGAGAAGAAGAGAGAGAGAAAGAGCCTGAGCAAATATTTAAAGATATAATAGCTGAAAACTTCACTAACCTGGGAAAAGAAAAAGTCACAGAAGTCCCTGAACCAATGATTACACACAGAATTAACTCAACAGGAACATGCCAAGACACATTTAAATAAAATGACAAAAGTTAAAGAGAGACTATTTAAAGCAGTAAGGGAAAAGTAACATATAACACACAGTGAAAGTGAAGTCACTCAGTCGTGTCTGACTCTTTGCGAACCCATGGACTGCCAGGCTCCTCAGTCCATGGAATTTTCCAGACAAGAGTAATGGAATGGATCTTCCTGACCAAGGGATCGAACTCCAGTCTCCCACATTGCAGGCAGATGCTTTACCATCTGAGACACCAGGGAAGCCTATAACATACAGACGAATCCCCATAAAACTCTCAGCTGCTTTTCCCAATGGTAACTGTGTAGGCCAGAAGAAAGTGGCATGATATACTTAAAGTGATGAAAGGGAAAAACAGCCAAAAATACTCTAAACAAGCACTTGTTCAGTTTTGATGCAGAAATCAAAAGTGTTCCATACAAGCAAAAGCTAAGAGAATTAGCACCAACAAACCAGTTTTACAACAAATATTAAAGGTGAAAAAGAAAATGCCACAACTAGAAACAAGAAAATTATAAAATGAAAAGCTCACTGATAAAGGTAAACATACGTAAAAGTAGAAAATCATTCACACACAAAACCTGTAGAGAGGTTAGAAGATAAAATTAGTAAAGTCATCTGTATTCACAATAAGCAGTTAAGGGGTACAGAAGCACTTAGATGTAAAATATTAAATCAAAAACAGTAATCATGAGGGGAGGAGAGTATAAATTCAGGGTTTAAAAAATGCATTTGAAATTAAGAGATCAGCAACTCAAAATGTTCACATATATATAGAGAAACTGCTACTAAAAAGCACTCAAGGTAACTGGAAACCAAAAATCTGTAATAGATAGATATATGACATAAATCATAGCAATACTTTTAAAATCAATTTCCTAAAGGAAATAAAAACAGAAAATGAATGAATGGAAACTAATTAAACTTAAAAACTTCTGCACAGCAAAGGAAATGACTGGCAAAATGAAAAGACAATCCACTGAATGGGAGAAAATATTTGCTAATGGTATAATTTAAGCCATTAATATCCAACATATAAAAACAACTCACACAATTCAACATTCAAAAATTAAACAACCTGTTTAAAAAATGGGCAGAAGAACTGAATAGGCATTTTTCAAAAGGAGGAAATGCTGCAGGCCAACGGGCACACAAAAAGACAGCTCAACATCATTCAAAATCAGAGAAGTGCAGATAAAGACCACAGTGGAATATCCCCTCCCACCTATAAGAGTAGCCATGATCCAAAAGAGCATAAATAATAAATGCTGGTGAGGATGTGGAGAAAAGGTAACCCCCCATATACTATTGGTGGGAACATAAATTGGTGTGGCTACTCCAGAAAGCAGTATGCAGATTTCCTAAAAAACTAAAAGTAGCACTACAATATGACCCAGCCATTCCACTCCTGGGTATATATATATGTATGTATGTATATAAAGACTAAGCCACTAATTCAAAAACATGCAAGCATTTAAGTGTTCATAGCATCTTTATTTATAATTGCCAGGAAATGAAAACCTTAGTGTGCAGCAGATGAAAACGCAAAGATGTTATATATATATATATATATATATATATATATATATATATATATATATATGAAACATAGATATAGATATGTATCTATAGATATATTATGCATATATATGTTTATATAAACATATATGTGTATATATGCATATGTATAAAGATATATATATCTATAGATATATTATGTTTTATATATCTATAGATATATATACACATATACATACGTTGGAGGCAGACCTTGGTTTGATCCTTGGGTTGGGAAGACCTGCTGGAGAAAGGAATGGTTACCCACTCCAATAGTCTTGCCTGGAAAATTTCATGGATAAATGCTACAGTCCATTGGATGGCAAAGAATCAGACTCTACTGAGCAACTAACATTTTTACTTTCATTTTCGTGTATATATATATGTATAAAAGAGGTCTTTCCTGGTGGCTTAGATGGTAAAGAATTGGCCTTCAGTGTGGGAGACCTGGGTTCAATCACTGGGTTGGGAAGATCCCCTGGAGGAGGGCATGGCAACCCACTCCAGTATTATTGCCTGGAGAATCCCCATGGACAGAGGATCTGGCAGGCTGCAGTCCATGGGGTGGCAAAGAGTTGGACACGACTGAGTGAATAAACACACAACATGAATAAAAGAAAGTAGGGAAAACCACTAAGCCATTCAAGTGTGACTTAAATCAAATCCCTTATACAATTCCAAATCCCTTTTAGAGTGGAGGTGGGAAATAGGTTCAAGTGATTAGATCTGGTAGAACAAGTGTTTGAAGAACTATGGATGAAGATTTGTAACATTGTACAGGAATGGTGACCAAGACCTTCCCAAAGAAAAAGAAATGCAAGAAGGAAAGGTGGTTGTCTAAAGAGGCTTTGCAAATAGCTGAGGAAAGAAGAAAAGTAAAAGGCAAAGGAGAAAGGAAAGATACACCCAAGTGAATGCAGAGTTCCAGAGAACAGCAAGGAGAGATAAGAAGGCCTTCTTCAATGAACAATGCAAAGAAATAGAGGAAAACAATAAAATGGGAAAGACTAGAAATCTCTTTAAGAAATTGAGCGATATCAAGGGAACATTTCATGCAAGAATGGGCATGATAAAGGATAGAAATGATAAGGACCTAATAGAAGCAGAAGAAATTAAGAAAAAGTGCCAAGAATATACTGAAGAACTATATGAAAAATGTCTCAATGACTCTGATAACCATGATGGTGTAGTTCCTAACCTAGAGCCAGACAAGCATGAAGTCAAGTGGGCCTTAGGAAGCATTATGGTGAACAAAGCTAGTGGAGGTGATGGAATTCCAGGTGAACTATTTAAAATCCTAAGAGATAATGGTGTTAAAGTGCTGCACTCAACTGGAAAACTCAGCAGAGGCTATAGGAATGGAAAAGGTCAGTTTTCATTCCAATCCCAAATAAGGGCAATGCCAAAGAATGTTCAAACTACCATGTTTATTTCACAGGCTGACAAGATTATGCTCAAAGTTCTTCAAGCTAGGCTTCAGCAGTATGTGAATCAAGAACTTCCAGATGCACAAGCTGGGTTTAGAAAAGAAAGAGGGATCAGAAGTCAAATTGGCAATTTTCATTGTATCATAGAGGAAGCAAGAGAATTCCAGAAAAACATTTACTTCTGCTTCATTGACTATGCTAAAAGCTTTGACTGTGTGGATCATAACAAAGTGAAAAATTGTTAAAGAGATGGGAGTACCAGACCACCTTACCTGTCTCCTGAGAAATGTGTATGTGGGTTAAGAAGCAACAGTTAGACCCAGGCATGGAACAATGGACTGTTGAAATTGGGAAAGGAATATGTCAAGCCTGTGTATTGTCACCCTGTTTATTTAACTTGTATGCAGAGTACATTATGTGAAATGCTGGGCTGGATGAAGCACAAGCTGGAATCAAGATTGCCGGAAGAAATACCAATAACCTCAGATATGCAGATGATACCACTCTAATGGCAGAAAGTGTGTAGAAAGTAAAGAGCTTCTTGATGAAGGTGAAAGAGGAGAGTGAAAAAACTAGCTTGAAACTAAACAATAAAAAACTAAGATCATAGCATCTGGTCCCATTACTTCATGGCAAATAGAAGGGGAAAAAATGGAAAGAGTGATAGATTTTATTTTCTTGGTCTCAAAATCTCTGTGGATGTTGACTGCAGCCCTGAAACTAAAAGACGCTGCTCCTTGGAAGAAAAGCTAAGACAAACCTAGACAGCATATTAGAAAGCAGATACATCACTTTGTCGACAAAAGTCCGTACAGTTCAAAGGTATGGTTTTTTCCAGTAGTCATGGATGGATGTGAGAGTTGGACCATAAAGAAGGCTGACCACTGAAGAAGTGATGCTTTAAAATTGTGGTGCTGGAGAAGATGTTTGAGCATCCCTTGGACTGCAAGGAAATCAAACTAGTCAATTCTAAAGGAAATCAACCCTGAACATTCATTGAAAGAACTGTTGCTGAAGCTGAAGCTCCAACACTTTGCAACACAATGCAAAGACGCAACTCACTGGGACAGATCCTGAGAGTGGGGAAGATTGAAGCAAATAGAGAAAGGGGTGACAGAGTATGAGATGGTTAGATAGCATCACTGGCTCAATGGACATGTATTTGAGTACATTCCAGGAGATAGTGGAGGGCAGGAGAGTCTGGCATGCTGCAGGCCATTGGGTCACTAAGAGTCATACATGACTGAGTGACTGAAAAACAGCAACAGGATACATATATGTGGGACTTTCCTAGGTGTCTCAGTGGTAAAGAATTCACCTGCCAATCAGAAGTTACAGGTTTGATTTCTGGGTTGGGAAACTCCCTGAAGAAAGAAATGGCAACTCACTCCAGTATTCTGGCCTGGAAAATTCCATGGAAATAAGATGCTGGCCATGGGTTCTCAAAGAGTCAGACCCAACTCAGAAACTAAATAGCAGCAGCAGCAGCACACACATATATGTAGATATACATGTATATATGTGTACAGATATACGAAGTGTGTATATATAGACACACAAACTTATAATGAAACACAGCCATTTGTAAAAAGCTTTCTTTTGCCATTTTCAACAACACTGATGGATTTGGAAGGAATTATGCTCAGTGAAAAAAGCCAGATAAAAAAAGACAAATACTTCATGATATAACTTATATGTAGAATCTAAATAATACACATACTAGTGAATATAACAAAATAATCTGACTCATATATACAGAGAACAAACTCAGTTCAGCTCAGCTGCTTAGTCGTGTTTGACTCTGCGACCCCATGGACTGCAGCACACCAGGCTTCCCTGTCCATCACCAACTCCTGGAGCTTGCTCAAACTCATGTCCATCAAGTTGGTGATGCCATCCAACCTCTGTCGTCCCCTTCTCCTCCTGCCTTCAATCTTTCCCAGCATCAGGGTCTTTTCCAATGAGTCAGTTTTTTACATCAGGTGGCCAATATTGGAGTTTCAGCTTCAGCATCAGTCCTTCCAATGAATATTCAAAACTGATTTCCTTTAGGATTGACTGGTTTGATCTTCCTGCTGTCCAAGAGACTATCAAGACTCTTCTCCAACATCACAGTTCAAAGGCATCATTTCTTCAGTATTCAGATTTCTTTATAGTCCAACTCTCACATCCATACATGACTGCTGGAAAAACCATAGCTTTGACTAGACGGACATTTGTCAGCAAGGTAATATCTCTGATTTTTAATATGCTGTCTAGGTTGGTCATAGTTTTTCTTCCAAGGAGCAAGAGTCTTTTAAACTAGTGGTTTAAACTAGAACAAACTAGTAGTTTCCAAAAGAGAAAGATGGACAAAACAGGTGTGAAGGAGTGGTAGGCATACAAACTACTGGATGTAAATAGGCTGAAGGCTGTATTGTATGACATGGGTAATATAGCAAATATTTTGTTAAACTGCAAAGGGAAAGTCACCTTTCAAAATCATATAAAAAATTTTAAATAAATTTTATAAAAGAAAAAAAAACATACCCTATTATAAGGCCAATTTTGGTCACAAGAAGACTAGAATTTTTTTTTTTTTTTGAGTTTTTTTTTTTTTTTTCCCTAAACTAAATTTTTGCATTCTTTAAGAATCCTCAAGTGTAAAATTCTGGTTCCTTAAAACAACCACTTTTGTTGTATGGCTTCCAGTCTTTGCTATCCTTAAAGAGAAGCAAAAGCTGAGTTCTGACTCAAGACAGCAGAGTAGAAGAATGTATGCTAATCTCCTCTGGTGAGAGCATTAAAATTGCAGCTAGCTGTTGACCAACCATCGACAGGAGGACATTGGAACCCACCAAAAAAGATTCCCCATGTCTAAAGACAAAGAAGAAGCCACAGGGAGATGATAGGAGACATGCAATCACAATAAAATCAAATCCCATACCACCAGGTGGGTGACCCACAGACTGGAGAACAACTAATACCAAAGAAGTTCCCACACTACTGTTTAGGTTCTGAACCCCATGTCATGCTTCCCAGCATTGGGATCTGACAAAGGGACTGGGAATCAGAGAATCTGGCCTTGAGGGCCAGTGAGATTTGATTATGGGCCTTCCAGAGGACTGAGGGAAACAGAGACTCCAGTATTGAAGGGCACAAACAGAATTTTGCACACACTAAGACCCAGAGGAAAGGAGCAGTGACCTCACAGGAGACTGAACCAAAGCTAGCCGCTAGAATGGAAGGGCCTCCTGTGGAGGTGTGGGTGGCATGGGTTGTCAGGGGTTCACCACAGGGACGGGGGCACTGGAAGGTCCCCCTTGGCTAAGCCTTCTTGAAGTTCACCATTAACCCTACCGAAGAGCCCATAGACCCCCATGGCTGGGTTGCCTTAGGCCAAGCAATTACCAGGGAGGAGGGCAACACCTCCAATCAGCAGATACTTGGATTAAAACTTTATTGAGCAAGGCCCTGCCGACCAGAACAAGACCCAGTTTTTCCCATTGCCAATTCCTCCCATCAAGAAGCTTATACAGCCTTTTAGTCTCATTCATTAGAGGGCAGACAGAAAAACCAAGAAGAACAGTATCACAGTGGCTAAAACAAAAACCATATTACAGAAAGTTAATCACGATGAAAAAGCAGAAATTTATGTCCCAGACGAAGGGTCAAGATAAAACCCCAGAAAAACAACTAAATGAAGTGGAGATAGGCAACCTTCCAGAAAAAGAATTCAGAATAATGATAGTGAAGATGATGCAGGATCTTGAAAAAGAATGGAGGCAAAGAAGATGCAAGAAATATTTACCAAACACCTTGGGTAACTAAAGATAACAAACAAAGAGAGATGAATAATAGACTAGAAGAAATCAATAGCAGAGTAGCTGAGGCAGAAGAATGGATAAACGACCTGTAGGACAAAATGGTGGAAATCACTTCTGCAGAACGGAATATAGAATAAAAAGAAAAGAAATGAAGACCAGCTAAGAGACTTCTGGGACGACATTAAACACATCAATATTTGAATTATAGGGGTTCCAGAAGGAGAAGAAAGAGAAAGGACCTGAAAAAAATATTTGAAGAGATAATAGCTGGAAACTTCCCAAACATTGGAAAGGAAATAGTCAACCAAAAGCAGGAAGCAAAGAGAATCCCAGGAAGGATAAATCCAAGGAGGAGCACACCAAGACATATAGTAATCAAACCGGCAAAAATTAAAGACAGAGATAAAATATTAAAAGCAACAAGGGAAAAACAACAAATAACGTACAAGGGAACTCCCAGCAGGCTATCAACTGATTTCACAATAGAAACTCTGAAAACCAGAAAGGAATGGCATGATATATTTAAAGTGATTAAAGGGAAGAACCCACACCATGAATACACTAGCCAAGACTCTCTTTCACATTTGATGGAGAAATCAAAAGCTTTCCAGACAAGCAAAAGTTAAGAGAATTCAACATCACCAAACCGGCTTTACAACAAATGCTAGAGGAACTTCTCTATGCAGGAAACACAAAGGAAGGAAAAGATCTGCAGAAAATAAACCCAGAACATCAAGAAAACCATAATAGGATCATACATTACCTGAAATGTACATGGATTAAATGCACCAACTAAAAGACATAGACTGGCTGGATGGAAGAAAACATGTGCATGTATGCACTTCCACTTACCACATCAATCTGCTTGACCCCTCCTCAAATTATATGTCATTATTTTATATTGTTAAGTTAATCATGTTCCCATTATGGCTTGTAATTATAATTATCTTTTATTTTTTGCCTGGCTATTGATTGTGAAAAATGCTAAACATATTTTACTATTGTGATTATGTAACTATTATTCACTTAATACCATTGTATTATGATTGGTCAACAGAAAATTATAGAACTTTATATCACCAAAACAGGATCTAATAGTAAAACCTGTAATCACTTTTTAAAATCCAGATGTATATCAGAATTATCTTGAAATATTTTGAAACATATCAACCCTCAGGTATTGGTCTTTTTTCTCCAAAGCTCCAGGTATGTTTCTAATGAGCAGTCATGTTTAAAAACAGCTGGATCATATGATGATCTTTTATTTTTATCTAGTTTGTTTCACTTTTTCTATTTCATATTCAGTGCTCCTGTTTCATTCAGTTTATGTTCTCCAATTTCTCCTTCTCTTCCCTTTTTTTTTTTTTTTTGGATGTTCTTTCTAAAGCCTTTAACAAGTATAGTAGAAAAGCTGTTGTATATATACCAGTCAGTTCAGTTCAGTCATTCAGTCGTGTCCGACTCTTTGTGACCTCATGAACTGCAGCACACCAGGCCTCCCTGTCCATCACCAATTCCCAGAGCTTGCTCAAACTCATGTCCATCGAGTCAGTGTTGCCATCAAACCATCTCATCCTCTGTCATCCCCTTCTCCTCCTGCCTTCAATCAGCATATTGGGCACCTACCTCCCTGGGGAGTTCATCTTTCAGTGTCACATCTTTTTGCCTTTTCATACTGTTCATGGGGTTCTCAAGGCAAGAATACTGAAATAGTTTGCTATTAATCAATCCTTCCAATAAATATCCAGGACTGATTTCCTTTAGGATGGACTGGTTGGATCTCCTTGCAGTCCAAAGGACTCTCAAGAGTCTTCTCCAACACCACAGGTCAAAAGCATCAATTCTTTGGTGCTCAGCTTTCTTTATAGTCCAACTCTCACATCCATACATGACTATTGGAAAAATCATAGCTTTGACTAGATGGACCTTTGTTGGCAAAGTATGTCTCTGCTTTTTAATATGCTGTCTAGGTTGGTCATAGTTTTTCTTCCAAGGAACAAACTTCTTTTAATTTCACGGCTGCAGTCACCATCTGCAGTGCTTTTATAGCCCCAAAAGATAAAGTCCCTTACTGTTTCCATTGTTTCCCCATCTATTTGCCATGAAATGATGGGACTGGATGCCATGATGATAGTTTTTTGAATGTTGAGTTTTAAGCCAGCTTTTTCACTCTCCTCTTTCACTTTCATCAAGAGGCTCTTTAGTTCTTTACTTTCTTCCACAAGAGTGGTGTCGTCCGCATGTCTGAGGTTATTGATATTTCTTCCATCAATCTTGATTCCAGCTTGTGCTTCATGCAGCTTGACATTTTGCATGATGTACTCTGCATATATGTTAAATAAGCAAGGTGACAATATACAGCCTTGATGTACTCCTTTTTCAATTTGGCACCAGTCCATTGTTTCATGTCCAGTTCTAGCTGTTGCTTCTTGACCTGCATATAGATTTCTCAAGAGGCAGGTAAGATGGTCTGATATTTCCATCTCTTAAAGAGTTTTCCACAGTTTGTTGTGATACACACAGTCAAAGGTTTTAGCGTAATCGATGAAGCAGGAAATAGATGTTTTTCTGGAACTCTCTTGCTTTTTTGATGATCCAACAGATGCTGGCAACTTAATCTCTGGTTCCTTTGCCTTTTCCAAATCCAGCTTGAACATCTGGAATTTCATGGTTCATGTACTGTTGAAGCCTGGCCTGGATAATTTTGAGCATTACTTTGCTAGTGTGTGAGATGAGTGGAATTGTGCAGTATATTGAACATTTTTGGCATTGCCTTTTTTTGGGATTGGAATGAAAACTGACCTTTTTCTGAAGGTCAGTTTTCTTTTTCTTTTTTGTATACATCTATATATGTATGATATGTATGTGTGTATATATATATATATACACACACACACATATATATAATAAAACATAAATTTTTACCTGACTAAAAATATTATGACATTTTGATTCCAGTTGACTTAGTATGAATGCAAGGCTAGATTTCTAATTAAAAAAATAGATATCTAGCAATCAACAGAGATTTACTGTATAGCATAGGGAACTACAGTCAATATCTTGTAATAACCTATGATGGAAAATAGTTTTAAAAATAATATAGTTGTATCCCTGAGTCACCTTGCTGTGCACCTGAAACATTAGTTAACTATACTTCAATAAAATATATATATATATATATATATATATATTTAAATAAAAATGGAAAGTAACTTATCCCTTGAAGATTTAAGTAATATCTTTCTGAAATCATCTTTAAACAATCCCTTATAAGTATACACTGCATATTGGAGAAAACATGGAGGGATGAATTCTGAGTGAATTCCATCACTGCATTCTTGAGTGAGTGAATTCTAACACTGCACTCTTACTACTTCTTTATAAACACCTTAAAGATCATGTCAGTTACAATCATCCAGCACAGAAGGAAAGTAAATAGTTAATGAAAAGATTATTACACATGGGCAATCTTGTCAGCTTTCACTAGTTAACTGTAAATATTTACTGAAGTATAATAAGTTAAAGATACTGTAATAGAGCCAACATGTATGAGCAATTCCAAAAATGTTTACTACCTGAAAATATGAAGAGTATTTCTGCTGTACAACTAGGGGAAAATAAAACCTATAAACACAAAGGGACAGGTATTTTTATTAAAATTTCCACAGAAGTATGCTAAAAATTTTAATTTTCCGAGACTTCTCTGGTTTTTCAGTAGTTTAGAATTTACCTTGCAGTGCAGGGGACAGAGGTTTGATTCCTGGAACTAAGCTCTCACATGCTACAAGACCTGGGTTGGCAAATTAAGCCAACCCAGGAATGGCAACTACTGAAGCACAAGCGCAACAACCCGGGCTCAATGTGTGGAGCCCAGGTGCCACAACCAGAGAGCTCGCGTGCCACAGTAAAGGGTCCTGTGTGCTGTGACTAACGCCCGATGCAGCCAAAGAAAGAAACTGCTTTTTAAAGGTTTTAAGTTTCCCATAATAGACCACTGTCTAAATAATTGAGGGTTTTTTCTTGCATGAATAACTAATATTTCTTAGTAATTGTTTCTATTTTCTCATTATAGTTTTGGTTTAAATAAGCTCTCTGGTTTGGCATTTCAAACAATTTTAATCATATTTATGCATAATTTGAATAGTTTTTTATTATTTCTTTATTATTATTTATTTATTTATTAACAGTTTTTTTATTCAAAAATACAAGAACAAATACAGAGAAAAACACCTACTTACTTCTGCCTCCAAGACCCTAGATGTTCCCCTAGGCAGTATATAGTATTATTTTTGGTGTATTTTTACAGAATAGTTTATGCATATACAAGAAAATATGTACAAATTATATAAAAATGCTTTAAAGGGACAAAATTTTTCACCTCACAATGTGTCTTTTTTGCATGAGGATTAATTTAGGCTGATTATTTTTAAGAAGTAGAAGAGTCAGAAGTTTTTCTTGTTACCTCTCCCTTAACTGAACAGAGGATATCAGATAAAGGGTCTGTTCTTAGTGTATAGCGATCTCCTTGACATGCACAAAGAATATGGCCAGGGGTGGAGGGGGAACGGAGTCTGGATATTAGAGTCAACTTTGTGTCCCATTATCTCTGCCTGGCCCAGCAAACATTTTTTACCAAACATTTGCTTTTCCATCTCCATGAATTGCCTTATTCCCCTCTGAAGTCCCAAAACACTACCCACGACATCTTTTGTGTTTCGTTGAAGACAGTATTTAAGGTGAGGATTTCAGTCATTTTGCCGAGTTACTCAGTTTTCCTGTGTCTCTCTCATGTTATTAAAAATTTGCTTGATTTTATCTTGTTAATCTATCTCATGTCAGTTTAATTTTTAGACCAGCCAGAAGAATGGGAGAGAAGGAAATCGCTTCCTCCCTGACAATTGGCAAATCCAGCAGGCGTTGACTTTGCCTGCTGGACTTTACCTGCCCCAGGGCTGCTGCCGCTCAGACATCCTGGGACAGCTGACAAAAACTGACAGAAGTTAAGAATTAAAAAAAAGAATTTTTATCTTGTCAATTAGTCTTCTGGAGCTCTGCCTGTGTAGTTTGTTGGAAAGGAGAGGGGTAAGAGTCCTTTCTATCTTCTCTAAAATTAGATTAGCTGGAGAAAATATTTGTGCAGCTAGTTCTTTAAACTTAAGAGACTCTTGATAAGTTTGGTAAAAATACTCTTGAAATTGTTAGGTATCATTCTGGGGGGCTCTGAAGAGCCTTGGTCCTTTATGTCTCAGTGCAGAAAGAATTCGAAGTGAAGTGAAGTGAAGTGAAGTGAAGTCACTTAGTCGTGTCCCACTCTTTGCAACTGCATGGGCTGTAGCCTACCAGGCTCCTCCATCCGTGGAATTTTCCAGGCAAGAATACTGGAGTGGGTTGCCATTTCCTTCTCCAGGGGATCTTCCCGACCCAGGGATCGAAACCGGATCTCCCACATTGCAGGCAGACACTTTACTATCTGAGCCACCTGGGAAGCCCAGAAAGAATTCAGTGAGAGGCAAAGTGATAAATGAGAAGTGATTTATTAGAATAGGAAGATTGTGAAACTTACAAGTAGATGGGTGAGAAGATGCTACACCCCCAAAACTTGCAGGGCTGCAGTTTTATAATCAAAGAAAAAGTGGGGAGGGGGAGAAGACCTTCTTTGTCTTTCTTGAGTAGACATCACACTTCCAGCAGCAGCCCCTCCTCGAAGCTGGGCAGTTTTCTTGTCCCTGCATGGTCAAGTTAGGTCCACAAATTAGTGCTTTTCATGTGTGCAAAGAGCATGTCCTGGAACCATTAATTTACTGACCTCACTGGATAAGATGCGGGTCTCATGCCACCATTGTTTTATGGTTTCGGGGCTTCTGTTACATGGTTTTGCTGCTAAGCAAGGCTGCTTGGCTTTGTGGTTAAGCAAACTTGCTTTCTTGAGTGATCATTAACTTACAGGGGACTCCCATACTTTCTGTACTTACAATCCCCTAGTGGGATTAACTATTTAATCACCTACTTTGTCCCTTTATTCTGTTCTTGTCACTCTTGTCTTTACTGATCCTTCTCTTTCCAGACATGGTAACTGTTTTCCTTAGACTCTGTCTATGTGTCATTTGTTCATAAAAAGGAAATTCTGTCCGGTAGGATGCAGACATACACCCTGTAAGCCTGTTGTTCAGGCTAGCCCCAAAGACTGATGAGTTTGTGGGTCTCACCAGACTGTTGTCTGTTTGGACACTCTGCTGTGTGTTGTTATGCCCATGATGAGGTAAAGGTGATTGTTAAAGGACACCTTAGAAAAACAGCCACACAGTTGGTGGATACAAGTTGAGCATTTGAGTCATTAGGCCAGTCCCCAACTTAGGAAGGCATCCATGATAGGATAAGTTAGTCATGAAACAGGTTAGATGAACATTAAGTTGTTCCAGCAGACAGATAGCTAGGTGTGAGCAGAGAATTAGGGGCAGGGGCCAGGTTGCAGGAAACCACCCATCTTGTAAACAGCAGGGGTCCACAGGCAGACAAAGAAAAGTTGGAATCTCAGGACTGATAGGAAACCACATATTTTGGGTGATAACTGGAGGCAAACAATGGGAAAGGCTGGAATCTCCTGCATCTGAATGTAATCTGTTGCTCATTATACTCTCATTACAATAAAATTAGCATTGTAAATAAGTTTCCGACACGCACCAAAGCCATGACACTTCTGATCAAAGCTAAATAAAGGCAAAAATCCCCCCTCCCATCTGGAAGGTGGGGCTGGGAAGGAAATCAGGGATTATCTCCCCCATGCCCTTTCTGCTCCAGTGACTATTCTTCCCTTTCATTTATATGTCCCCATAACCGTGAAGAATCACTGCACCCATCACAGCAGGGTGGAGATATTTAGATGGTTATTAAGAAATGAGATGAATAAAACAGATATTCAGTTCAGTACAGTTCAATCATGTCTGACTCTTTGTGACCCCATGGACTGCAGCACGCCAGGCCTCCCTTCCCATCACCAACTCCTGGAATTTACCCAAACTCATGTCCATTGCATTGGTAATGCCATCCAAGCATCTCATTCTCTGTCGTCCCCTTTTCCTCCCACCTTCAATCTTTCCCAGCATCAGGGTCTTTTACAAAGAGTCAGTTCTTCACATCAGGTGGCCAAAGTAGGAGTTTCAGCTTCAGCACCAGTCCTTCCAATGAATATTCAGGACTGATTTCCTTTAGCATTGACTGATTGGATCTCCTTGCAGTTCAAGGGACTCTCAAGAGTCTTCTCCAACATCAGAGTTCAAAAGCATTAATTCTTCAACACTCAGCTTTCTTTATAGTCCAATATCACATCTATACATGACTACTGGAAAAGCCATGCTTTGACTAGATGGACCCTTGTTGATAAAGTAATGTCTCTGTTTTATTTAATATGCTATCTAGATTGGTCATAACTTTTCTTTCAAAGAGCAAGTATCTTTTAACTTCAGAGCTTCAGTCAACATCTGCAGTGATTTTGGAGCCTCAAAAAATAAAATCTGTCACTGTTTCCCCATCTATTTGCCATGAAGTGATGGGACCAGATGCCATGATCTTCGTTTTTTGAATATTGAGCTTTAAGCCAACTTTTTCACTCTCCTCTTTCACTTTCATCCTGAAGCTCTTTAGTTCATCTTCACTTTCTGCCATGAGGGTGGTGTCATCTGTGTATCAGTGGTTATTGATATTTCTCCTGGAAATCTTGATTCCAGCTTGTGCTTCATCCATCCT
Source organism: Cervus elaphus (assembly GCF_910594005.1). Lineage (NCBI taxonomy): Eukaryota > Metazoa > Chordata > Mammalia > Artiodactyla > Cervidae > Cervus > Cervus elaphus. Next base: position 2,874,512 of record NC_057831.1, on the reverse strand, counting down.
GTTTCACATGATATACTCTGCATACAAGTTAAATAAGCAGGGTGACAATATACAGCCTTGACATACTCCTTTTCTTATTTGGAACCCGTCTGTGGTTCCATGTCCAATTCTAACTGTTGCTTCCTGACCTGCATACAGGTTTCTCAAAAGGCAGGTCAGGTGGTCTGGTATTCTCATCTCTTTAAGAATTTTCCACAGTTTATTGTGATCCACACAGTTAAAGGCTTTGGCATAGTCAATAAAACAGAAATAGATGTTTTTCTGGAACTCTCTTGTTTTTTCGATGATCCAGAGGATGTTGGCAATTTTATCCCTGGTTCCTCTGCCTTTTCTAAAACCAGCTTGAACATCTGGAAGTTCACAGTTCACGTATTGCTGAAGCCTGGCTTGGAGAGTTTTAAGGATTACTTTACTAGCGTGTGAGATGAGTGCAATTGTGAGGTAGTTTGAGCATTCTTTGGCATTGCCTTTCTTTGGCATTGGAATGAAAACTAACCTTTTCCAGTCCTGTGGCCACTGCTGAGTTTTCCAAATTTGCTGGCATATTGAGTGCAGCACTTTCACAGCATCATCTTCCAGGATTTGAAATAGCTCAACTGGAATTCCATCACCTCCACTAGTTTTGTTCATAGTGATGCTTCCTAAGGCCCACTTGACTTCACATTCTATTAAAATTAACAAGGAAATAATTTTGTACACAAGTAAATTTTTTTTAAAGTATAAGGAATGGAAATACATTTTGTTAAGGGGAGGAAAGTAATTTTATCCTAAAGAGAGGTTAAAATGGAGAGAGATGGAGATAGATAGATGGAGAGAAAGAGGAAGAGAGAGGCAGGGAGATCAAGCATAGGACAAAAGCTGCATATAAAAGGAAAGCTATAGAAGGTTTTGGAAAAGGAACCCTGAGAAAAGAGATTTGTGTATGATTAAGAGTGGTTAAGATTAGAATTAATTTAATTGAATAATTTTTAACATCAAAAGTAAGCTGATGTAAAACTAGAATTTGGTTTTCTTTCTATTGAGGACAAAGTTATATTGGACTATCAATCTGCTTTTATAACAGACTGTAAAAGTTTCTTTGTCTTTGAAGTAATATGCTATAATTTTTTGTATTTGCTTTTGAAATCTCTTATTATCAAGTTCATTAAGTGGATAAAGTATTATTTCACAGTGATCTACGATCCTATTTGTCCAAGTGTTTTAAGACCTTTTGATATCTTTGATAATTTTCCCTAAATCAAACACTAAATAAATACTTTTGATATTTAGCTAACTTTGGGATTTTTTCGGAGGATCCCTGAAAAATCTCAAAGAGAGATATTAAACTAATTAGAACTATTTGGCATGGCAAATTAAATGGGAAGCATTGTCAAATAAGTAACAATAAGTCTTCTTAGGTTATATTGCATAGATTAATATTTGCAATATGTGTTGTGAAAATCATTTGTAATTCCCCCAAATCTGCATATTCTGGCAAAATGTTATCAATAATAATTCTAGTTAGTTTAAAATGTGTGTTACAGAAATAACTAAGTTCCTTGTCTGTTGCATTATAATCATATCTATAGCCATGCCTTTTGCCATTTACTGTTTTGCTCTGATGCCTTTATAAAACATGCTTCATCTTCAAAAAGGATTCATAGCAAGTGCTTCTTGACAATTAAGGGCTTTAAAAAATATTAGGTCATACCACTAAACTATGTAAAGGTGCACACACATCCACAATAGAAAAATAGACAGCTTCATAAAAAACTGCTAGCAAAAGGTCAAGATCAACAAGAATTAATTACCCAGGGCTGAATGAAATGATGAATATGATTATAATTTTTATGACTCTTATCTGAAATACCACATCTTTTTAATCTTTGCTTTCCTAATATAAGGAAACATTTTCTCTTAAGCTAACTATGATTTATAGCAATTTGCTGAATTATATCTTTGTAACAGAATTGAAACATTTAGATTTAGTCTCCCTGCCTGGTCCCTCCTGAATTTGGAAACTCTTAGTGAGTATTCTTATTTTCGTGACAATATACTTATTTGCATAAATATACTAAGAATCTGTTCTCCTTGTAACAGGGCATAATTGGAAACATTGGTTATATTACCAAGGCTTTGACCAAAATATTGTACTGAAAACAGGTACACATGGACTCAGAGATGACCAGACAGCTTCAAGGAACTAAGACGACTTTATGGCTCCATAAAACCCCCTGTATACAGGGTTCCCAATAGCCTTACCAGCTGAGTAAGGAAGGTCACTTCCTGCAGGTGCAGAAACCTAGGGATATTTGGGGGACCTCAAGAAGAGAGGAATTAACATAAATCTATTACAGGTGAGTCTGATGGCAATTCCTTAGCATGGTTTCCTGATCTTGAAATACTGTTAAAATTTCAGTCTGGAGATTCCTTATGACAAGTTCCAGCAAAGCATATTTAAACATGTCCATTGGGTCAGTTACTATTTTTGCTTTGTTATGTACATTATTCGCTTGGTTGTGTCCAACTCTTTGCAACTCCACGGACTGTAACCGGCCAGACTCTTCTGTCAGTGGAATTCTCCAGGCAAGAGTACTGGAGTGGGTAGCCATTCCCTTCTCCAGGGGATCTTCCTGACCCAGAGATTGAACCCAGGTCTCCTGCATTGCAGGCAGATTCTCTACCATCTGAGGCACCAGGGAAGCCCACTATTCTTGCTGGACTTATGTAAATATGTAAGTTTAGTGAAACTAAGATTATTTTGCAAAAAAATTAGTCTTCACTTGTGTATCTTTGGTAGAAATGTGGGTGATTTTAGAGAAAAAAAAATGTGTTTAAGTAGAATTATAATATCCAGTTGTGGATATTAGATTCTAGTTCTGCTAATCATCTCTGAAGTTTTTTTTTTTTTTTTTTTTTTTTGCCCACCTATAAACTGGACTGGATTCTGCATTCTCCTAGTTTTCTCAAATATTTGACTACAGCTCTCCAAACCAACAAATCCATTTTTCCCCCCCTTTTGAATGAAATTAGTATCCTTTTCCTGAAACCCTGCAAGCTGAAGCTGAACAATTTGATTTAAACTTAAGATGATCACAATAGCACATGTTTACACAATCTTCATGCCTATTGCTGTGTGAATGACTCAAAAGTTTACTTGAACACCTGATGACATCATAAGGAACATTTCAAACAGCAAAAGGTACTTGGACTCTGACATCTAGAAATTTTGCCTGCTGGCTGCTCCATGGGTTCAGATGGTGAAGGTGATGTGTGTGCTCAGTTGTATCCAGTTCTTTGTGACCCCATGGACTGTAGCCTGCCAGGATCCTCTGTCTGTGGAACTTTCCAGGCAGAATACTGGAGCAGGTTGTCATTTCCTACTCCAGGATCTTCCTGATCCAGGGATTGAACCAGAGTCTCTTGTGATTCCTGCATTGGCAGGCAGATTATTTACCACTTATATGCAGAGTACATCATGAGAAATGCTGGGCTGGATGAAGCACAAGCTGGAATCAAGATTGCCGGGAGAAATATCAGTAACCTCAGATATACAGATGACACCACCCTTATGGTAGAAAGTGAAGAAAAACTAAAGAGGCTCTTGATGAAAGTGAAAGAGGAAAGTGAAAAAGTTGGCTTAAAGCTCAACATTAAGAAAACTAAGATCATGGCATCCGGTCCCATCACTTCATGGCAAATAGATGGGGAAATAGTGGAAATAGTGGCAGACTTTATTTTATTGGGCTCCAAAATCACTGCAGATGGTGATTGCAGCCATGAAATTAAAAGACACTTGCTCCTTGGAAGGAAAGTTATGACCAACCTAGACAGCTTATGAAAAAGCAGACACATTACTTTTCCAACAAAGGTCAGTCTAGTCAAAGCTATCATTTTTCCAGTAGTCATGTATGGATGTGAGAGCTGGACTATAAAGAAAGCTGAGCACAGAAGAATTGATGCTTTTGAACTGTGGTGTTGGAGAAGACTCTTGAGAGTCCCTTGGACTGCAGTGTGATCAAACCAGCCCATCCTAAAGGAAATCAGTCCTGAATATTCATTGGAAGGACTGAGGTTAGAGCTGAAACTCCAATACTTAAGCCACCTGATTGGAAGAACTGACTCATTAGAAAAGACCCAAATGCTGGGAAAGATTGAAGGCGGGAGAGGAAGGGGATGACAGAGGAAGAGATGGTTGGATGGCATCATTGACTCAATGGACATGAGTTTGGGTAAACTCCAGGAGTTGGTGATGGACAGGGAGGCCTGGTGTGCTGCAGTCCATGGGCTCACATATTGTCAGACATGACTGAGCAACTGAACTGAACTCACTGAACTGAACCACCTGGAAAGCTCTTGGGCTCAGAAATGTGTATAATTTGCTTTAACCATTAATCTTGTTTTTCTTTTGTCTCCATAGAGATATCTCTTATTAAATACCTGGTTTCTAGTGCCACATGGGCCTAACTTTCAGAGCCCATCTCCATCACCACCTCCTGAAATGAATTTAACTGGACTGACCTGCTGTCAGGAATAATAGACCAGTTCAATGGGATGGAATAAGTTATCAACTCAGCTTCTGGACTGTAAGCCTTTTGGAGCAGTTTCTATAAGTCCAGGTGGGACTGTAAGCAGTGCAATTTGCCACCCCAAAATATGTCTCTTTAGCAAGAGGATTAATCTAGGTGGGTTATTTTTAAGTATCAGAAATCTCTAGAAAGTTTTCTTGTTATCTCCCCCTTGTCTTGTCTAAAAAAATTAGATAATGGGTCTGTTCCCAGAATAGAGTGATCACCAGAGATATCTGCAGAGAATATGGCTGGGTGTGGTAGGGCAACAAAGTCAATCCATTAGTTCCTTCTTTGTTCCATGGTAATCTGCCTGGCCCAGCAAACATTTGTTTACCAAACATCTGCTTTCTCATCTCCAGGTAAATTGCCTTCTTCACCTTTGAAGTACCAAACCACTACCCCCCAAATCCTCTTTTGTCTTTAGCTGAAGATGGTGTTTAAGGTGAGGATTTCAGGTGTTTGGGTGAGTTTCAAATTTTTCTAGGTCTTTCCCATGTATACATATTATCAAACTTTGTTTAACTTTCTCCTGTCAATCTTTCTCATGTGAATTTAATTCTTAGAACCTAAAAGCCAGAAGCAAATGTCTTCCTCTTGAACTAGATATAGATATATCTAGATATAGTTATATCCTGTTACTCAGAAATGGCCAGGCTGTTTTAACACATTCAACAAACTCCTGAAGATGTGAGTCTGTATCTCATTCATCTATGTGATCTCTCCAGCCTGAAGAAAGTGCATATGAGTTGCTTCCTTTTCTTTTTCATACATGGCAGCATATATGCCCACTCTGCACTATAATTTGTTTCTTTTTAAAAAAAAAAATACTTTTATTATTTTAACTGGAGGCTAATCATTTTATAGTACTGTAGTGTGTTTTGCCATACATTAGCATGAATCAGCGCTGGGTGTACATGTGTCCCCCATTTTTAATTTTTTTTTGTTGTTGTTGTTGGATACACTGAATCTTTACTGCTGTGTGTGGGCCTTCTCTAGCTGTGGAGAGCAGGGTCTGTGCTTCATTGCGGTGGGCAGGCTTGCTGTTGCAATGGCTTCCTTTGTTGCAGGGCACAGGCTCCAGGGCATATGGGCTCAGTTATTGTGGCACATGGGCTTAGTTGCTCCGTGGCTATGGAATCCTCCCGACCAGGGGTGAAACCCCTGTTCCCTGTATCAGCAGGTAGGTTCCTATCCACCATCCCACCAGGAAATTCCTGGTTTGGATTTTTATTTATTTATTTATTTATTTTTAATTTTTTTTGGTCATACATTGATATGAATCAGCCATAGATTTACACGTATTCCCCATCCCGATCCCCCCTCCCACCTCCCTCTCCACCTGATTCCTCTGGGTCTTCCCAGTGCACCAGGCCCGAGCACTTGTCTCATGCATCCCACCTGGGCTGGTGATCTGTTTCACCATAGATAGTATACATGCTGTTCTTTTGAAATATCCCACCCTCACATTCTCCCACAGAGTTCAAAAGTCTGTTCTGTATTTCTGTGTCTCTTTTTCCATTTTGCATATAGGGTTATCGTTACCATCTTTCTAAATTCCATATATATGTGTTAGTATGCTGTAATGTTCTTTATCTTTCTGGCTTACTTCACTCTGTATAAGGGGCTCCAGTTTCATCCATCTCATTAGAACCGATTCAAATGAATTCTTTTTAAAGGCTGAGTAATATTCCATGGTGTATATATACCACAGCTTCCTTATCCATTCATCTGCTGATGGGCATCTAGGTTGCTTCCATGTCCTGGCTATTATAAACAGTGCTGCGATGAACATTGGGGAGCACGTGTCTCTTTCAGATCTGGTTTCCTCAGTGTGTATGCCCAGAAGTGGGATTGCTGGGTCATATGGCAGTTCTATTTCCAGTTTTTTTAGATAATAGCATTACTTGTAGTGAATTCCATATCAGTACCTAAAACATTTTCTTATCCATTTGGCTGATGGTATAATAGTCTATGTATTTTTTCAACCGATTTCCTCTAGATAATATTTAGGTTTTTCACTATAGTTCACCACTCTATTATACATGTGATCATGAATAGCATTTTTTTTTGTTTGTTTATTGATAGCGAACTGCAGGTGAGTACTTAGAATGATTTGGGCACAATGTTGCTTGACACACATTATCTTATTCAATTCTCAAGGTAACTCTATGGGGGCTGATTTTCCTTTTTTTAATTACTTCTTCAGAGATGATGAAAGTAAGAGGTTGACTAATTGCCTAAAGTGACTAAGTGGCAAGCTCAGAATCAAATTGCTGTCTGTTGTCTCCAACTCACTTATAACAGAAAATAATTACTTGTTTATTTGACATCCTGTTTGTATACAACCTACTAGGGAGATCACATAGATGAATCAGACACAGGCCCTCAATCTGAAACGCTTATTGTCTATAAGTGTTAAGAATAGCCTGATCATTTCTGAGTAATAGTAAATCAATTAATTATAGCTGATTTCAATACAAGTGGTTGGTCAGTAGCAAAGATATTCTGTGTACATCAAAATTACAGCTTAAAATCATAATCTCAAGGTCAAGTTTTGTAATTTAACTAAAGAGTACCACATTCACAAAGTAATTTCAACATTTAATCAAAACTCCCATTCATAAAGTATAACATTGAGAGCTAAATTTCCAAGATGAACTTTAATGGTTCAAGATGAACAAAAGTGTTTCCAAGATGAACTACTTTCTAGAGATGACTAGGAAACAGCTCTAAATCATTAATTAACTCTAGAAATAAATCTTCCAAAGTAGAAGTTTAAACAAATATTAAGAAAATAAATGGCTTGGAAAAATTCTTAACATGGCCTGTCTGTTTCCAGGACAGAAATCAAGCTTCATTTGATTATTGAAATTTGTAAATTTCCATTTTATTACTTTATACTGCCAATTTCCTCCAGGAACAAGATTAGAAATATCAAAGATGACATGTCACAGACATTCCTTCCAAATGTAGGGGTTTGTGTGGGGATGAAAGTGTTGTGAAGAAACATGCTTTCAAATTTCTAGCCCAGTTTAGAATGCTATTTTTAGATTTTTAGATAAAAACAGTGATAGTAAGATCAAAAATCATAGTTTGTAGAGAGAAATTTACATCTGAAATGTAGTTTTAACAATTAAATTACTCTTCTCACTCTAGTTCAGTAACTGCCCTTGCTACAGAATTTAGTCCTAAGACTTCAATGCTTGGCTGTCATATTTCTTATCTAATGGTTTCTGTAATTTGCCTATAAGCAATTTTAAAAGTATTATAGAATTAGAACATAAGAAAATTTTTAATTTGGGCCTTTGAATTTGTAGTTGAAACAATAGATATGAGTATCAAAATGCAGATTATTTGACTCCAGTCCTGAATTTTAAGACAAAGTGTCACGAAACATATTTTGATCATTTTTGTGCACTTGAGTTTTTGAGCATAACTGAGCAGGAACCTATAGGGCCATCCTAGGGCAGACCACTTTCCCCAAGTCCTCTTCCTGCCTCTCGTTTGTAGAAAAGGTGTCGTCTCCCAGCATCCTTTGAGTCATAAAAGCCTGACTTATGACTTCAGGGATTGAAAGGATGTGAACGCATAATGACAAAAGTAGCAATTGGGCCAGGAGAACTAGCGACAATTTAAATAGCAAATCAGCCATATGGCAGTCACAGAATCTTTAGTTCCTCCCTGAAGTACCTAGATAACAATATCTGATACACAGATGCTGTTCTGCAGATGCTAAAGCCTCCAGCAAATGGAAGAAGTTAACTACTTGAAGACCTTGAGTGTGTAGCCTGAGGATTGACAATGTTAAGCCCTGTGACCCTGTCTTATTACCTCACCATCAACTAAGCAGAGGATTGTTCATGGGCTGATCACACATCCTGAGCCTCCCCTCCCTCCCCCGGCCTTTAAAATGTATTCCTTGAAATCCATCAGGGATTTTGAGCTTAAACCATCCTATTCTCCTTGCACGGCCCTTGCAATAAATTCTTCTCGGCTCCAAACTCTAACAGCTTGGTTTGTTTGGCCTCACTGAGCATCAGGCACATGACCTTAGGTTCAATGATAGAGCCACAGCCCTGAAAGCAAGGAAGGGATTACCTGTCTTCCTCATGCATTTAGAGGCAAGTCAGTGGGTAGAAAGTGCACAACTTAAGGGACTGGAGAAGGGTGTTCGCTACCTGAATCTCTGATTTCTAGCAGACTGACCATGAACACCTATAACGTCCATAGTCCTCCTGTTCCTCTTGGTGATAGTGGGGTCAAAATAACATATGTGCAGGCCCTTTCTCTCCTGCCATAAAAAATGTATGGTAGGCATAGTGTTAACAGTGTTAATCATCTCAGAATAGGTTAAAGAATAGGGTATTTTTTAAAAATATATGCATTTTTATTTCCAACAGAAAAGAATAAAAAACAAAGAAAAAATATTTATTAACTTTTGTAAAGTTATGACAATACTAAATACAAATTTTCTCCTGATTATTCTTCATCTTAATTTAATAGCTGTCATTTGTGTTACTTTTTCACATGGAAACAAAAAGTACATTTGTTTCCCCTGATTAAAAATTTCACAAGTTGTGACACATTTCAAAAACATAAAGTATTATCTACTTTATGGTACAATTAATTTCCACGAAGTTTCTGAAAATCCATTTTGCTCTTGTTGAAGCTTGTTTGCCTTGGGAATTATAATGTCTTTTGCTTTTTATTTAGAAAAGAAGCATGACATTTTGATCTGTGTGACTAATATGATCACAATCCTTGGGAAAATGGATGGTCTTCTGGAAATATCAGTAAGGAATACTGACTGGAACTATTCCCACCTGATGCATGAACTGCTCTGCACACGAAGGCCACACTGTCAGGATGAACAAATACTAAGGTATTTGCTAGTTGCTCAAACTGCTCAAGTCATTGATGAGTCAGTGAACTCATCTGCCAGTCGCACAAGCTTCTCACCATTTCAAAGCCTCAGGAACCATGTAGAAAAAGAAAAAAGAGGGTCAGGAAAAGGAGGCATGGTCAAGGATGCATGGTGTACTTGATATCAACATGATCTGAAAATAGGGGAGCTTCCACTAACAGTAAACGGGTGAGAGGGGAAATAGAAAGGAAAGTCTAAAACTACCAAGAAATGAAAGAAACGCTATGTATTTCTACAGCTGGAGAGAGAGGGTGAGAAAGAGGAAGGAGGGAGAAGAAAAAGAGGAAGAAAGGAGAAGGAGGAGGAAGAAGGGGAAGCAAGAGGAGAAGAGTAAGGGGAGCAGAGGGCTGAGGGGAAGAAGGGGGAAGAGGAAGAAGAGGTGCAGGGGGAAAGAGGAAGGGGAAGGGGGTAAGGCAGAGGAGGAGAGGACGGGGAGGAGGCGAGGAGAAAACCAAATGTAGCGGCAAGTTTAGTTCAAGGGTGGAATGGCTGGATGGCTTTGTGGTGAAGCATGAAGTCTTCAGAGACAGGCTGCCTCTGTTAGAATCACAGTTCTGCATCTCTACCTGTGTGACCTTGGGCAGGTGACTTAGCCTCTCTGTGTTTCACATCTATGAAATGGGAATAGCGCCAAACAGTGCTTAAAGGTTAATTTTATCACTCAATATAATAAAGTGCTCAAATGTTAACTTTATCAGCATTAAAATGGATTTTATAGTTAATATTCAAAGTTATCCCATGAATAGTATATAGACACTTGGCAAATAAATATTGATTTAGTTATTATTATTTTTAATTTGAAGTCTCAGGCCCTTCTAAGTTTTGCTCTGAAAGTTAATCTACTACAAAATTTGAAAATAAATTTTATTTTGACTTTTTAACATAGCCCGAATAGAAAGACATTTTCCCCTTATTAATCTGCTGTATTTTCACTCAATTATGTAGCTGTTTCAATATAATTACTCTCAACATTATTCTAAGTTTGCATAAGTAAAAAATAAAAGACATATTTTGAAAAATGTTAAAAACATATTTGCTGATGGGGTCATTGATTTTATTATTCTATCTTTTTAAGGCCAAAATCATAATTCAAAGGCCTCTGGGTGGATATATGACATTTAAAGTAGCTAATTAAATGAATCAATGTGAGATATGCATACTCATATAAGACAGAATTGAGAGTCCTACCTTATATTTTTATGGCTGAAATATTTCGTTAACATGATCCTTACAGGAAATTCTTAATGGACCCCAGAGAGGGCCATTCACATTGCTGCTGGGTTAGATAGATGTGCCATGCGATTTACGAGGGAAACAAGGACGCTGGAGCTTGCTGCCATTTGCCTGCTTTGCTGTTCTGGCCACAGATCTGCGAGCCCTGTGGTAACTGCTCATGTATGTCCCGGTCATATTTAACGGCTATGAGCTGAATTCACCATTACTAAGGGAGAAGACTGACAGAAATTCAAAGCAAGAGCTATTTGGCATTAAGAGAATACCAAAGGAACATTGGCATGGTAGCTACTATTTCTTTCCAAGGACATAATCGAAAGATAGTTGGACAACCCACGCCACCCACAGTCCCCAGGTGGCTAACAAATAAGCAGATCATCATTAGATAGAAGAGTTCCATGATATTTGAAACAAACTGTCCATGACTATTTTTCAGGTTTAAAAACCACTAGGAATTAATTCTCTGACATGTAAAAAATAGCCTTAGTTACTTTCAAAGGAAGAAAGGAACCTAATGTGAGGTGAGGGTAAACTAATTTGTATTCCTGCTGCTGCAGTTTTTCTCTTACTCCTGGCAAAACAAATGATTTATTTTTAAATTTAGAATGCCTGTATTCAACCTTGCATAAGTTGTATAATTTGGTTAATACAGCTTTAACCTTAACAGAATCGTGGGTCCAGTAACTGATAGAAATTTGTTGCACTTTTGCTAAATTTAATATACTTCAATCTGTTTACACATGTAACAGAAATCATGGTTCAACAGGCGTGACTGGTTTTGATACAACAGAATTAAGAGAATGAATTACATTTTTATTTTAAAACCATCTAGACATAATTATATGAACAAACAACGGTTTGGATAATCTGCAATGGCTAAATGTATGACAGATTAAAAGTTTAAAAGTCTGTGGTATTAGCCAACAAATGTTTTTTACACAGATGTAAAAGCTGCCCTTCTTACAGTTTACAATTCAGTTATTTTTTAAAGAACAGCTTTATTGCAGCATGAATCATATCAGTAGTTCATTCCTTTTTATCACCAAATCATGCCTTATTCACAAAAATGTTGTCATGTGTGTACAGACCACATTTTGTTTATTCATTCATCAGTTGATGGACATATGGGTTATTTCCACCATTTGGCTTTTGTGGATAGCGCTGCTCTGAACATGATGCATGTTTCTATGTGGCATGTGTTTCTGTTTTCCCAGCATATACCTATGAGTGGGCCTTGCTGGATCTTTTGGATATTTTATATTTAACATTTTGAGGAGCTTGTAAAGTATATTTCAGAGTGGCCTATTTCACATTTCAACCAGCACCGCAGGAGAGTTCCATTTTTCCATATTCTTGTTAACACTTATTATTGTCCTTTTAATTTTATGATTTCAGGGTATGGGATGATATCTTGTGATTTTGATTTATGTTTCCTTTGTAACTAATAATGCTGAGCATCTTTTTGTGTACTTGTTGGACATTTGTGTATCTTTCTTTGTAAATGCTTATTTCCTTAGTCAATTTTTAAACTGGCTTATTTGTATTTTTTAATTGATTTTTAAAAATTGTTTTTAGGTTCATAGCAAAATGAAGGGTAAACACAGAGATATGCTATGTGTTTATCCCCTGCCCTGGCACATGCATCTCTTCCCCATTATCAGCATCTCCCATCAGAGAGGTACATTTGTTAAAACTGATGAAACTACACTGACTCATCATAGTCACTCAAAGTCCATAGTTTATATTACAGTTCACTCTTGGTTTTATATATTCTATGGGTTTGATAATAATAACATCTGTTCATCATTATGGCATCATATAGAATATTTTCACTACTTGGAAAATTGTCTGTGCTACACCTATTCATCTCCTCCACCCCTTCAACCCAACCTATGATAACCACTTATCTTTTTTCTGTCTCCATAGTTTCGCCTTTTCCAGAATGTCATATAATTGGAATCACATCATACATAGCCTTCTCAGATTGGCTTCTTTCACTTAGTGATGTGCATTTAAGGTTGTCCCATGTCTTTTCATGGCGTGATAGCTCTTTTCTTCTTAGCACTGGATAATATTCTATTGTCTGGATGTAACACAGTAATTTATTCATTCACCTACTGAAGGACGTCTTGTTGTTCAGTTGCTCAGTCGTGTCTGACTCTTTGTGTTTCCATGGACTGCAGCACTCCAAGCCTCTCTGTCCCTCACCATTTCTCAGAACATCTTAGTTGCTTCCAAGTTTTGGCAATTATGAATAAAGCTGTTATAAACACCTGTCTGTAGGTTTTTAAAAATATTTATTTATTTTTAATTGATTGATGATTGTTTTACAATATTGGTTTGATGTCTGTCACACTTCAGCATGAATTAACTATAGGTGTACATATGTCCCCTCCCTTTTGAATTTCCCTCTCACCTTCTGTCCATTCCCACCCCTCTAGGTTATTACAGAGTCCCAATTTGAATTCCCTGAGTCATAGAGCAAATTCCCATTGACTATCTATTTACATATGTTAGCGTATATGAGTCCATGCTACTCTCCCCATTCATCTCACCCTCTCCCTCTTCTCCACCACCCTTGTCCATACGTTTGTTCTCTATGTCTGCATCTCCACTGCTGCTCTGCAAACAGGTTCATTTGCACCATCCTTCTAGATCCCATATATATGTGTTATATGTGTTAATATTGATATTTGTTTTTCTCTTTCTGACTTACTTCAATCTCTGTAATAGGCTCTAAGTTCATCCACTTCATTAGAATTGACTCAAATGTGTCACTTTTTATGGCTGAGTAGTATTCCATTGTATAAATGTACCACAGATTCTTTATCCATTCATCTGTCAGTGGACATCTAGATTGTTTCCATGTCTTGGCTATTGTAAATAGTACTGCAATGAACATTAGGGTACTTTTTTTTTTTTTTTTTTCAGTTTTGGTTTCTTCAGGGTATATGCCTAGAAGTGGTATTGCTGGGTCATACAGTGGTTTTATTCCTAGTTTTTTAAGAAAATTCCATACTGTCTTCCATAGTGGCTGTATCAATTTACATTTCCACCAGCAGCATAGGAGGGTTACCCTTTTCTCCACACCCTCTCCAACACAGGTTGTTTGTGGATTTTTTGATTATGGCCATTCTGTCTGGTGTGATGTAATATCTCATTGTGGATTTGATTTGCATTTTTCTGATAATGAGTGATGCTGAGCATCTCTTCATGTGCTTATTATCCATCTGTATGTCTTCTTTGAAGAAATTTCTATTGAGGTCTTTTGCCCACTTTTTGATTGGATTGTTTGTTTTTTTGTTTGTATTGAGTTGTGTGAGCTGCTTGTGTATTTTGGAAATTAATCCTTTGTCAGTTGTTTCATTTGCTATTATTTTCTCCCATTCTGAGGGTTGTCTTTTCACCCTGTTTATAGTTTCTTTTGCTATGCAAAAGCTTTTGAGTTTATTTAGGTCCCACTTATTTATTTTTGTTTTTATTTCCATTATTTTAGGAAGTGGGTCATAAAGGATCTTGCTATGATTTATGTCATACAACACCTGTATATAGATTTTTTGTGTGGACCTATGTTTTCAGTCTTCATAAATCTATGAGGTGAGTACTATTGTTATCTTCATTTGTCTTTCTATTTTACATGTTTAAAAAGAAAGATACACAAATAAGTGATTTATTTTGGTAGAGGGTCTCTTAGATAACCTACTATTAAACCCTACCTCCTGTAATGAGCATGGTGGGACCTGTGATTTGCTTCTAATGATAGAATATGACCTAGTGTTGGGATATCATGTTTGTGTTTAAGATGTATGAGATTGTAGCTCTCATCCTGCTACCAGATTCTCCATATTGATTTTTTCCTGCCCTGACTTTGGTGAAGTAAAGCTTCCATATGAAGAAGCGGATGTAGCAAGGAGCTGAGGGTGGGCTCCTGCTAATAGCTAGCAAGAAACGTATTTAATAACCTGTAAGGAATTGAATCCTACTAACAATCATGTGAACTTGGAATTGTATCTTTCCCCTAGTCTAGCCTCATATGAGATTCCAACCCTGGCCAACACCTTTAGCTTCAACTTTATGAAACAGTCTGGAGTAAGGAACCTAGTCAAGTCCTGCTCAGATTTCTACCTGAGAAAAACTGTAGGATAATAAGCACAGGGTATTTTAAGCTGCTAATTTTGTGGTTGTTTGTTACACAACAATAAATAGCTGACATTTCCCCAAGGTCATACATGTAGTAAGTTGATGAGTAAGAATATAAAACTTGGTAGTCAGGCTCTGATTTGGGAAGTTTATGCTGAGAGCTATAATTTTAAAGCTTTCTACATCAGGATTTTTTTTTCTTCTGTATTTTAGTGGTTATTTCTCTAATACTGGTTATAATTATATATATATTTTTTATGATAAAAACCAAAGTTAATGGGTGAAGTATAGGAGTCAGATGCTTCACTCTGGTGGAAGTATTGGATATCTATTTACATCCATTGATGAATAGAGATTTTGAAGTGGGGGGGGAATCCTGGGTAGGGGGAAGACTTGGAATTCACCCATAGCTCATAGCATTCGGATAAATACAAGTTTAACAGAGGCCCAGTGGCAGTCATTATGCATGGGAGGTGACAGGGTTTCTGATATTAGACTGGCTATAAGACAGGGAAGCATCTGGAATGATCACCCATGCTTTAAACATGGCACTGGCTGTTCAGAGTGCAGCTTGCAGGCCGGTTCTAATGGCATCTACAAGCTTTATAAAGAAGACGACTCTGTGAGTGGAAAGAGTTGCTTCCCTTGCTTCTGCAAAGCTCTGGCACTTATGCAAACTTGTTGTAGGACCCAGCTGAGTATGAGAAAGAGCAGAGGAGTTTTCTCACTTGGCAAGTGTGTCAAGAGAATTCCAGGTCCAGAGAACCGAGGCTCAGGTAATTCTTCCCCCACTGGCATCTTCAGTGAGCATCAGGTGCAGAGGTCCCACTCCTGGTGGACTGTCTGTGGACCACCTGTGCCCAGGGCAGGGGAGCCCAGGACAGCGACTTTTGGCAAAAATCAGCAAGCAGTACCCATAAATATTTGAGTGGAGGTGGTGATGGGGAATTTGGCAGTCAAGCAGATGAGAGTTTAGGGATTCAAGTTTAATATAGTTGAAAGGACATTTTCTGTGTAGGCTGATGAAGCTGGGAGAAAATTAAACGATCAAATGCCAGAGCACAATCACTCTGTTGCCTGGGCATGATAGTGCCTTGTATAACTAGTGATCATTTCCTGAAGAAAGCTGTTTCTGAATATTTCCTGCTGACTTGGAGTCTGAAAATACTCAACAAAACCAATAAGTTATCTTTGAAAATGGATGTTTGCTATGTTAGTCTATGGTTGCTACTGACTAAATGCCTGTTACTGAAGAGAGATAAGAGACTGAGACAGAGACAGAGACGAGGGAAGGCTGAGGAGATAAGGAAATGCTCCCACTAAGAAGTTGCCAACCCATTGAACCAGACTGAAACTTGTAACTTGATCATATTTGTCAAGTTAATGTCTAAAGACTGTAGTCTGTGAAAGATAGTGAAGCAGTTATGCAAATTTATGCATAAAAATAAAAACCCCATATGTGCCTAGAAGGAGAGGTTTCCAGCCAAAATGCTAATGATATGAGGTAACAATACTCAGCATCTCTATGGATTTTAATTCACAGAGCTCAAAAATGTATTATAAATTTATTATCTACTAAATGGAGTAGGCTATCTTACTTACCTCTGTTATATATTTCAAAAGTGACTACATTTTAATTGAACAAACATATACACACAATAATGAAATCTTTGAAAGAAAAAACATGAGAAGACACCTAAAATCAACTTTTTAGGATTCAAAAACATCTCAGTGACCCAACTGAATCAAATGCATGAACAAAACTGCATGCAAATGCAAATTTTAACATTATAAACATTTTAAAGATTATCCTAGTGCACAACATTTACATTTTTACTATACACACTACAATAATTTTTTAAAATTAGTGTGAATTCTGAGCAAACTACGACTGCTGTCTTAAGGTATTTACAAACAAATAGAAAAAATAAAGTGAAAGTGTTACTAACACTGATCAGATGTTATATGCTAAAGAATTCTAAGGGAGACACCTTAAGGGAATTGAAAGGGAAATAATTATCTGTGGTTGGCAATGTAAAGGGCAATTGAGCCAGATTTTGAAGTATATATAGCATTTCCCAACTCTATTTTAGAGGAAGTAAATTTAAGGAAAATAAAATACTCTTAGGGCTTCCCTGGTGGCTCAGTGGTAAAGAATTTGTCTTCCAATGCAGGAGACTTGGCTTAATCCTTGGGTAGGGAAGATCTGGAGAAGGAAATGGCAACCCACTCCAGTATTCTTGCCTGGAGAATTCCATGGACAGAGGAGTCTGGTGGGCTATAGTCCATGGGGTCGCAAAAAAGTCAGTCACGACTTAGCGACCGAACAACAACAAAATACTGTTAACAAACTGCCAGAATGTGCAGTGTGATTGGTGGATGGGAGGGGTGAGACTGAAAAGGCTGGGCAGGGTCAGATAGTTTTGTTTTCATTTTCTATGGCGAAATATATAACAGTTTGTTTTTGTATAAAAAACACAAAACTTTGATGATGCTAGAAATTATCATGTTTAATTTCTATATTACAAGCAGAAGAATAAACAGGAATAAAATGAAGAACAAGGTAAGTAAAGACAAAAGGAAAAGAATTAGAAAAATAGGAAAACAATTGAGAGGAAAAAAGAGGCATGAGGGGAAATTTGTAGATGAAAACGTGCTGACTCCTCCTCTGCACCAGGTACCCTGCATGTGGTGGGAGCACCTATGGAACCAGCTCCCGTTTCCCTCACTGTCACAACTCTGCACCATGACAGACATTGAAATTGCCCGATGCTCACTTTTCCAAGTACCCTGACAGCTGTGACTTAACAGCGGACATAAAGAGATACATGAAGAGAAATCAGCCTTTGGCTTAGTTGTCATTGTGTGGACGACCAAGCCTGGTATCTTAGCAGCTACCAGGCAGGTTCAAACAAAAGGATAAAAGCCAAGAGAAGTATGAAAAAGCTTCCATTCTCCATGACACTCTCCATTCTCCACTAGACTAACCCCTAGGTTTGATGGTTACTTAGCCCCTAGGCTCCTTGTCTGATAAAATAATGTGTGTAGTCGTTGCATTGTGCAGTGCTCAGTCATTGCATTAGTTGCTCAGTCATGTCTGCCTCTTTGCAACTTCATGGACTGTAGACTGCCAGGCTCCTCTGTCCATGGGGATTCTCCAGGCAGGAATTTTAGCCTCTTTCAATTAAGTATTCTGTGAATTGTGACTGGAAGGGTCTCCATCACCCTGACATTCACTGAATTCAAATTCACTGATAGAAAACACGTAATCGTGGTGAATCTGCAGAGATTCTTGGGGTGCTGGGAATGCTGCCTGTTGCGGGTTCACCTGTTACTGCTCCACAGTGGGGGCAGGGAACATGGCTGGCACTGAGACCGCTGACTCAAGCCCTCTGCTTGGTCCTTTGTTGGGCTTTGGTAGAGAGTGCAACAAACACAGCCCATGCGCGTGTGCTCAGGTGCTCAGTCAGCTCGACTCTTTGAGGCCTTATGGAATGGAGCCCGCAAATTTTCTCTCTCCATGGGATTCTCCAGACAAGAATATGGGGGCAGGTTTCCATTTCCTACTCCAGAGGATCTTCCCCACCCAGGGATTGAACCCACATCTCTTGAGACCCCCGAATTGGCAGGTGGCCACCTGGAACTAACCATAGCTTAAGAAGGGCAAAAGCCCTTCTGGAGTGATGGTCTATGCCACGACCACAGGCCATTCAAGGTTGAGATGAGCAGAGATATGAGCCTTGGATGAGGACGTCTCCAATGGTTGTCCCAGAGGGAGATGATGTAGGCACACTTGTTCCTGAGATATATAGTCCCAGCAGAGGCTATGGCTTTCCCAGTGACCTTCCTCTTTGAATTCACTCCAGGAAAGACCCCACACCCCTGAACTTTTCTTAATTAATGGATATGAAGGTCTAAGGGGTGAACCGCAGCACATGTTTCCTGTGCCATCCTGATCCTCCTTCAGAACAGAAGGACTTACTTCCCTGGGATGTCCAATTACTGCTGAATCTTAGCCCCTAGCTTGCAGCTTGTTCAACAAATTGTTTCCACTAAAGACAGTTGCTAAGCCCAAGGTCATGCCCCTTCCTGCACAGCTGCAGCCCTTGACTTGGAGATAAAAGGGCCCTGCTCCCTGACTCCAATAGAGGACAACTCAGAGAGATCGTCCCAACTTCAGAGATGCTAGTAGAGTTAAGGGGCACCTTTTTGGAAATGGCATTTGAGTGCAAACTGTTTTCCTCCACAGATGCTTATCCCAAGAGTGCTTTGGAATAAACTACTTGTAAACTGGAACAGGACCCTAGGGTCCACTTGTCATCCACTTGCCTTTTGTCTGTAGAAAAACTTTAGTCAAAGGATAAGTTTAATAAGAGAAATGAGAACATCCAGAAGCAAAGAAAGCAGTCCAACAAGACTAAATAACAATGATTTAGTCAGTAGCCTGGTCAAGGACCTTCAGTTCTTCTTCAAGGATTACAGATAATATTCTGAGCTATATCCTATGATCTGTCTTGTAGATGCTGAAACACTCACCAGGTGGAAGAAGTTAACTATATATTCACCAGACTGTGGCCATGACATAAGCTGCCACAATGATGAGAATTAGCCCCAAAGAAATGGGAACAACCCAACCCTGGAACTGAAGACCAACCGTACTTAAAAGAATCAAGATGACCTGGTCAGACCTCCAATGACCAGTTGCAAGGGGATGGTCAGGGCTGACTGTACTTTCCTACATGTAGCCCACTTACCTCCTCCGTACACCCCTGAAATTCCTCTTTAAAAGCTCTTGCCCACTGATTGGTGGTGGGGGATGTCAGCCTTTGTATACAAGTCTGCCCTGCATCCCTCCAGCACTGCCCCCCTACCCCCGCATTGCCAACCTCTGAAATCAAGCCAACTTTCCACCAACCTTGCCTGTCAAGTATTGGCTTTTAAGTGGTGAGCCGTCGGACTCTAATTTCAGTAATGCTTTCACAGAGACTGCTTCCTGGGGAATCCAAACTGTGACATTTGGCCCAAAATTAGAGAAAGCTTTTTCGAAGAAGTGATCTTGGCTGCTTAGTTTGGCAGAGTGAATACTGTACAAATGAACCTATAGATGGACCAGGATACTTAATGTCTAGGCAATGGTTCTAAATAGGGAGGATTTGCACACACACACACACACACGAGAACATTTGACTATGTCTAGAGACATTTTTTCATTGTTAAAAGTAGGGAGTTATTACTGACATCTATTTGTGTAGAGGTCAGGAATGTTACTAAACATATTACAATGCACAGAACAGCCTCTGTACCAAAGAGCTCTTTTCCAGTCTAAAATAGTGATGGTGCTGAGGTTGGGAGATCTCAGGCTAAGATGGGATTGGAGAGGTTCTGAAGGAGCATAGAACATCCAGGAGACTGGAATTATATGGGACTCAGAGACACAGACAAGGAGTGGAGGGTACAGAAACTGCCAAGTAGACAATGCAAGGGAAGTTGACTTTTACCCTAGAAAGCCATGGAGAGTTTCTATGTTAGGAACTAAAATGATCAAATTATATCTTTGAGAAATTGCATAGTCTGATCATGGGTAACTGGAGTTAGATGGCACTAGAGGGAGGAAAGAGAGGTTTGAAGATCATGGGAAATATGATGGTGCTTGATCAGCATGACAGCAGGGGGTGGGGAGAAAGGATTGAGAAATATTTATGAGAAGATATGATAAAACTTACTAATGTGTTGGAGAGACAACACAAATTAATGTTTGAGTGCATAGTCTCTGGAGCCGGAGGTTACGGCCTCAAATTCCAGCTTTGCCTGGTATTAGTTTTGCAAACTTGAACAACTTATATTTAATTTATCTATCGCTTGGTTTTTGATCTGTTCAGTTCAGTTCAGTTCAGTCGCTCAGTCATGTCCAACTTTTTCTGACCCCATGGATAGCACCACTCCAGGCCTCCCTGTCCATCACTAACCCCTGGAGTTTACTCAAACTCATTCCATTGAGTCTGTGATGCCATTCAACCATCTCATCCTCTGTCGTCCCCTTCTTCCATCTTCAACCTTTCCCAGCATCAGCGTCTTTTCCAATAAGTCAGTTCTTTGCATCAGGTGGCCAAAGTATTGGAGTTTCAGCTTCAGCATCAGTCCTTCCAATGAATATTCAGGACTGATTTCCTTTAGGGTGGATTGGTTGGATCTCCTTGCAGTCCAAGGGGCTCTCAAGAGTTTTCTCCAGCATCACAGTTCAAAAGCATCAATTCTTCAATGCTCAGCTTTCTTTATAGTCCAACTCTCACATCCCTACATGACTACTGGAAAAACCATGACCTTGAATAGATGGACCTTTGTTGGCAAAGTAATGTCTTTGCTTTTTAATATGCTATCTAGGTTGGTCATAACTTTCCTTCCAAGGAGTAAGCATCTTTTAATTTCATGGCTGCAATCACCATCTGCAGTGATTTTCGAGCCCAAAAAAGTAAAGTCTGTCACTGTTTCCAGTGTTTCCCCATCTATTTGTGATGAAGTGATGGGACTAGATCCCGTGATCTTAGTTTTCTGAATGTTGAGCTTTAAGGCAACTTTTTCACTCTCCTCTTTCACTTTCATCAAGAGGCTCTTTAGTGCTTCTTCAATTTCTGCCATAAGGGTGGTGTCACCTGCATATCTGAGGTTATTGATACTTCTCCCAGCAATCTTGATTCCAGCTCATGCTTCATCCAGCCTGGGATTTTTCATGATGTACTCTGAATATAAGTTAAATAAGCAGGGTGACAATATACAGCCTTGATGTACTTTCTTCCTGATTTGGAACCAGTCTGTTGTTCCACATCCAGTTTTAACCGTTGCTTCTTGACCTGCATACATTGTATAGGAGGCAGTGATCAAGAGCACCACCAAGAAAAATAAATGCAAAAAAGCAAAATGGTTGTCTGAAGAGGGCTTACAAATAGCTCTGAAAAGAAGAGAAGCAAAAGGCAAAGGAGAAAAGGAAAGATATACCTATTTGAATGCACAGTTTCAAGAATAGCAAGGAGAGATAAGAAAACCTAAGTAATCAATGCAAAGAAATAGAGGAAAACAATAGGATGGGAAAGACTGGAGATCTCATCCAAAAAATTAGATACCAAGGGAAATTTTCATGCAAAGATGAGCACAATAAAAGACAGAAATGGAATGGACCTAACAAAAACAGAAGATATTAAGAAGATATTAAATCTCTTTAAATAAATCAGGTAAATACCAAGACATAGGGTGTCTCCAAGAGTTTTTACTTTTCTGCTGTACAGTGGTGGATGATTATGCACTCATTGAGCTGAGGAACAAGGCTGAGAATCTTCTGGTTTTGTTTCCTGGGAGTTGGAGAGATGGGAACTGTTGTGGGTCCACAAGTGTTTCATTGCAGAAGCTCCAGATATGAAGTTCCAACGTGGTCAAAACACCTGGGAAGGCAGGTAAGATGACTGAAGAAATGAGGGCCATTTTAAAAAGCACATCCTGAATATATTCTAAAAAATATGAGACCTTGTTCTAGTAATTTCCAGTGCTCATCCTTGCACTGAAAGGAATAAGATGCTGTAGGCTCCGTTCCTCTTCTTCTCAAGAGGTAACTCAGCAGTAAGCTGATATTAATTCAATTACCTTTTACCACTATGCAATGTTAACTGTTACTATTTCATATGATCAAACAAAGGAAAGAAATTCTGAACAAAATATATCCAGAATTCCATGAACACTGAAGACAGTTCTAAGTCTCTATGTTAATAATGAATGTATTAAAAACAATGGTTTTAACTTTTACCTTTCCTTCAGATATATAATCACATTTCTTTGTGCAGAACCAGGATTGTAAGAGTATGTTTAAAAAAATGATTTTGAACTATATTTCACCTGGGTGCTGGGAGGGAAATTTAAATTTGGAAAACTGTCTACCCATATGGAGACTTGAAAGAAAGATACATTTGAGGTGCAATTATCTGAAATTATAATGCAATGGGCTATAGAAACAAGCCTGAAATTTCGTAGCACAAATTGCTAGGAATCTTTGTTTTTGTCCAGCTATTTATTTAGACCGTGATTTTTTTGATCCAAGAGGAAAGATTTGTGGAAACATTGACTCTGGCAAAAATGTTCGGTTTCCCTACTACAACAAACACATTTGGTTAGCTGCATGAATTACTGACATGAATATCTTTCTTTTAAAAAAAAAAAAAAAAGCCACATAGGGCTTGAGGAGCTTGTTTTATGTACTGAAATCCTGGAATAGAAAAAAAGAAAGAAAGAAACCCCAGTGATAAATTTTAAGTGTTAATTGCATATAGGAGAGTAGAAATAGTTTTATTTGCATAAAGAGTCTTATTCTGGAATTTTGTGAATTTACACAAGTTGAGAAAAGAGAAAATCGCACCTTATGTCTCTTAGAGCATAGAAAAGATCATCATTGCACGGACCACTTTCTTTGTTCCTTATATTTCACACAGATTTTGAAGCATAACAAGTATTATTAAAAAGATTAGTTTACTTGGTTCTCACAAGAATTCAATGGTCTATATTGTTGTTGCTCTTTAGTCATTAAGTCCTGTCCGATACTTCAGTAACCCCATGGACTGTAGCCCACCAGGCTCATCTGTCCATGGGATTTCGCAAGCAAGAATACTGGAGTGGATTGCCATTTCCTTCTTCAGGGGATCTTCCTAACACAAGTCTTCTGCATTGAAGGCAGACTGTTTACCATCTGAGACACCAGGGAAGCCCTCAGTGGTGTAGATCAGTTCAGTTCAGTCTCTCAGTCATTTTGAACTCTTTGCAAACACATGGACTGCAACACGCCAGGCTTCCCTGTCCAATAAAAACTCCCAGAGCTTGCTCAAATTCATGTCCATCGAGTCGGTGATGCCATCCAACCATCTAATGCTCTTCCATCTGCTACTCCTCCTGCCCTCAATCTTTCCCAACATAAGGGTCTTTTCAAATGAGTCAGTACTTCACATCAAGTGGTCAAAGTATTAGAGTTTCAGCTTCAGCATCAGTCCTTCAAATGAATATTCAGGACTGACTTCCTTTAGGATGGACTGGTTGGATCTCCTTGCAGTCCAAGGGACTCTCAAGAGTCTTCTCCAACACCACAGTTCAAAAGCAGTTCAATTCTTCAGCACTCAGCTTTCTTTATAGTGCAACACTCACATCCCTACATGACTACTGGAAAAACGATAGCTTTGACTAGACTGACCTTTGTTGGAAAAGTAATGTCTCTGCTTTTTTTTAATATGCTGTCTAGGTTGGTCATAGCTTTTCTTCCAAGGAGCAAGTGTCTTTTAATTTCATGGCTGCAGTCACCATCTGCAGTGATTTTGGAGCCCAAGAAAATAAAGCTTGTCACTATTTCCATTGTTTCCCCATCTATTTACCATGAAGTGATGGGACTGGATGCCATGATGATAGTTTTTTGAATGTTGAATTTAATCCACCTTTTGTACTCTCCTCTTTCACTTTTGTCAAGAGGCTCTTCAGTTCCTCTACACTTTCTGCCATAAAGGTGGTGTCATCTGTGTATCTGAGGCTATTGATATTTCTCCCAGCAATCTTGATCCCAGCTTGTGCTTCATCCAGCCCAGCATTTCTCATGATGCACCTTGCATGTAAGTTAAATAGGCAAGGTGACAATATACAGCCTTGATGTACTCCTTTCCTGATTTAGAACCAGTCTGTTGTTCCATGTCCAGTTGTAACTGTTGCTTCTTGTCCTGCATACAGATTTCTCAGGAGGCAGATCAGGTGGTCTGTTATTCCCATCTCTTTAAGAACTTTCCACAGTTTGTTGTGATCTACACAGTCAAAGGCTTTGGCATAATCAATAAAGCAGAAGTAGATGTTTTTCTGGAATTCTCTTGCTTTTTCTATGATTCAAAAGATGTTGGCAATTTGATCTCTGGTTCTTCTGCCTTTTCAAAAACCAGCTTGAACATCTGGAAGTTCACGGTTCATGTACTGTTGAAGCCTGGCTTTGAGAACTTTGAGCATTATTTTGCTAGTATGTGAGATGAGTGCAATTGTGCAGTAGTTTGAACATTCTTTGGCATTGCCCTTCTTTGAGATTGGAAAGAAAACTGACGTTTTTCAGTCCTGAGGCTACTGTTGAGTTTTCCAAATTTGCTGGCATATTGAGAGCAGCACTTCCACAGCATCATCTTTTAGGATTTGAAATAGCTTAACTGGAATTCCATCACCTCCACTAGCTTTGTTTGTAGCGATGCTTCCTAAGGTCCACTTGACTTCACATTCTAAGATGTCAGGCACTAGGTGAGTGATCACACCATTGTGATTATCTGGGTCATGAAGATCTTTTTTGTTTAGTTCTTCTGCGTATTCTTGCCACCTCTTCTTAATATCTTCTGCTTCTATTAGGCCCATACCATTTCTGCCCTTTATTATGCTCATCTTTGCATGAAAATTTCCCTTGGTATCTCTAATTTTCTTGAAGTGATCTCTAGTCTTTCCCATCTGATTGTTTTCCTATATTACTTTGCATTGATTGCTGAGGAAGGCTTCCTTATCTCTCCTTGCTATTCCTGAAACTCTGCATTCAAATGGGTATATCTTTCCTTTTCTCCTATGCCTTTTGCTTCTCTTCTTTTCAGAGCTATTTGTAAGGCCTCCTCAGACAACCATTTTGCCTTTTTGGATTTCTTTATTTGGGGGGATGGTCTTGATCCCTTCCTCCTAAACAAAGTCATGAACCTCCTTCCATATTTCTTCAGGCACTTTGAGTTCTTATATCAGATATTTCTTCCACCAGAAGTTCTTCTATCACATAGTTCTACTAGATCTAATCCCTTGAATGTATTTCTCACTTCCACTGCATAATCGTAAGGTACTTGATTTAAGTCATACCTGAATGGTCTATTGGTTTTCCCTACTTTCTTCAATTTAAGTCTGATTTTGGCAATAATCTGAGACACAGTCAGCTCCTGGTCTTGTTTTTGCTGACTGTATAGACCTTCTCCATCATTGGCTGCAAAGAATATAATCAATCTGATTTCTGTATTGACCATCTGGTGATGTCCATGTGTAGAGTCTTCTCTTATGTTGTTGGAAGAGGGTGTTTGCTATGACCAATGTATTTTTGGGGAAAACTCTGTTAGCCTTTCCTCTGCTTCATTTTGTACTTCAAGGCCAAATTTGCCTGTTATTCCAGGTATCTCTTGACTTCCTACTTTTGCATTCCAGTCCCCTATGATGAAAAGGACATCTCTTTTGGGGGTTCTAGAAAGTCTTGTAGGTCTTCATAGAACCATTCAACTTCAGCTTCTTTAGCATTACTTGTTGGGGCATAGACTTGGATTACTGTGATATTGAATGGTTAGCATTGGAAATGAACAGAGATTATTCTATCATTTTTGAGTAAGTAACTAGGAATTGGGGCTTCTCCAATGGCTCAGCAGTAAAGAACCATCTGTAGCGCAGGAAATGTGGCAGACGTGGATTCAATCTCTGAATTGGGAAGATTCCCCAGAGAAGAAAATGGCAACCCACTAGTTCAATATTCTACACCCAAATTGTAGGACATAACATGCACTTAGTAATTATTCATTGAACAAATAAGTGGGCTTAATCGTTCTCAGTGGGCCTTTAAAATGGAACTTCTCAGGTGACAAACTCCATGACATTTATGTGTAACAGCCTAATAAAAAGTCAGCATTCCATTATAAGCTTGCAAATTAGAAAAGGATGTAAATTTCAAGACCTGAATTTAATGGACAAAACCATGAAATGGAGATACCAATAGTTTCCATAGGTTGATGAAGTTCTTGGCTTCTCTGACTGCAATATCTAAACCAATCCAACACTGTATCTCAATCTTTTGACTTAATTTTTTAGCTCTTATCACCAACTACCATATTAAATGTTGTCTCATTTATTTCTGCCTCTTGCCACTAGAATATAAAATTCAATGAACTTTTCCATCTGTATATCTCCATCACTTGAAATAATTTGGCATGTAAAAAGTACAGTCAATCAAAAATAACACAACTTAGTCATTAAGTCATTACTGACTCTTTTGCGACCCTATGGACTGTAGCCCACTAGATTCCTCTGTCCATGAAATTTCCCAGCCGTGAATACTGGGATGGGTTGCCATTTCCTTCTCCAATTGACTTTTGACTGATTGAATGAATGATTGCTGAATTGGAAGTTAAAGGGTCTTTTATGAGAAGTTCCATTTTAAAAACTGTCCTCTAATAATGAGCCAGTAGGACACCTGTTGTCCTAATGTGTTTTAGACAGACTCCTGGTGTTGGGATGTTGTCTAAATTAAGCTTAAGAAGCTCACAGTCACAGACAAATCAAACCTTCTGACAAATGAGATACTAAGATTTTAAATTTGAATAATTTGTTCAATTTTTTGAAGAGTTAAAATACTTACAAAAATTCAGAATTAAATTTTTGAAGTTTTTCCCTCACCATTATATTTATGGTGACTTCCCAGGTGGCCCAGCAGTAAAGAATCTGCCTGCAATGAAGGAGCTGCAAGAGACATGGGTTTGATCCCTGGGTCAGGTAGATCCCCTGGAGAAGGGAATGACAGCCCACTCCAGTATTCTTGCCTGGAGAATCCCATGGACAGAGGAGCCTGGTGGGCTACAGACCATAGGATTGCAGAGTCAGACATGACTGAAGCGACTTAGCAAGCATTATAGTCATGATTATCGTTCAATGTATTGTGTCCCTTCTAATTCCTTAGCGTCTTAGTCAGCTCAGGCGGCCATAGCAAAATACCATAGAGCGGATGGTTTAAACAACAAATTGAGAAAGTCCAAGGTCAGGGTGCCAGCTGAGTTAAGGTCTGGTGAGGACTCTCTGGGCATGAACATGGAGAGAGAGAGGTCATTCTTTCTATTCTTGTAAGGCCTCCAATCCTATTGGATTTGGATCCTTCGCTTATGAACCTCATTTAACCTTAATTATACCCTAAATTCACTACCTCCAAATACAACTACATTAGAGGCTAGGGCATCAAAATATGAATTTTTTAGGGGAGGAGCACAATTCAGTCCATAGCAAAAGCAATGCATACTATTTATTCAACCAGTATTTATTGAGCATCTGATCTGTGCCAAACATTATTCTAGGCATTTAGGTTATATAGATGAACAAAGCAAAGGTCTCTGCCTTCATGGAAGACATATATTGTCAGGCATATATTTAAATGGATTTTAGTAATCTAAATAATACCAATTGATTTTTTTTATTTATCTCTTACTGAAGTCTTGCTTGATAATTAATAATTTTTAGAATATCAGCAAAAAAGGAAAAATCAGACACTTTTGCTTTGCAGAAAAGCAGGCATTACTAAAAGTACTGTACAATATATGATGATAAAATATAACAAAATTCTACTAAATACCAAAGCTTGTGCTGCAGAACTTCATTAAATAAGCTGAGTTTATGGATCCATGAGTTAAGAAAATATTTTCCTTAGTGAAGAACTGAATAATATTTCAGAGCATTTTTCCAGCAGACATGAATAGTATTAGAAAGTCTTGGCAGGAATGAGAAATAGCAATGATATGTTACATTTGGAAATCAGTGAACCAGCCCAAGAATAACAGTGAAATAGCAAGGGAGTCTTTAAAGTATTATTTATTAAGGATTAAAAACATTTGAAATGCTTATCTTATTGTGTCACTAAGACTTTAAAAAGGCATTAAATCTGAGAGACCTAAAATCAGAAATTATAAATTTCTTAAGATTTTAAAAAAAAAAATCAAGTTGCATCATTACTTACATAGCATTTAACAAATAATAGTTGACAATATATTTAAATGTCATAAAATTGTACCAAATCCATTTCTAAATATATTTGGTTAAACAACAGGAAAATCAATTTTGTCAAATGCGTTCATAGGTAGTAAAATGATTTAAAATTTTGAGAGTTCAACTGACATCCAGTCATGTTTGTTTACTTGAAGAGCTCCTTCCAAGGCACAAGACGTGCTCCTGTGTGTCTGAAGACCTAATTCTGCTCTGAAGACCTGCAGCACTAGATGAAACCAAATGGGAAATGAAGGAAGGAGGGAGGGAATGGAGGGAGGAGGGAGGAATGGGAGGGAGGGGAGAAGGAAAGGAAGGCGAGAGGAAAAGAAAAGCAAGGAAAGAAAGAAAGATATCAAGTAGTGATGTGGGAGTTGGATCCTAAGGAAGACCTAGCACCAAAAAACTGATGCTTTTGAATTGTGATGCTGGAGAAGACTCTTGAGTCCCTTGGACTGCAATGAAATCAAACTGGTCAATCCTAAAGAAAATCAACCCTGAATATTCATTGGAAGGACTGATGCTGAAGCTCCAATACATTGGCCACCTGATGAGAAGAGCCAACTCATTGGAAAAGACCCTGATGCTGGGAAAGATTGAAGGTAAAAGGAGAAGGTGGAGACAGAGGATGAGTCCACTGACTCAGTGGGCGTGAATTTGAGCAAACTTGAAGAGATAGTGGAGGACAGAGGAACCTGGTCTGCTACAGTCTGTGGAGTTGCAAAGAGTTGGACACAACTTAGCAACTGAAGAAGAACAACAACATTCTCTAAGTCACCTTTCTTTCCCCATCCCTGTTATTTTGACACCATCAGTGCTACCCAAAGATATCTAATACATGATCAGTAGTACAGTACACTGTGGGAAAAAGATGTTTTCATATCCTAAAATTTCCATATTTAAGACCTCTGCAGGGAAGGTGGTTTTTATCTCCTCCAATTCCAGCTGTTACAGAATGGTAGTTTTACGTTATTTGGAGGGTTATTAAAATCTCCCTTTCTTTCTTTTCAACTCACATTTTATTTTACAGTAAATTCCAGAGTCTATAGCTTTCCATCATTTAATGAATAATTTAAGGAATACTTAAAAAAAATTATAGTTCATTACCTCTTCTGTGTTTTTTTCTCTGAAATCCTTCTATAACACATTTCTTTTTTTTTTCCCCCCTTTATTTATTTATTTATTTATTCAGTGGGTTTTGTCATACATTGATATGAATCAGCCATAGATTTACACGTATTCCCCATCCCGATCCCCCCTCCCACCTCCCTCTCCACCCGATTCCTCTGGGTCTTCCCAGTGCACCAGGCCCGAGCACTTGTCTCATGCAGCCCACCTGGGCTGGTGATCTGTTTCACCATAGATAATATACATGCTGTTCTTTCGAAACATCCCACCCTCACCTTCTCCCACAGAGTTCAAAAGTCTGTTCTGTACTTCTGTGTCTCTTTTTCTGTTTTGCATATAGGGTTGTCGTTACCATCTTTCTAAATTCCATATATATGTGTTAGTATGCTGTAATGTTCTTTATCTTTCTGGCTTACTTCACTCTGTATAATGGGCTCCAGTTTCATCCATCTCATTAGAACTGGTTCAAATGAATTCTTTTTAACAGCTGAGTAATATTCCATGGTTATAACACATTTCTAAATGGGAAATAAGAAACAGTATTATCAAAAAAATTTGGAGCACATGGCTGCCTTGTATTCTTTGAATTATTCATTCTTAAATAAAATTTCAGTTGGAACTATGGGATGATCAATAATCTTTGTGCAATGGAATTTACCTTGTTTCTGGAACCAATTCTCCTTCACCCCCAGCTTGATTTAAATTGACATATAATAATTTGTAGGTTTAAAGTGTACAAAGTGATGATTTGATAAGTTTTGTGAAATGATTCCCTGGTGTCTCTGTTGATAAAGAATCTACCTGCAATGCAGGAGACCTGGGTTTGATCCATGGATTAGGAAAATCCCCTGGAGGAGGGCATGGTAACCGACTCCAGATTCTTGCCTGGAGAATCCCCATGGACAGAGGAACCTGGTGGACTACAGTCCATCAACTAAGCACAGTGATATGATTACCATACTCAGGTTAACTTATCAATTGTCTTGCATCCTTACCAGTTTTAAAAATTATCTTAAAGATTTTATTTTTTCCTAAATTAAAAAAAATTGAAATATAGTTGATTTACAATGTTTCAAGTTTATAGCTAAGTGATTTTTATGTTATTTATCTATATTATGTTATTTATGTTATGTTATGTTATTTATCTATAGCTATCTAGATGGATTTAGATATACTTTTTCAGATTTATTTTCATTATAGCTTGTTACAAGATGTTGAATATAGTTCCCTGTGCTATATAATAGATTCTTATTGTTTATCTATTTTATATATAGTAGTGGTATCTGTTAATTCCAAATTCTCCAACTTAATCCCCTCCCTTCTTCAGCTTTGGTAACTGTAAACTTATTCTCTGTCTCTGAGTCTGTTTCTGTTTGTAAATAAATTTGTTTGCATCAATTTTTAGATTCCACAAATAAGTGACAGCATATATTTGTCTTTGATTTACTTCACTTAATATAATAATCTCTAGGTCCATCCATGTTGCTGCAAATGGCATTATTTCATTTTTTATGGCTGAGTAATAGTCCATTGCATATATATGCACTACATCTTTTTTATCCATTCATCTATCAGTAGAAACTCAGACTGCTTCCATGTCTGAGCTATTGTAAATAATTCTGCTATGAACATTGGATTGTATGTAGCTTTTTGAATTAGACTTTTTGTCTTTTCCAGATATATGTCCAGGAATGGGATTGTTGGATCATGTGATAACTCTATTTTTAGTTCTTTAAGGAATCTCCATACTATTCTAGACAGTGGCTGCACCAATTTACATTCCCATCAACAGTGTAGAAGAGTTCCCTTTTCTCTATACCCTCTCCAGTGTTTGTTTGTTGTAGACTTTTTGATGATGGCCATTCGGATTGGTGTGAGGTAGTACCTCATTGTAAATTTGATTTGCATTTCTCTAATAATTAGCAATGTCAGAGAAGGCAATGGCACCCCACTCTAGTACTCTTGCCTGGAAAATCCCATGGGTGGAGAAGCCTGGTAGGCTGCAGTCTGTGGGGTCGCTAAGAGTCAGACACGACTGAGCGACTTCACTTTCACTTTTCACTTTCACTTTTCACTTTCATGCATTGGAGACAGAAATGGCAACCCACTCCAGTGTTCTTGCCTGGAGAATCCCACGGACAGGGGATCCAGGTAGGCTGCCGTCTATGGGGTTGCACAGAGTTGGACATGACTGAAACGACTTAGCAGTAGCAACAGCAGCAGTAATTAGCAATGTTGAGCATCTTTTCATGTGTCTATTATCTGTCTGCGTGTCTTCCTTGGAGAAATTTCTAATTTGGTTTTCTACCCATTTTGATTGTGTTATTAGTTTCTATGATATTGAGTTTTATAAGCTGTATATTTTGCAAATTAATCCCCTGCTAGTTGCATAGTTTCTAAATATTTTCTCCCACTCTGTAGATGGCTTTTTTCATTTTGTTTATGGTTTCCTTTGTTGTACGAAGTTTTAGGTTAAATTAGGTCTACCTATAAAAGAATAGATTCCTTCATATGTAGCTGTCCACTTTTCCCAGGACCATTTATTCAAGAGACTGTTTTTTCTCCAATTCATATTCTTGCCTCCTTTGTTGTAGATAAATTGACCATAAGTTCATGGATTTATTTCTGGGTTCTCTAGCCTGCTCTGATGATCTTTCTGTTTGCCTTTCTGCCAGTACCATACAGTTTTGGTTACTGCAGCATTGTAGTATAGCCTTAAGTTGGAAACTTGAATCTACCAGCTCTGTTCTTCCTCAAGATTGTTCTAGCTATTTGGGGTCTTTTGTATTTCCATCAGTTCAGTTCAGTTCACTCACTCAGTCATGGCTAACTCTGCAACCCCACGGGCTGTAGCACACCAGGTTTCCCTGCCCATCACCAACTCCCAGAGTTTACTCAAACTCATGTCCATTGATTTGGTGATGCCATCCAACCATCTCATCCTCTGTCATCCCCTTCTCCTCCCACCTTCAATCTTTCCCAGCATCAGAGTCTTTCCCAATGATTCAGTTCTTTGCATCAGGTGGCCAAAGTATTGGAGTTTCAGTTTCACCATCAGTCCTTCCAATAAATATTCAGGACTGATTTCCTTTAGGATGGACTGGTTTGATCACCTTGCAGCCCAAGGGAACTCTCAAGTTCAAAAGCATCAATTTTTCGGCACTCAGCTTTCTTCACAGTCCAACTCTCACATCCATACATGACTACTGGAAAAATGATAGCTTTGACTAGACTGACCTTTGTTGGCAAAGTAATGTTTCTGCTTTTTAATGTGCTGCCTAGGTTGGTCGTAACTTTTCTTCCAAGGAGCTGTGTTTCCATACAAAATTTAAAATTATTTGCTCTGGTTCTGTGAAAAATGTCATTGGTATTTTGATGATGATTGCATTAAAACTGTAGATTGCCTTAGGTTGTATGATCATTTTTAAAATATTGATTTTAAAATGATGATTTTTAAAATATTGTTCCAGTTTAAGAACAATGATGCCAACTCTTGCCATTTTTATCCAACACAGTTTTGGAAATCCTAACAATAGCAATCAGAGAAGAAAAACAAATAAAAGGAATCTAAATTGCAAAAGAAGAAGCAAAACTCACTGTTTGCAGACAACATTGATACAATATGGAAAAAATCCTAGAGGCTATGAGAAAATTATTAGTGTTCATCAATGAATTTAATAAAGTTGCAGGATAGAAGATTATAGAAATTATTTACATTTCTATATGCTAACAAGGAAAGATCAGAAAATGACAAGACCCTGATGAAAGAAATTGAAGACAACAAAACAGATGGAAACATGTACCATGTTCTTGAAAGATTTTATTTTTTAAATATAAAATCACATATGAAAATGACATTGCACAAAAATTAACTCAGTTCTGTCTCATTAAAAATAACTCCTTTAGGAATTAACAAGAGATAAATCATAGCTTCTGAAGTATCTGTTATCAGTTGCAGTGATATTTTCTAGTGAGTGACTATTTCAGTCTTGAGTCATGAAAAACAGGGAGACAATTATGAATGAATTAATACAGAGAATCTTAAAAAGCAAAGATTGTACTTATTAAAAACTGAATTTTCACTGAAACTTCAGTCCAGATGGTCGCACGATTCCTATTCAAGTTAGATGGCCTGGCTCCTGAAGTCACATGCACTCTGGTGGTACTAGGAGTACACCCAAAGATGTCTTGTTTGCTATAACTCAGAAACAGAACGCTTCTGGATGTGCTCTGTTATATTCCTTTGCAAATTTGACTTTACTGCTTAACAGCATTTCCTCAACACATTTTATTTATAGACTCACAGACCCTATATATTTTAAATGGAATTGTTTTGCTTATAAATATCGCCACTGCTCTTTCAGTCTACACTTAATAAACTGCAAACATGGCCCTGTTGGGAGGAATAGGATGGGACCCTGCCTGCCCAGTAGGTAAGACTGTGCTTTCACTGCTGAAGACCAGGTTCAATCCCTGATTGGGAAACTGAGATCCTGAAAGCCACAATGTGCAACATCCCCCCAGCAGCAACAACAACAAAAGGTGAGTAGCAGGACTTAATTCTGCTGAGATCTAAGCTTCTTAAATTTCTTTACAAAGAATTCCACTGGGTTCTCATTGCTAAAGCTAAATCACAAGCACTGGAAATACTTGGGTGATTGCTAGAGTTTAATTATGTCAATGAAGCCAAAAACCAACCTGAAGCAATAATATTGATGGCTGGTGTAGAAGAGCCAGTCAGAGCATGCGGTAGTCTGGGAAGGCTGACTTAACAGTGCAGAAAATGGAGAAGGGTCACAGCTGCCAAGAGCAGTAACACACACTAAAAATATAGGGCCTCAGTGTCTGCACTGTGAAGGGGAAAATGTCGGCCCGTCCACGATATCCTTGTATTCACAAGGCAGCAATTTCAATCAGTAGAGTTGTTTCTAGATTTATAGAAAGCAGTGAAATGTATAAATTATATACACTTTCATTTTTATTTCTGCCTAGTCAATAATAGTTCATTTTTCCAAGAAAAATCAAAGCTGGACATTTTTTTCTTTTGTTTGTCTTTGAAGGAAACAGGGGAACTAAGTAGTGTGTAATTTAGTTGTATTGCTTAATAGAACTATAACCTTCTACCTTGATCACTTTTAGATTCACCTTTTATGATATTTGTCAACTTAGCCTAATCATAACCTCTGCTACTCTGTGGAAAGTAAGAAATAGTGTAGTCAATTTACTTTACAAATATCCTAGGCCGCTCTAAGGCAATTTATCCTATAAACGAATCTCTAGCACTTAACAAAATGGAATAATGCTGGCAAAATATGGTCCTCAAATAAAATTCCTAAACTTTCACTGATCCCTTCTCCTTTGTTCTTCCCTATATTCATGTTCCTATTTAAATATTCAACTCACCCAGCAATTCCACTCCTGGACATATATCTGGAAAAGACAAAAACTCTAATTCTAAAAGATAGATGCACCCCAGTGTTCATAGTAGCACTATTTATAATAGCCAAGACATGGAAGCAACTGAAATGTTCATCCACAGAGAAATGGATAAAGAAGATGTGGTACATATATATAATGGAATATTACTTAGCATAAAAAATGAAATAATGCCATTTGCAGCAACATAGATAGACCTAGATATTATCATATTAAGTGAAGTAAGCCAGACAAAGACTCATATCATATGGTGTCACATATATGTGGAATCTAAAAAAAAATAATACAGACTCACAGATATAGAAAAGAAACTTATGGCTTCCAAAGGGGACATGATGGGAGAGATATATTGGAATTTGGGATTAACATATATATGTACTACCATATACAACATAGATAGTCAACAAGGATCTACTGCACAGCATGGGGAACTATATTCAATATCTTGCAATAACCTATAATGGAGAAGAATCTGAAAAAGAATATATATACGTATATATATGTGTGTAACTGAATCACTTTGCTGTAGAACTAAAGAGCCTCTTGATGAAAGAGAAAGAGGAGAATGAAAAAGTTGGCTTAAAGCTCAACATGCAGAAAATGAAGATCACGGCATCCAGTCCCATCACTTCAAGGCAAATAGACGGGGAAACAGTGGAAATAGTGGCTGATTTTATTTTTGGGGTCTCCAAAATCACTGCAGATGGTGACTGCAGCCATGAAATTAAAAGACATTTACTCCTTGGAAGGAAAGTTATGACCAACCTAGACAGCATATTAAAAAGCGGAGACATTACTTTGTCAACAAAGGTCCATCTAGTCAAGGCTACGGTTTTTCCAGTGGTCATGCATGGATGTGAGAGTTGGACTATAAAGAAAGCTGAGTGCTGAAGAATTGATGCTTTTGAACTGTGGTGTTGGAGAAGACTCTTGAGAGTCCCTTGGACTGCAAGGAGATCCAACCAATCCATCCTAGAGGAGTTCAGTCCTGGGTGTTCATTGGAAGGACTGATGTTGTAGCTGAAATTCCAACATTTTGGCCACCTCATGAGAAGAGCTGACTCATTTGAAAAGACCCTGATGCTGGGAAAGATTGAGGGCAGGAGGAGAAGGCGACGACAGAGGATGAGATGGTTGGATGGCATCACCGACTCAATGGACATAGTTTTGGGTGGACTCCAGGAGTTGGTGATAGACAGTGAGGCCTGGTATGCTGCGGTTCATGGGGTCACAAAGAGTCAGACACGACTGAGCGACTGAACTGAACTGAAGCATTGTAAATCAATGATACTTCAATAAATACATTCTCAATCCAAAACTTCCTCCTTGTAGCCTTCCTGAATTTCTCCAAATCAGTATTATCTCTCTCTCTGCCGTTCTCCTATACTTTGTGCATGTTTTGTTATATTTATTTAATTCTGCCTTCATTCTACCATATTATAAGAAATCTACTGTTGCAAAAGTAACCAGTGTCTTCTCTGGGATGATACCCTTGGCCATCTTCATGCTCATAGAACTAAAGGTATTTCCCAAGGACTTTATCACTTTTCCTCCATAGTTTTTATTGTCATTTATTTTGTTCTCCACTTAACTTTTCTGCCTATAGTATCCAACAAGTACATGTTCATAATAAATGGTTCTGGGGGGTTTTATATTGTAATTCTTTGCACATATATCACATTCAAAATTCAAAATTAGGAGTCTTGAGGTGTAAAATGCTCTGGGCTAAAAGAGAAATATACAAAATATAGAGCTGAATGTCTACTAGAACTTCATAGACAGTTTCCTAAAAGTGCAATGACTATGAAACCAGTATCAGATTCTAAAGGAAGTGAATTGAAAATTCACATAATCCTGGTCAGAAAAGAGTTATCTGATTTGTAAAAGCAAAAGAATGAATGAAAATTGAAGGCTTTCAGGGAAGTCAGCACTTCCAAATAGTCTCATCCCTCTATAATGTTAGTGAAACAATAGAAGCTGCTTTTTCATGCTACAGGCAACAGTCTGTAACCCTAAGAGGCTATACCAAGAGAGAAAGGAAGGCAGAAAGAAAAAAAAAAGGGGGGGAGAAAAGGAGAGAGAAGGAAAAGGTAGAGAAAGACTTCTGATATTGTTTTAATTGGCATAGATATTGACTAAAGGTTGTTTGGAAGACATTTTTATTCTATCACCATGAATATCACAGGTAATGGTTTTATATTTTGATGGCAATGATATCATTTGGACATAATGGCCCTCTATAACTGAATAGTCCATATGTGATTTCAACCCAAGTGATTTGCAGAAGTGTCGTAGTGACAGCTGACACATCCCTGCAAACTTTGTTATTCTTTCATCAAATGTTTACCGTTTCCTTCATATCTAGGAAC
The DNA here is from genome assembly GCF_910594005.1 of Cervus elaphus. Lineage (NCBI taxonomy): Eukaryota > Metazoa > Chordata > Mammalia > Artiodactyla > Cervidae > Cervus > Cervus elaphus. The sequence continues at coordinate 2,836,929 of NC_057831.1, read as the reverse complement.
TGAGGCCACCAGGTTGCACACGATGCAAACACACAGATAAATTCAGGAGCTCTTAGAAGGCGTCACAGCAGAAGTGATTGACTTTGCTTGTAAGTGTGGAGGAAAACCTGGGAAAATAAGAGCAGGGAAAAACAGGGAAAATCTGACCTGGTCTCAAGAATAATTAGTCTGCCAAGTAGATGGAGATGGGTGGAGACAGACAGATTTTTTTCAGACTGAAGGGGTGAGTAAAAGGCCCGGAGAGGTGAAAGGACAGGTATAGTCTGAGAGCTCTGACCAGAAAGATTTTGCTGGAGCAAAGTCCAGCAGAGAGAATTGCAGCTCAGAGTAGTTTGAGGTATAGGCCATACTAGAAGGCCCTGGATTTGAAGCTGTGGAACTGGCCCTCATCCCACTGGCTATTGGCTGTCTTCAGTGTGTGTCAGAGTCATCTGGGGAGCTTGTTAAAATGTCCCACTTCTAACAATCTCATTCAGCAGGTCCAGGATAGGGACAGAAACATTTATAGCAAAAATCCTTAGTATCATTTTTGAAGGTCATTTTTGTTTGTACGTCAAGGAAAGAGCTGTAATGATTAGGGAATGTTGAGGTACTGTGCATTCCTGGTGGCTCAGATGACAAAGAATCTGCCTGAAATGTGGGAGACCCGGGTTTGATCCCTAGCCAGAAGCATGATATTCTGCAGAATAACTTGGGGTGGGGAAGAGAACTGGACACATGGGATATGATCTGATAGCACAACTGTCTGTAAAACCCTTGGTCTGGGATTAAGAATACCTGTCATCCTAGTTTGGCTCCATTACTACTAGATGTTGCTTCTTTGAAGCAGTTTTCCATTTTGTCCCTCACTTGCATCATCCATTAAAGAGTGTAATATTTATGAACCTTCCTTCTAAGTAGATAAGTAATTAAGTTAAGGTAAGGTAAGGTAAGTTAAGGTGAAATCGCTCAGTCGTGTCTGACTCTTTGCAACCCCACGGACTGTAGCCTACCAGGATCTTTCATCCATGGGATTTTCCAAGCAAGAGTACTGGAGTGGGTTGCCATTTCCTTCTCCAGAGGATCTTCCTAACCCAGGGATCGAACCCAGGTCTCCCGCATAGAAATACTTTAAAAATGTTTATGCTTTTTTCAATTCAAATGAAAAGTTGTTATCTTTTTGTTTTTTTACTGAAGGACAGTTGATTTACAATGTGGTAACTTCTGTACAGCATAGTGATTCAGTTATATATTATTTATATATGTATTCTTTTCCATTATGATTTATCACACAATATTAAATATATTCCCTGTGCTCAAATGTAAGCTTTATGATTGTAAGCGATGTACATGTTACTGGCTGACCTGGTCCAGATTAGAGAACCTGGCCCAGATTAGAGGCAATGCAGTATTAACGGGTAGCAGCTAACACTTAAGTGCATGGTTTTGAAGAGATTATAGCATTCCTGTCCACGTTTTAATTGGAGTGCGGTTGCCTCACAATGCCTCACAAAACGCAGTTTCCGCTGCGACGGAAAGTGATCAGGTCTGCTGCCACTGCTTATGCCTCAGCCGTGTCCACCTCTGTGTGACCTGACTATAGCCCCCCAGGCTCCTCTGTGCGTGGGATTCTACATGCAGGAGTACTGGGGCGGGGGGGAGCTCCATGCCCTACTCCGGGGAGTCTTCCCGACCCAGGGATCCAACCGAGGTTTCCCGCATTGTAGGCAGATTCTTTACCGCTGAGCCACCAGGGAAACCCAGATCACCTATATGTACACATGTATCTGCACATTTTTAGATTTCTTTCTCATGTAGGTCACCACAGAGCACTGAGTGGAGTTCCCTGTCCTGTACTCTTCGGTTCTCATCAGTTATCTGTTACACTTGTCAATCCCAAGTCTCTCACTTCCTCCTGCCCTCCCCTTTCCCCTCTGGTAACCATAAATTTGTTTTCTACATCTGTGATTCTATTTCTTAATTGCAAATAAGTTCATCTGCACCAGTTTTTCTAGATTCCACATATAAACAATATTACACAATACTTTTCTTTTTTTCACATTCCTTCTTACTCTTAAATATCAATGTAGGCTTAAAGAAAAAAGCTTATATTAGTTCAAAATAAATATAAGTTAGTTAAAAATCTTCTTCATTTATTATCTATGTTCCATTTAGAACTGTAAAAGATATCCATCTTAATTTTTGTAATAATTTTTAAATACCCCAATAGTCTTTGCAACAGTTCTTAATGATTTATCAATAATGCATCAGTGCACAGAAATATCTGCACACCACTATCAATGTTGCTTATTTTCCTTAACCTTCACTTCATTTTATAGATTGCCCTGTAGTCTGAAGACTAATGTTTGACTTCAGGTCTTATGAAAATGTAAGAAAATAGCAAGAGATTACTTATTTCATGCACAAATAAAGACTAAAAATGTAAAGTTTTCATTTACTATTCCTTTGAGGGTGTGGGAAAATTAAACAAAATATTTATTGCTTTTGGCCCAAGGGTCTTTTAAGGTTTATAGAACAAAGATTGGAAGCAACAGAATATATTTTTTTTAAGAGGTAAGACTTGAAACAAAACTAAGAATGAGGTTTTGAGCATGAGAGAATGTTACATTTTAGAAACTGAGAGCATGAAAGAAGATATCAGAGCAATACTTTCTTATACAATTTTAATCGTTACTTTGATTAGAATATAAAATTGTCAGTCCAGATAAAACCTTAACAACTCCACTTTGAATTAACCCCAAGCCCTCTGTTTGGCTAACTATGGATGTCATTATAATTGTGTTAACAAATTACACCACCTCATCAGATTGTTAAGATTAAACAAATTAATACACATGAAACATTTAGAACAGGACCTATTAAGTGTTAAGGCTCCATACATTTAGTTATAATTTTTATTACCAAACTTCACCATTTTAAAATATACTTTTTTTAATATTTAATATTAAATGTAATATTCCTTTTAATGCAATGATGTTGCAATTGAAGACTGACTGGGCTTATTTTTACTTAGAATAAACAGTTTAACATCTAGGGAACTGTTTCTTTTTTATCTTATTTTTAATTAAACTTTCAGTATATGTTTTTTAAGCTGGCTGGTTTAGTTTTTTGAACATCATATTATGGGGTCAAGCTCACAGATTCTTAAATCATATGAAAGGTGTTTTTGTCATTTTTTTCTCTTTATTTTAAGACCACAGGTTGTAACCTGGTTAGTCATCTTAAAAATACACCTATTGCTTATCAAGGAATTTTTTTAAAAAGGAAATGAGTGAAAACTGTTTGCCATTGTTTTTTGGAATGGGCACTCAGAGCATCCTCAATAATAAAGCTATATGCTTAAATTTGAATATAGGTTCTCAGACCAAAAAAAAGGACAATGTGGTCAGAACTTACATTTAGCATCCTCCAAATAACTTCCTTACAATTACAAATTAAAATAGCTAACAGATATTTATGTGCTATTTGCCAGGAACTGTTATAAGCACTTTGGATAAATTATCTAACTGATCACAAAGCTTCTATAAATATGAATTTTTCTCCAGTTTTTTAGATTTACAGAAGTGTCAAGTAACTTTCCAAAGCAACTTTAGGAATTAGAAAGCAGAGCTGGGATTCATATCATACGAGTTCAATTCTAAACACTTGTAACTATATTCCACTAAACTGGATAAATCTCTCTTAATTCAGATGTGCACATACAAATAGATTTTATCATGGGTCACAAAGAGTCACCTAGATTTTACTGGTATGGAAGTTCTTAACTTCAATGATCTCTGCCTAGGTAATAATATTGGGCTATGAATTATGCAAATTGAGATTACCATTTCCTTATTTTTTTCACACAAAAAAAGCTTCTTCAAATCTATATTCATACCTTTGAAATAATTCATTCAGATGCCTATTTTCAAAGTGGGAATTTAGATGGATCCATATGAAATAAAGACCCAATAGCTGTTCTCATACAATGGTTACTGGAGTTACTGGACCAAAAGTCAGGAAACCTGATTTCTTAAACCAGCTCTGCTACTAGCCAGCTGTCTGCTTTGAAGAAATCAAGTTATCTTTCTTTTCGTTTGTTTTTTTTTTTTTTTTTCCTATTTTAATGTCACAGGACGGGACTAAGCAGCCTTTAATAACTCTTTCAGCACTAAAACTTTATGATTCTATAATTAGGAATAAACAGTGTTGCCCATCCCTTAGATTAAACATGAATGATGGATCATTTCGGATCTGAAAAATATGCCTTTAATCTCATGTGACACCTCAGGCTCTTGGTATCACAGTAGAACTATACTGATCACATTTGGCTGCTTTTCTTGTATAGTTTATGGCCAGAATTGGTTTGCTTTAGATAACACGCTCTTGTGCTGTGCCACTGTTGCTAAGATACAGTTTTGTAAATAAAAGTTATTTTAAATATATATCCTGGTGTGGGGAGGGAAAAACATGGAAAGTGGTTGGCCAAAGATTTAAAGTATTTTCTGAGAGGGCAGAGACAATGCTTTAGATAAATCTTTAAAAGGTCTATTTTCAAGTGCGTCCCAAAATTATTTTCCTTTACCCTGAAACTTAGTGAAGAGTTGGTAAGGACCTGGAGTAGGAGCGAGCCTGCAAGGGCTGGTAAGTATGATGAATTGTTTTGCAGCAGTGATTTCATCTGTTTGAAAGACTCTGAGATTGTTGCAACATGGTCTGTAAAGCTATTTTGTCCTTGCCATTTAAGCCTATCTTTTCACCAGAAAAAGGAGGGATTTTATTGTCATCATCCATAGTAGATCAAACAAGGCCTGATCTTAGGAATCCCTGTTGAAGACCGAAGGGATTCCAACTGAACAGCCCCTTCCCAAGAGCAGGGGCCATGCATGCTCCCTGATAGAGATGGTGGGGCCCCTTGTCAGTCACTCACCCACTTGCAGCAGCAAACCAATCAGGAACTCTTCCACAATCTGTCACCATAGGCAGATCTTTTCTACCACCCCAGGGTCTCTGTCTTCTGTTATCACTATCATCATCATTACTATTATTACCATTATCATCATTACTATTATTATGACCAATATCATTTTTACTATTACTATTATTAATACTATTGCTGTTATTACTATTATTATTAACACTTTGCTATCATATTGTTGTAATTATTAATACTATTAGTATCATTACTATTATTGTTATTGCACATCCATCTTCTTCACCAGACTCTAAGGTATCCCCTGTCACATGTCTCACACATGTCTCACACATGTCTCACACATGTCCCTAACCCTAACCCTAACCCTAACCCTAATTGTGACCCCGATTCCTCCTCTGCCCCCACCCGCCTTCTGTCCCCACCAGGGTCAGGCTCAGTACTTGACTCAGGGTTACTTTTTGGTAAATGTCTCCTCAGTAAATGAAAATAGCAGCAGATCATTTCACCATTATCTGAAATATCTGAAGGCTAGGGACAGTCTTAGTATTTCTCTCTGAGTATTAGTTTCTTAGAGGGGAAAATAGGCTTGAAACTTTCAACCAGGATGTGACTGATTCTATATGTGCTGCTCTGAGTGATGAAGAGCTTAGATCCCATCACAGGAGTTGGAGCTCAAAATGGTAGGTGATGAGTGTTATTAAAATGCATGGGGTTTTACTTCCCTTTGCTACCTTGATTTTGCCCCAGTCTGTCCTTTATTCTTTCCATCCCATCTGATTCAGGATCACTCACCTTCATGTCTTTCTCTCTCTTCTTTGTCCAGGTCATGAAAATAAGTGGAAAAAGAGGACAATAAAAAACTACTCTCCTAGTGAATAAAAGGTTAACTTTGAAATTGTTGACTTCTGTACTGCTTCACTAATATAAGGACATAATGTGAACTTCTCCTGTACATACCCCTGGGAAAATTCCAGAGGAAAGTGTTGGACTCTGGGTTTCAGCCTGTTTCACAGAAATGGAACTAAAAACAAAACAAGTATCTCTTAATGCCAAAAAAGAACACAGATTACCAAGCCTGCCAAGAGGAACACTAAAAAGTAGGAAAATATAGCATAACAAACTTAGGAGTTCAAACTTATGGTTTTCAAATAATTCTATGATTCTTAAGATGTGGATATGTTATATACAGGCATTTCATAGAATTTTCAATAAGGCACACTATGCAGATGTGTGTTTAAAACACAAGATACTTGCAGTCAGCTGTGCCTATGGTTGAGTATTTCCACAACTTGTGAGTCTTGCTGTCCTGGGTTTCTGAGCTCTTTAGCATATGTTGAACTTGAAATAAAGGATCATGTATTCTGTACAGGAGAAGTAAATGCTATATGAGTCCTACCTGGGCTATGCATGACCCCAGTTACATAAACTGTCTCATTCGTTCCTCTTCAGGACCGTTCTTGGAACATTTCCTGATGCCATAGTTGAGATACATAAAAGGTAAAGTGAAAGCCGCTCAGTCATGTCCAACTCTGCGACCCCATGGACTACACGGTCCATGGAATTCTCCAAGCCAGAATACTGGAGTGGATAACTGATCGCTTCTCCAGGGGATCTTTCAAACCCAGGAATGAAATGCAAGTCTCCCACATTGCAGGCGGCTTCTTTACCAGCTGAACCACAAGGGAACCCATAAAAGGTAAGTCATTCACCAAATGTCACACAGATGAGAAGTGGGAGAACTGAAACTCTAGCCTAGGGTAAGGACTGAGATCCCACTCTCTTAATTGCTGTTTGTTCAGTCAATATGTTTGCAAAATCTTGGAAATGGAAGACCCCTTAAAAAGAGTATAGTAGAATCTATCATTTCCATGTGATAAACCTGGACCTTGGAGACTGGGACAGTGTCACCAGAGAGTGACAGACCAGGAAAAGGAGCCAGGTCTCTAGCCTCTGCATCATCATATGCGAGCCCCACTCTGCACGGGGAGGGCGCTTCTGCAATGGGAGACACCCATCGGGTTGTCTGGGCAGGTTAGACAAGAGACAAAAGAATACGCACTTCAAGAAAGGGTTTTTCAATTGTTTAGATATTTTATAAAAACTAGTACAATAAATTCACCAGATTCTCTGGTGGCTCAGGCAGTAAAGAGTCTGCCTGCAATGCAGGAGACCCAGGTTCAATCCCTGGGTTGGGAAGATCCCCTGGAGAAGGAAATGAACCCACCCCAGTATTCTTGCCTGGAAAATCCCATGGATGAAGAAGCCCAGCAGGCTATACTCCATTGGGTCACAAAGAGTCGGACATGACTGAGTGACTTCACTTTTCACATTCAGTACAATAAATAAGACTTGACCTGCAGGGATTTCATGTCATCTACAGTATCAGAATAAAAAAGTCAATAAACAGAAGTGGTCATAGAAAGGTAGAAATGAACAGATAGACAGCTGGTTTTGAGTATGCCCTGTATCCCCAAACATGAGAAGGTGTGACCATTGGAGTTTTCACCCTCAATACATCAAATACTTCCTAGAACTTTATTGATCTGTCTAGATAGATAGAAAGATAAAAGGGAATTTAAATTTTAAATTTTCTTAACCCTTTTTGTCTGCGTGCAGTTGGGGAACATGTATTCATTTTTCTCAGTTACCCTGGTCTCCTGCTGGATATATAATAACACTTCATGAACATCTCTCACTGGAGCAGCTTGGGACAATTCACACTGTGTAATTTCTTCCTCATAACTACCCGGAGATATGTTCAGTCGAGATTAATTGTCTCCTTTAGTCCAAGAGGAAAGTAAGGCTTAGAGAAGTTAAATGCCATAAATGCCAAGTCCCTGTGTTGATTTCTGATGCTCATAGTCTCTTGGAGAATAGTTTCATGGACCATACTTTTGGTGACCTATGGTCCAGGAATGTACTGTCATTTGCATCTGTATCTCTCTGAATATTACTTTATAATGTTTGTTTCCATTCTATCAATGCTAAAGATAGAAAAATAATAGAGGAGTGGGATGGGGGCATTGGAGGGAGGCTCAAGAAGGAGGCGATACATGTATCCTTATAGCCGATTCACACTGTTGTACAACAGAAACCAATGCAGCATTGGAAAACAATTATCCTCCAGTTAAAAATAAAATAAAGTGGCTAACCAACAAGTACCTATTATATAGCACAGGGAATTCTGCTCAATGTTATGTACAACCTAAATGGGAAAAGAATTTTTTAAAAAAATAGATACATGTTTAGTAAAAACAAACAAAAAACCAAATCTTTTTGGTTTTCTTCGACTGCAGACAAAGAAAAGAAAAATAATAGAGATGAGAGTCATTCCCTCTGAAAAATGGAGTTAAAACACTCAGCTACTGAAGACCTTGTCACAACAAGGGCTGATAGATTTATATTTACTCTCAGACTCAAAGGGAAACTCACAAGCAAGAGGTCATTTAATGCCTATAGAAATATGTACCAACCCAGAAATAAAGGTTAATAGGAAACTTTCAATTCCAAGTTTACTAAGTAGGAATACATCATAAGGGCTTTCTTATGGACTAAACAACAACATACATCATAAACTAGACTTAACTCAAACCTAATGCACCCTCAGAGCTCTGAGCAGCAAGTTATAAGGGAATGGAAAGAAGGTACAGGTATGAATCAAGTATGTATGACGTCAGCCCAGCCAATCAAATTCCCCAAATACAATATCAGAGTGTCCAATTTCAGAACAGATTTCATTTTCTGAGTAATTTTTGATAGACATGCCTTCATCTGCTGGTTGCTTAAGACTGGGTTGGCCAAAAAGTTCATTTGAGTTTTGCATGATGTCTTATTGAAAAACCTGAACAAACTTTGGCCAACCCAATGAATAGGTAAACAATTGCTTTCTGACTGTAGTAGCATTCAAGATTGCACTGGGCACTTAAAAGTCTTGTTTTATTATTTAAATACTTTGTGATTGGCATTATTTGCATCATTCAGAGTACAGACTAAGTTGCTTTAACAAGGGTACCACAAAATATTTAGACACTTTATTAGGCTCACAGATATTATGACTCAGGAATTGGGAAAGGACAGAGCAGAGATTGGTAGCTTCATTCAAAGATATTCTCCCTTTGAAGTATTAGTTGGTCAGTAATGTCCTACTCTTTGTGACCGACTCTTTGCAACCCCATAGACTGGGGCTTGTCAGGCTCTTCTGTTCATGGGATTCTCCAGGCAAGAATAATGGAGTTGGGTGTCATTTCCTTCTCCAGGAGAGTCTCCCTTTATATCTATTAATATTTGCTTTATATATTTAGGTGCACCTGTATTAAGTGCATACTGTGTAAGTCACTTCAGTTATGTTCGAGTCTGTGCCACCTCATGGACTATAGCCCTCCAGGCGCCTCTGTCCATGGGATTCTTCAGGCAAGAATACTGGAGTGGGTTGTTGTGCCCTCCTCCAGGGGATCTTCCTGACCCAGGGATCAAAACCATATCTCTTACGTCTCCTGCATTGGCAGGTGGGTTCTTTATCACTAGCGCCACCCGGGAAGCCCCGTACTAAGTGTGTTCAGTTCAGTTCAGTTCAGTTGCTCAGTCGTGTCTGACTCTTTGCGACCCCATGGACTGCAGCACGCCAGGCCTCCCTGTCCATCACCAACTCCCGGAATTTACTCAAACTCATGTCCATTGAGTCAGTGATGCCATCCAACCATCTCATCTTCTGTCATCCCCTTCTCCTCCCACTTTCAATCTTTCCCAGAATCAGGGTCTTTTCCAGTGACTCAGTTCTTCATATCAGGTGACCAAAGTATTGGAGTTTCAGCTTCAGCATCAGTCCTTCCAATGAATATTCCGGACTGATTTCCTTTAGGATGGACTGGTTGGATCTCCTTCAGTCCAAGGGACTCTCAAGAGTCTTCTCCAACACCACAGTTCAAAAGCATCAGTTCTTTGACACTCAGCTTTCTTTATAGTCCAACTCTCACATCCATACATGACTACTGGAAAAACCATAGCTTTGACTAGACAGGCCTTTGTTGGCAAAGTAGTGTCTGTTTTTTAATAAGCTGTTTAGGTTGGTCATAACTTTTCTTCCAAAGAGCAAGCATCTTTTAATTTCATGGCTGCAGTCACCATCCACAATGATTTTGGAGCCCCCAAAAATAAAGTCTGTCAGTTTCCATTGTTTCCCCATTTATTTGCCATGAAGCAATGGGACCAGATACCATGATCTTAGTTTTCTGAATGTTGAGTTTTAAGCCAGCTTTTTCACTCTCCTCTTTTACTTTCATCAAGAGGCTCTTTAGTTCTTCTTCCCTTTCTGCCATAAGAGTGATTTTACATTTACATTACATTACAAGAAAAGTTAACATTTTCTTATATGAGCATTGTTATCCCAGCTTTCTTTTATTTTCCATTTGCATGAAACATCTTTTTCCATTCCCTCACTTTCAATCTGTGTGTGCCTTTAGTTCTAAAGTGAGTTGTTTTTTTTTTTTTTTCCAAGCAGCACATAGATGGGTCTTGTTTTTTATCCAATCAACCACTCCATGTCTTTTGATTAGAGGATTTAATCCACTGACCTTTAAAGTATTATAGATAAATATATATTAATATTTATTGATATTTTGTTACTTGTTTTCTGGTTGTTTTTGTAGTTCTTATTTGATGTTTTGTCCTTTTCATCTTTTTTCTTGTAGTTTGATTATTTTCTTTAATGGTATGCTTGTGTTCCTTTTTCTCTAGTTTTTGTGTATCTATGGTAGATTTTTGATGTGCAGTTACCATGGTGATCATATATGTTGACTTATACCAGTATCTACTTGTTTCAAAAATGTAGTCCTTTAAGTTAAATCCCATTATAAAATATCTATATTTATACCACCCCCCATGTTTTATGTTTGTTCACATACTTTGCAGCTTTTTATCTATTATGTTTATACATATTCCTTGTTTTAGTTATACTTGATTTTACAATTTTTGTCTTTTAACTTTCATATTATCTTATGTGAGTTGTTGATCCACAACTTTTAGTATACATTTACATTTACTCATTAGATTTTTCCCTTTCATTAATTTCTTATTTCTTGGTATAGCCTTTTTTTGAACTTAAAGAAGACTCTTTAACCCTTCTTTAGGGTCAGTTTATTATTGATGAATTGGAGAAGGAAATGGCAACCCACTCCAGTATTCTTGGCTGGAGAATCGCAGGGACGGCAGAGCCTGGTGGGCTGCCGTCTATGGGGTCGCACAGAGTCGCACATGACTGAAGCGACGTGGCAGCAGTCTGAAAGTGAACGTCGCTCAGCTCGTGTCCAGTTCTTTTTGACCCCGTGGACTATACAGTCCATGGAATTCTCCAGACCAGAATACTGGAGTGGGTAGCCTTTCCCTTCTCCAGGGGATCTTCCCAACCCAGGGACTGAACCCAGGTCTCCCTCTTTGCAGGCAGATTCTTTACCAGCTGAGTCACAAGGGAAGCCCAAGAATACTGGAGTGAGTAGCCTATCCCTTCTCCAGCGGATCTTCCTGACCCAGGAATTGAACTGGGGTCTCCTGCATTGCAGGCAGATTCTTTACCAACTGAGCTATCAGGGAAGCCCCTTTGCTTTGGTATAGCTGTCTTTAAAATTCTCTCTAACTTTAACTTGTATCATTTTAATTATGATATGTCTTTGTGTGGGTCTGTTTGGGTTCACCTTGTTTGGAACATTCTGTGTTTCCAGTACCCGCATATTTGTTTCCTTCTTCAGGTTTAGCAAAGATTCAGTCATGATTTCACCAAATATAATTTCTTCTCTCTCTTTCTCTTCTCTTTTCGGACTCTGATAATGCAAATGTTGGCATGCATGGTGTTGCAGAGGTCCCTTATGCTATCCTAATTTTTACAATTTGTTTTTTTTCTTACTGTTCTGATTGGATGATTTCTTATTCTGTATTCCAGTTCATTTATGCATTCTTATGTATCACATGCTGTGATTATTTCTACTGTATTTTTTAACTTCAGTTTTCTTATTCTTTGTGTCTGACCGATCCTTTTTTATATTTTATAGTTCTTTGTTAAAATTCTCATTGTGTTCATCTATTTGTTTTCTAGGTTCAGATATTGTCTTATTACTATTTCTTTGTATTTATCTATCAGGTAAATTGTTTCTTTTTATATCATTAGATTTTTTTCCAGGGGTTTTCTTCTTGTTCTTTTGTTTTCAACATATTCTTCTGTCTTCTTTGTTTAACTTTCTCTGTCTCTATGAAATTAGGTGAAACAGTTGCCTGTCCCCATCTTGAAGGCATGCCCTGTGTAAGAATGTCCTATGCAATCTGTTTGTGCCTGGTAGCTCAGGTGGGAGACCTGGATCTGAAGTCAGGAGGGACTCTGTCTTCTGCTGGGGTATCTTGGTAGGAGGTGGGGCTGGAGATGGAGGGGTAAGGGCCAGAGTTAAATGTGAGCCAGGGCTTCTCCTCTGCTCAATAGAAGCTACTGCTCTATTTGGGGTGGGGGGTGAAGGCAAGGCCCAGGGGACTGCAGTAGATGCTTTGGGAAACTGGGTTTCTCAAGGGTATGAAGGCAGTCTCTGCCTTGGTTAGGGCTTTGTCCTGGACCCCAGGACTTGGGGCTGCATTTCAGCGCTGATTTTGCTTTTTCCTTGGTGTGTATGTCTCAGTTAGAGGCTTGGGTGGGGCTGGAGGGGTTGGAGTCACGCTACTGAGGTAGGTTGCTCCCTCTCAGGGGTGTGATATACTGGCAGTGGGCCTCCACCCTAGTCAGGGACAGGGCTGTGGTTCTCTGCGGAACAGAGTGGGCTCTGATCCCTGCAGATGTTCACCCTCTTCTGGCAGCAGAGGCCTCCACCTCGCGGGGAGCAGCACTAGAGCAAAGGATTGGGGTAGGAACCCAGTATTTGCTGGGGGGCGCGTGCTGGGGTGTCCTGGCAAGCCAGCTAGGACATCAAGCGCTTTTCACTGCTTCCTCAGTGCTGTGACTGGGACTGAGCAAATGTGTGTGTCTGTGCTCTTCACAAGTGGAATCTCAGTTTCCTGCAGCCCTCTGCTAAGCCACACTGCTTTTAAACGAGCCAAGGGGCCTTGTTTTCCCAATTTTGGACCACAGGGCTGGGGTGTCTAAACTGTGGCTTGACTCTCTCACTTCCCACAGAGAATCCCTGACCTTGTAACATCCTCCTTCTGATAAGGGTGGGGGTTTTAACCAACTTGATTCTCTTTTCCCCTCATCAGACTCTGTGTGGTTCTTTATAGGCTTCATTGTAAAAGAGCTGTCCTGCTAGTCCCTAGGTCGATTTCAGAGAGTTGTTCTGTATGTAACCAACGTTTTGCTGTGTTTTTGAGAGGAGGTGATTTCAGCATCCTCTTACTCTGCAATCTCTTGATTCCACCTCAGTTGTCACCACTTTCTAGACAACAGAAAAGGGAGTAGGCAGTGTAAATGTCTGTGAGATGACCTGGAAATGGCCCAATTCAGATTCTTTCCTACCTCATCAATTTGAACTTACAGCTTCACATGACTGTAAGAAAGCCTGGGAGAAAGGCTTGCAGTTTGCAGCTGGGAAGCATTCTATATACCAGGGAAGGGCTGAGGGATCCTATATACAAACCATAAGGAGGGGAGAAGTTTACTGGGAGACTGGCCCTCTGTCTGCCCCTCTGTATGTCCCCCCCCCTTCCCAGACTCCACACTCTTTCTTCTTTCCACCAACACAACTCACTCTCTTCCCACACCAAACGCAACTCAAGGCTCATCCTGTCTCTTCATGCAACCAAAGTTAAGATTTCTGGGTAATATTCTGTCTTCTCCACCAGATCTAGCTGTGGTTCCACCTGGTGTGGCAGACATCAAACAGGAGCAGAGCAAATAGGCAGATGCTGAGCCTTCTGGACAGCTCACCTGTGGCTATTGTGTGATTGAGGAATAAATTATATTTTATTTCAATCCACTGTATTTTCCTGTTTCTGTCACAGCAGCTTAGCTTTTACCCAAATCAATATAGGATCTATTACAAAATAACTTGTGTTTTCTATGTTTGTTTCAGTGTTATACTTCTGGATGACTTCTCAAACAATAAGACTATGTAGTTTAGCAATTTAGGGAAGTGAAGTCTGTATTGCTTATTCTCAGTTATCTTGTTCAATGATCCCAACAGACTCTAGCATACTGAGGACAAAGAGAACAACAGATGACCTGGTGAAAGAATCAAAGTGAATCTGGCTCTCACTGTCACTGTCCTTGCCACTTCTCTTGTTTTTAATAAGAAAAAAAATGTTATATTTTTTGAAAATCTCCCTATGAATTCTGTAAAACATGGGGATGTTCTGAGGTAAGGATGACAGGGAAATCCTCTCATCCTTACCCACTTATCGTCCAATCTTGTGATGAGGCCACCTGAATGTTGAGTGTGGAATAATTAGGTGAGGATTGTATATGCACCCATTGACTTCTGCAAGTCCTACTCAACCCCCGACTCTCTAGGGAGAGTTCAGACACCTGCAATGTGTGACACGTGTCAAAATAATTGTCTAGGCCCAAGAGGCAGCCACTCTCACTTTGGGCACCTCATCCAAAAACTGAAACTTCAGTGACTTCACTTCCTTCCAGTTGCTCTTCTTGACCAGAAACACAGCACATCCAGTCAGCCGATCCCCAAATGTCCAGCCAACTCGGAACTCTATCACTACTTCCTTGTTTCTTGTTCCTTATCCTATAAAAGCTCCTGCCTTCTCCCCTTGCAGTTGTCTGGATGCCTGGGGATGGAGACTGTCTGCCTTATGAAGTATTTAGTAAAGTTTGTTTACTGTTCACCTGCCTTGTCTCCTTTAATAACTTTTAATACAAGTTAAATTTATCTTTTGTAAGGATTTGTTTCTTATATCTTTTAAAGTCCTCAAATGTTTATTTTAAAATTCTGAGATTAAAATGGTACAGTAACACCTCAGTTAAACAGATTTCCGGGATAAGGAATAGTCCTGTTAACTAGAGTTTAATAAAAGAAAACGTTATTTTCTTTTCAAGAAGTATCACTGAAAAATATTTATGAACTTACTAGTGGCCCAGCATCTCCATACGAAGCCTAGCTCCATGCTCACATGTGTGCTCAGTCATGTCTGACTCTTTGTGACCACATGGACTGTAGCCCGCCAGGCTCCTCTGTCCATGGGATTCTCCAGGCAAGAATGCTGGAGTGGGTTTCTGTGCCCTCCTCCAGGGGGTCTTCCTGACTCAAGGATCGACCCGCATCTCTTACACCTCCTGCATTGGCAGGTGGGTACTTTACCACTAGCACCACCTGGGAAGGCCCCTAGCTCCCATGAGCCTTGTATTAAACCCACCTGGAGTGACAGGGAAGGAGGGGACATCTATCCATAGTCTAGTTAGAAACACCAAGATTCCTCTCCACAAACAAGAGAAATCCCAAGGGAAAAGGATCATCAAGGAAAAGACCAAAGTCTGAGAAGGATGCTCTGAATACTGCTATCAGAATCGCTTTTCATTCAGTCTCCAAGAACTCACACATGAGTCTTACATCAAGGGAGTAGCAACAAAAATAGAATACAAAGGGAAAAAAAAAAAACCTGGGAAACGTCCAGCACATGTCTGGGCCTCAGATGTGAGGTGGGGACAGAAGCGCGGATACTGGTGCTGTTCCCACTGGGCAATGGCGGCTGCTGCCTGGACACCAGCATGTGCTAATGTCAAGGAGGGCTGCCTTAAGATTTCTAGAAGACGTGAGACTCAAAAGACTATGCTGTTCTCCCACACAGACATGAAGTAATAATTGCAGACTGTTAAATAAATGTAAGAAAATTTAAGTAAAGTATGATTTGACTGTAAAAGCTAAATCAACAAATGTTTGAATAGTAAATGAGTGATTCACAAAAGTTTTCTTTGTTAGTTCTCCAACCGTGTGCTTACCCTGCCCATTGGGTAATCCAGGCTGGCTTTGATAGCATTTTCTCTGGAGGGAGAGGGTTGGACATTACTACTCTTGGCACAGAAACCATCTTGCTCAACACAAAGACCAATAAAACGGAGATGGTATCAACAGATGCAGAGGCATGGTCAGGGAAAGCTGAGCAGGAGAGAAGAAACCTGACTAGTACCTTGGGTAGTCATGAGTACTAGTTTATTCAGCAGACTTGGGAACCTACACAAGATCTCCCAGAATTATTTGGAGGAATTTGTGAGGAGTCTAGGGTTTCTGCAGAGCAGTTTAGAGAAGAGAGGAAAATGGGTTTATAATAACTGTGATTCTATTTTTACTTCCAAGTTGATGTAATCTGGGTTGCATTTGTATATACGCACACACACATAATAGGTATGTGTGATAGAAGATAAAGTATATTGCAATACTTGCATCTTGGTGATATAATGTCTTAAGGTACCATAATCAGAAATCGTTGAGCATTGCTTGTATTATAAATTATAACAGATCCATAAAAAGAATATGGAGGCAGTTAGATTTAATGTGCAAAGTGCCATAGCAAGTCCTGAAAGCAATTTTCTTTATTTTTTAATGTACCATTTTAATCATTTTTAAAGTGTACTGTGCTGTGACATTAAGTACTTTCATACTGTTGTGCAACCTTCCCCACCATCCACCTCCAGAAATGTTTTCATCTTCCCTAACTGAAACTCTGTATCCATTAAGCAACTCTCCACTACCACACACCCCCATCCCCTGGCACACACCATTCTACTTTACATCTCTATGAATTTGACTTAGTCTAGGTACCTCATATAACCAGAATTAGAGCATTTGACATTTGGTGACTCAAGACTTCTGAACACCGTCAAATGTGTGGGTTTTTTCAACCAGTTCTCTGACTCCCCAGACACTGTGTCCTACAATATGAGTTAATCCTGGCACTATCTACCTGAAGTCAGTGTCAGACATGCAGGTCAAGTGTTCAGTCCCACAAGACTGCCCCTCCTTTCTAGTTTCAGGATCAAGCGTGAGTCCAGGGGTTACCTGTGCGTCTTACGCAGTGATCATAGACCAAAGTTCACACAACCCCCCCTTAGGTCTGATGAGTTTCTAAGGTGGCTCAGGGCACTCAGGAAAATCATTTACTATAGAAGGATTTAACTCACGGGATTTCCCTGGTGGTCCAATGGCTAAGACTTCATGTTTCTGATGCAGGGGACACGGGTTTGATCCCTGGTCAGGGAACCAGAATCCCATATCTCACGTGATATGCCAAAAAAAAAAAAAAAAAAAAAGGCATGGGGGAAGGGGAAGGAGCTTCCAAGCCCTCTTCAGCGGAGTCACCCTCCTAGAAATTTCATATGTTCACCAATTTGGAAGCTCTCTGAACCCCATGCTTTTGGGTTTCTTATAGCAACTTCACTACTTAGGCAGAGTTGATTAAATCACTGGCCATTGATGATTGAACTCGGTCTCCACCCTCTCACCTCCTTGGAGGTGGGAGGTAGGGCTGAAAGTTCCAACTCTTTAATCAGGTATTTGGTTTCCCTGACAAGCAGACATCTGAATGTCATTTTCTGAATATTCAATTTTTTTGTCATTTCACTTTTGTTCTTATTGCTCAGGACAGCCAACAATATTTCTGTTTATTGTTAATCACACATTTAGGGTATGTGTTAAAATTTCAGTTCAATTCAAGAAACATGTATTGAGCACTTAAAGCATGCCAGGCACAGTTCAAGGTGCCAGAATCCAGAGATGATGGACGTAGACTCTGTCTTCTTCAGCCTCACACTGAGAAGATATACACCATAAAAAAACAATTAGAGACAGTAAGGTTTAATTCCATAGCCTATAAACTAAGTAAATAGAAGTGCAGCAGTAAAGTAGCAGCACAAAGAAAGAATATAATTTAGTTGAAGGAGATGAAGTTTTGATAAGAAAGTGTTTCGAGAAGGAGATGATAATTGATTTGTTCTGAGGGAAGAACAGAAGTCACCAGCCAATTAAGTAGGGGCTGGAAACCATAGGATTATAACAAAATCACAGAATGTTTGGCCTCATGAGAAACTGAGTGTGCCTTGCTGAAACTGAAGTGAAAGCTATGTTGTATGGACGTTTAGGGAGGTAAGCCTGAAAGGGTTTCAGGAGTCTGAACTTAATTCTGTAGGTCTGAGCATCTACTAAAATGAAGGGAATGAATAACATGATGGGATTTGCATGTTAGGAACTTCACCTGGTAGCTTTCTGGAAGGCACTAGGATTGATAACTAAGTATTCTTTGTTGTTGTTTGAAAGTAAGAAGAAAGTGAAAGTGCTAGTTCAGTTATGTCAGACTTTGTGACCTCATGGACGATAGCCTGCCAGGCTCCTCTGTCCATGGAGTTCTCCAGGCAAGAATACTGGAGTGTGTAGCCTATCCCTTCTCTAGGGGATCTTCCTGACCCAGGGATCCTGCACTGCAGGAGAGTCTTTACAATCTGAGCCACTAAGGAAGCTCAGGGTGCTCTTAGGGATGACTAATCAACACAGGACAGGGTCTCAGGTAAGACTTGCACTGAAGTACAAAGAGGAAAGAGCATCTCTCAGAGGAGATGTTTGGGGGAAAGGAGGAAGGAAATGAAGATACTTCTCACCTTCTTCCGGCAGTTGGTGGTTCCACTGACTGAGACAAGGAAAACTAAAAGAAAAGGTGGATTTGGGTTTGTGTTCAAGGCGGAGGCAGGTGGCAGCTGTCGCAGAAGGTAGAATATGAGACCCATGTAGAGGAGCCCAGGAGGACCATATAAATGGGTCTAGAGAGTCCAGGATGGAGAAAGAGACACCATAGCTGACCTTGTAGTGCTTCACACAGACTATCTCACACATGCATTTAAGCATCCCTTATCCAAGCATAACCTTTTCTTATTCCTTGTCCCATTGCAAATGAAACACCTTATATGTTTTTATAACCTCTAAGTAAGCTACATGTAAAAACTAAGTGAACAGAATCATAAAAAAGGATCAGTTTCATCATACTCAAAAGATACATGCACTCCTATGTTAATAGCAATGGTATTCACAACACCCAAGCCATGGAAGCAACCTAGATGTCCATCAACAGATGAATGGATAAAGAAGATGTGGAGCATATATACAATGGAATATTACTCAGCCATAAAAACAATGAAATTATGTCATTTGCAACAACATGAATGGAACTAGAGATTATCATAGTAAGTGAAGTAAGGCACAGAGAAAGATAAATATCATATGATACCACTTATATGTGGAATCTAAAAACCAATACAAATGAACTTATATACAAAACAGAAACATATATACATTACCATATGTAAAGCAGACAGCTAATGGAAAGCTGCTATATAGCTCTGGTGCTCTATGAAAACCTAGACGGGTGGGATGGGGTGGAAAGTGGGAGGGAGGCTCAAGAGAGAGGGGAACATATGCACACCTATGGCTGATTCATGTTGATACAGGGCAAAACTGACACAATGTTGCAAAGCAACTATCCTCCAATTAAAAATAAATAAATGTTAAAAAAAGAAACAGACTCAGACATAGAAAACAAAATTATGGTTATCAAAGTGGATAGTGAGAGGGGAAAAGATAAATTAGGAATTTGGGATTAATATATACACATTACTATATATACAATAAATAAGTAACAAGGACCTACAGAATAGCAGAGGGAACTATACTCAATATCTTGTAATAACCTACAATGAGAAATAGCTATATATATATATATATATATAAATAACTATATATATATAAAACTGAATCAATTTCTATACACTTGAAAGCAACATATTGTAAATTAATTATACTTCAATTTAAAAATTTTGAAAAAGTATAGACACAAAGAAACCAAAATAAAAAGTTTTAGAAGTCAAACATATATAAATCCTCAGAATAACTCCTCTGGTAGCCATATTTAAACACAATATAGGTAGTGTGAGATTGAGGCTAAGGGCATATTTTCTGGGATTAACTGTGTGTTTAGCTCCTACTAAACTGGTTGATTTAGCTGCCAACAAAGGTCCGTCTAGCCAAAGCTATGGTTTCTCCAGTAGTCATGTATGAATAGGATGGACTATAAAGAAAGCTGAGCACCAAAGAATTGATGCTTTTGAACTGTGGGGTTAGAGAAGACTAGTGAGAGGCCCTTGGACAGCAGGGAGATCCAACCATCCATCCTAATAGAAATCAGTCCTGAATATTCATTGGAAGGACTGATGCTAAAGCTGAAGCTCCAATACTTTGGCCACCTGATGCAAAGAACTGACTCATTTGAAAAGACCCTGATGCTGGGAAAGACTGAAGGTGGGAGGAGAAGGGGACGACAGAGGATGAGATGGTTGGATGGCATCACCAACTCAATGGATAGGAGTTTGAGTAAGCTCTGGGATGATGATACTGTGAAAGTGCTGCTCTCAATATGCCAGCAAACTTGTAAAACTCAGCAGTGGCCACAGGACTGGAAAAGGTCAGTTTTCATTCCAATCCCAGAGAAAGGCAATCCCAAAGAATGCTCAAACTACCGCACTCATCTCACATGCTAGTATAGTAATGCTCAAAATTCTCCAAGCCAGGCCTCAGCAATATGTGAACCATGAATTTCCAGATGTTCAAGCTGGTTTTAGAAAAGGCAGAGGAACCAGAGATCAAATTGCCAACATCCACTGGATAATCAAAAAAGCAAGAGAGTTCCTGAAAAACATCTATATCTGCTTTATTGACTATGCCAAAGCCTTTGATTGTGTGGATCACAATAAACTGTGGAAAATTCTGAAAGAGATGGACATACCAGACCACCTGACCTGCCTCTTGAGAAACCTATATGCAGGTCAGGAAGCAACAGTTAGAACATGGAACAACAGACTGGTTCCAAATAGGAAAAGGATTATGTCAAGGATGTATATTGTCACCCTGCTTATTTAACTTATATGCAAAGTACATCATGAGAAAAGCTGGGCTGGAGGAAGCACAAGCTGGAATCAAGATTGCCGGGAGAAATATCAATAACCTCAGATATGCAGATGATTCCACCATTATGGCAGAAAGTGAAGAAGAACTAAAGAGCCTCTTGATGAAAATGAAAGAGGAGAGTGAAAAAGTTGGCTTAAAGCTCAACATTCAGAAAACTAAGATCACGGCATCCGGTCACATCACTTCATGGCAAATAGATGGGGAAACAGTAGAAACAGTGTCAGACTTTATTTTGGGGGGCTCCAAAATCACTGCAGATGGCGCTTGCAGCCATGAAATTAAAAGACACTTCCTCCTTGGAGGAAAAGTTATGACCAACCTAGACAGCTTATTAAAAGGCAGAGACATTACTTTGCCAACAAAGTACTTGTCCATCTAGTCAAGGCTTTGGTTTTTCCAGTGGTCATGTATGGATGTGAGAGTTGGACTGTGAAGAAAGCTGAGTGCCGAAAAATTGATGCTTTTGAACTGTGGTGTTGGAGAAGACTCTTGAGAGTCCCTTGGACTGAAGGAGATCCAACCAGTCCATCCTAAAGCAGATCAGTCCTGAGTGTTCACTTGGAAGGACTGATGGTGAAGCTGAAGCTCCAATACTTTGGCCACCTCATGCAAAGAGTTGACTCATTGGAAAAGACCCTGATGCTGGGAGGGGTTGGGAGCAGGAGGAGAAGGGGACGACAGAGGATGAGATGGCTGGATGGCATCACTGACTCAATGGACATGAGTTTGAGTAAACTCTGGGAGTTAGTGATGGACAGGGAGGCCAGGTGTGCTGTGATTCACGCGGTCGCAAAGAGACGGACACAACTGAATGACTGAACTGAACTGAGGCTCCAGGAGTTGGTGATGGACAGGGAAGCCTGGAATGCTGCAATCCATGGGGTCGCAAAGAGCTGGACATGGCTGAGTGACTGAACTGAACCGAAATTAGCTCCTACTTCTGCCTCTCCTGAGCTGTGTGATCTTGCATGCAGAAAGCTTAAGCTCTCTAGCTCTAGCAATCTCATGTGTAGAATGATGATGATAATGGGGATAACATATCACACAGGATTTTTATAAGAATTAAATAGAATATTGCAGGTTTTGATTTTTAAAAGAGAGCCTGGCATATGTGAGTGTCCAATAGGCCTCATCTATTTTTATTTTAGATGAACAGTATTTGTTGTTATTCTTCCAACTAAGTTTATCCAGAATGGTGAAGAATGGTTGCAAGCTTCTATTTATATCAATATCAAATGAACCCAAAGATGGTACATGACCTAAGTAGAAACTGTGCTCCTTTCAAAAGGGGTTTGATATCAGGTGAATACATAGGTTTTTCTTCTAAGGAAAATAAAAGCTCATATAATGTTTTTTTAAAACTATATGCAGTTTAGGGGAATTTAACTGTTTGACATTGTTTATGATTATCAACCAGTTATTAGTGTCAGTGTTTCCTAATAATGCACATGCAATACTAGTTTCAGTAAGCTGACTGTGTGAAGGACGAAAGGAGGGAACTGTAGGTGCTGGAAAAAGAAGCAAATGCAAGTAATAAAACTTAATTGTGAAAAAAAACTGAGGGTGTTAACTTTTGGGGAGCTTTCCTGTGATGCTTTCTTAAGCAGAGCAAACTAATTGGGAGAGCCAACTCCCCATGCAGAGGAGAAGGTATGGGCAGAAAACTGCAAGACCAGATGGAATAGAAAGTTCAGAAAATAAGATTTTAAAAAATGAGTGTCAAATCAGTCAAATTAGAAGTTTCAAATCAAAACCAGAGAATGAGTATCCTCGCCCCATCAGTTCAGTTCACTTCAGTCACTCAGTCGTGTCCCACTCTTTGAGACTGCAGCACGCCAGACCTCCCTGTCTATCAGCAACTCCTGGAGCCTACTCAAACTCATGTTCATTGAGTCAGTGATGACATCCTACCATCTCATCCTCCATTGTTCCCTTCTCCTCCCACCTTCAATCTTTCCCAGCATCAGTGTCTTTTCCAGTGAGTCAGTTCTTTGCATCAGGTGGCAAAAGTATTGGAATTTCAGCTTCAGCATCAGTCGTTCCACCAAAAAAAAGTCCCATTTGTGTACCTTGTGTCAGAGGAAAGAAATAAGAGCTGTGCAGAGATGGTTAAGGAGCTGTATTACCCCGTTATGTGATGTTCAATTCAGCTTCTGGACTGTAAACATGACCTAATTCTTTCTTAACTTTCTAGATATTTATATGCCTTCTTCTGAACAGTCAGCAATTTTTTAAAGCTTTGTTTATGTCTTACTTGATAATTTCTCTAAATAGACACTGTGTTGAATAGTGTGCATATAAAGAGCAACAAGGCAACCTCTGACACCATTTTCTTTCCCTCCTAGATGGTATGCATTTGGAATATTCATTCGTGATGAAATTCTTGATGAAAGGAGTATGAAAGATAAAAGTGATAAGGTACAATGTGGAGGATATGAAAGGGTGAAAACATAAGAGGATATGAAAGCATATTTCAATCTACTTAACATAGCTTCATATAAGGCACAACGATTAGCTACATCTTTTGCAAAAAAAAAAGAAAGAAAAATACAAAAATTTCCCACCATGTGTTATACTTTGCTCCCAGAAAACCACCCACAGTTCTCAATTTAGAGTTTATCCTTAGGGTATTTTGGCCAGAAATAGTTTATCCTTCTCCATGGTCACGTGTTCAAAGAGATCTTTCTTTATTCCCCTTTACTTTACAGGAAAATTAATACTTATGAACCCAACTTAACCTATGTTCTGATACATTTTTCCATTGTAAAATAGAAAATTGGCATTCATTACCTTTGGTTTCATAGAAAATTAGTCTAAGTAGATTCCAGGAAAGTTGGCAAAGATAACTTCCACATGGTAAAAGTCACGTTGCCAGGTGTATGCTCTTGGGATTACTGACATTGTTTAATTCAGATTCTAAAGTTGAGGGAGAGACAAGAGAATAGGAAGAGCTGGGGTCACACATCCATCTCTGGTTCATCCAGAGCTGGGAGGGGGAAGAACAAGGTCACTACAGAAAACTCAACAGTGTGGCCATGGCCTGAGGGGAAACGCCAACATTATCAACTCCAGGCTCTAGTCAGGGCGTACTCACCAGCAGAGTTAAAAGAATCAGGGCAAGAATTTGCTTGCAAGAGTTATTCTTCAGATGTGATTTAAAAAAAAAAAAAAAAAAGTTGTTCTCCAGACTGAAAGATTTAGTACTGTGACAAGGACAAAACAGAAAACCCAAAGGTGGAGACGTGCCTGCCCTCAGGAAAAAAAAACCCGTGTTGGGGAAGCCAGCTGGGACAGAAACACCTGCAGGGGGCGATGGAGAACACAGGAACCAGTGTGTGGAAAGCAGAGCAGAGTGAGAACTGGCCCACGGTCCACGCGGCAGCCCTGTCACCCCAGACTGTACTGTGTGTCTCCCGGTGCAGAACTGGGCTGCGTGCTGGGCTAGGGTTTGGAGAGCAGACCCAGGGAGAGGACGGCTGTTGGTTGTGAAAAGGCATCCTGAAGGGAAGGGCGTAAGGAGTTCCACAGCTGGGGAGTTTTCTGAAGGCCAGGGCAGTATAGGAGCAAGGTGCCATTGTTGAGTGAACCAGAAGGGCCAGGACCAGTACTGCAACCCCCTTCTCCAGCCACTGCCAGCGCCGGGAGGAGCACCCACCGGAGCAGGCTTACCCACTGCCAAAGCCAAGGGCTCCTCCACCCACATAGCCTCTGGGGTCCTGAATGCCACCCACGCCAAAGCCTCCTCAGGAATCAGTCCTGACCTCTCCTGCCTGAGACAGGAAGCCACCAGTGCTGGCAGGGGCTGAGTGCTAAATTGTGGGGTTGAGAGAGCAGATCCAGGGAGAGGACCACTGTCTGTTGTGCAAATAGCACAGAGGGGATGGGAGTGAGGGTCTCCATGGCCAGGAAAACCCGTGGAGGAAGTGTGGCCTGCCGAGGGAGAGGGGCGCACAGAGGAGGGCCTGCCACCGCCCCACACACCAGCCCTTGCCTCCACGGGCACTGGAAGGGGCTCATCAGGGCACGCATGCCCCAGTCAGGTACAACTGCCCTCCAGTCCCCACCAGAGGGGACGTCAGGTACACCCCAGCTGGGGATGCCACACCCCTCGCCAGCCCGAGGGAGTAAGTGTGCCTCAGTCGGGCTACTTTTGCCCCCCTCACTTGGATGGGGAGCAAACCGCTGAGGGCGGTGCACATGCAGAGGCGGGGTCAAAACCAAAGCTGAGCCTCTGGGGCACCGCGACTAAGGAAGAGGAAAGGGACTGTCTCTGTGCAGCTGCGCAAGCTGCAGTTTAAATCACCACCATCGGCTTGGCAAGCCCACTGTCCGCAGAGCACCTGAACAGACAACGAAAGCTCCCTAACCGAGACTGGTCTAGGTTTAGCAGCTACGGACTTGGGGGCAAGTATATGTGGGACTTGGTCAGAGTGCCCGCAGGGATCTACCCAGAGGCATTGGAGGGCCTCCTGGGAAGGTGGGAATTGGGCGTGGCTCGCTGAGGGAGCAAGGATACTGACAGTGAAGGTCCTGGGAAAACATCATTACTACTGTTATTCTTTTTGTGTTTATTTCACTTTGTTACCTTGTTGGTGGTATTGTTTTTATGTTTTATTGCTTTTGTAATGTATTTCTTTTTATTTTTCTGTTTTTACTGTACTTTTTTGTTTTTTTCTAATTTTTGTTCTTTGGGTTTCTTTATTTTTTTATTTTTTTTTTTCAGTTACTTTTATTAGTTGAAGGCTAATTACTTTACAATATTGTAGTGGTTTTTGCCATACATTGACATGAATCAGCCATGGATTTACATGTGTTCCCCATCCCGATCCCCCCTCCCACCTCCCTCCCCATTCCATACCTCTGGGTCTTCCCAGTGCACCAGCCTTTTAAAACTGTTATTCTGTGTTTTAAGTTTTCTTAGCTTTTTTAGTTTGCTTTCTGTTTTTGTTTTTGCTTTGGTTAATTTAGTCTTGATTCTTTTCATTTTTTAGTTCTGTTGTTTGTTCTCTTTTACTTCTTTAATTTTTTTGTTTTCTGTTTTTTTCATTGTTTATGTTTGGATTGTTTTTATCATTTGTCTTGGGCTTGGTTTGTCTGTTTTCCTCTTTTTTTTTTTTTTGTTTTGCTTTTGTTTCTTTGTGTGTGTTGTTGTTTGCTGGGTTTTTTGTTATTGTTAGTTGTCTTGGGTTTCTTTTGCATGTTTTCTTTTCATTTTTTGTCCTTTCTTTTTCCTCTTGCCACACTATGTGGCTTGCAGGTTCTTGGTACCCTGGCCAGGGGTTGTCCTGGGCTTCCAATGTGGAAATGCTGAGTCCAGGGTGCTGGATTGCTAGAGAAGTCAGAGGCTCAGGGAATATTAATTGGTGTTTGCTCTCCCAGAGGTATCCATCTTGACCCTGAGACTTGACTACACCCTCTGCCTGCAAGCTTCGGTGCCGGACACCTCATGCCAAACCACCAGCAAGAGGACACAGCCCCATGGGTCAGTAAAACAGTGCAGAGTCACATTAAGCCCACAGACACCCCCAAAACAGCACCAGATGCAGCTCCAACCATTGAGGGGTAAAGACAGCTCCACCCACCAGAGTGTAGGCACCAGTCCATCCCATCAGAAAGCCTTCACGACCCCCTGAGTCAACCTCACCCACCAGGGGGCAGACAACAGAAGCAGAAGGAATTATGGCCCTGCAGCCAGGGGAAGGAGGCCACAAACACAGGAAACTAGAAATTATGAGATGACAGATAAATATGTTGCAGCCTAAGAAGCATGATAAAAACTCACAAGACCAAGTCAGTGAAGAGGAAATATACAATCCACCTGAAACAGAATTCAGAGTAATGACTGGAAATAAAATGAGGCATGAATCAAATAGATACAACAAATGTTTACCAAGGACCTAGAAGAACTAAAGAGAAAACAAACAGTGATGAAAAACACAAGAACTGAAATGAAAAATACACTAGAAAGAATCAATAGCAGAATAACTGAGGCAGAAACACAGAAAAGTGAGCTGGAAGATAAAATGGTAGAAATAACAGCCATAGAGCGGAATAAAGAATGAGAGTGAAAAGAAATGAGAACAGACTCAGAGACCTCTGGAACAACATTAAACACACAAACATTCAAATTATAGATATCTCAGAAGAAGAGGAGAAAGAGGAAGGGTTTGAGAAAATATTTGAAGATACTATAGTTGAAAACTTCCTTAATATGGGAAGGGAAATAGTCAAGTCCAGGAAGTGCAGAGAGTACCATACAGGATAACCCGCAAGGAGAAACATGCTGAGACACAGATTAATCTAACTAGCAAAAGTTAAGTACAAAGAAAAAGTACAAATAGCAGCAAAGGAAAAACAATAAGTAACATACAAGGGAATCCCCATAAGATTTTCAGCTGATTTTTTAGCAGAAAGTGCAGGATAGAAGGGAGTGGCAGGATATATTTAAAGTGATGAAATAGAAAAACCTAAAACCAAGATTGCCCTATCCAGCAAGAGCCTCACTCAGATTTGATGAAGGAATCAAGAGTGTTACAGACAAGCAAAGCTAAGAAAATTTAGCACCACCAAAACAGCTTTACAACAAATGCTAAAGGAACTTCTACAGTCAGGAAACACAGGAGAAGAAAAAGATCTACTAAAGCAAACTTAAAATAATTAACAAAATGGTCATGGTAACATACATATCAATGGGGCTTCCCCGGTGGCTCAGTGGTAAAGTATCTGCCTGAAATGTAGGAGATACAGAGATGCAGTTTCAACCCCTGGGTCCAGAAGTTCCCCTCCCTGGAGGAGGGCATGGCAACCCATTCCAGCATTCTTGCTGGGAATATGCCATGGACAGGGGAGCCTGGTGGGCTCCGGTCTGTGGGGTTGCAGAGTTGGACACAGCTGAAGCGACTGGACAAGCACACACACACATGCACATATCAATAATTAACTTAAATGCAAGTAGATTAAATACTCCAACCAAAAGGCACAGACTGGATGAATGGATATGAAAACAAAATTAATATATATATGCTGTCTGCAAGAGATCCACTTCAGACCTAGGAATATACACTGAAAAGTGAGCAGATGGAAAAAGAGATTCCATGAAAATGGAAATCAAAAGAAAGCTGGAGTAGCAATACTCATTTCAGACAAAATAGACTCTGAAGACTATTGCAATAACCAAGGAAGGACACTATATAATGATCAAGGCATCAATTGAAGAAAATATAAAATTGTAAATATTTATGTACCTAACATAGGAACACCTCAATGCATCATGCAAATGCTAACAGCCATAAAAAAGGAAGCTTTCATTAACACAGTAAGAGTGGGAACTTGAACACCTCATTTACAGCAATTAACAGATAACCCAGAGAGAAAATTAATAAGGAAACATGAATCATAATAAACATTAAACCAGATAGAATTAATTGATATTTATAGGAAATTCCATCCAAAATTAGCAAAATACACCTTCTTCTCAAGTGCACATGGAATATCTCCAGGATAGAGCACATCTTGGGTCACAAGCCAAGCCTCAGTAAAGTTAAGAAAATTGAAATCGTATCAAGCATCTTTTCTGACCACAATGCTATGAGATTAGAATTCAATGACGGTGGAAAAATTGTAAAAAACACAAACATGGGAGCTTAAGAATACGCTGCTAAATAACCAAGAGATCATTGAAGAAATCAAAGAGTAAATTTAAAAATATCTAGAAACAAATGATAATGAAAACATGATGACCCAAAACCTATGGAATACAGCAAAAACAATTCTAAGAGGGAAGATTATGACAATACAATCCTACTTCAAGAAACTAGATAAATATCAAATAAACAACCTAAACTTACACCTAAAGAAACTAGAGAAAGAACAACAAGAAAAGAAAACTCCACAACTAGCAGAAGACATCTAAAGATCACAGCAAAAGTAAGTGAAATATAAATGAAGAAAACAATAGCAAAGATCAGTGAAACTAAAAAGCTAGTTCTTTAAAAAGATGAGCAAAATAAATAAACATTTAGCCAGACTCATCAAGAAAAAAAACGGGGTAGGAGAATACTCAAATCAATAAAATTAGAAATGAAGAAGAAGTTACAATTGATGCCTCAGAAACACAATCATAACAGACTACTACAAACAACTATGTGGCAATAAAATGGAGAACCTGGAAGAAATGGACAAATTCTTAGAGAAGCACAACCTTCCAAGACTGAACCAAGAAGAAATAAAAAATATGAACAGATCAGTCACAAGCAATAAAATTAAAACTGTGATTAAAAATCTTCCAACAAACAAAAATCCAAGACCAGGTGGTTCCACAGGCAAATTCTTCCAAACATTTAGAGAAGCTGCTGCTGCTGCTGCTGCTGCTAAGTCACTTCAATCGTGTCCGACTCTGTGCGACCACATAGACGGCAGCCCACCAGGCTCCTCTGTCTGATTCTCCAGGCAAGAATACTGGAGTGGGTTGCCATTTCCTTCTCTAATACATGCATGCATGCTAAGTCGCTTCAGTCATGTCTGACTCTATGTGACCCCATGGACAGAAGCCCACCAGGCTCCTCTGTCCACAGGATTCTCTAGGCAAGAATACTGGAGTGGTTTGCCATTTCCTTCTCCAAAGAGATAACACCTATTCTATCACACTCCTCCAAAAAAATTGCAGAAGGAACAATCCCAAACTTTTATTCTATGAGGCCACTATCACACTGACACCCAAACCAGACAAAGACATCACAAAACCAGAAAATTACATGCCAGTATCATTGATGACCATGGATACCAAAATCCTCAACAAAATACTAGCAAATTGAATCCAACAGCATGTTAAAAAAGACCATATATCATGATCAAATGAAATCTATCCTAGGGATTCAAGGATTCTTCAATATACAGAAATCAATCAATGTGATATGCCATATTAACAAATTGAAGGATAAAAACCATGTGATCATCTCAGTAGATGCAGAAATAGCTTTTGACAAAATTCAACACCCATTTATGAAAAAAGAAACTCTTCAGAAAATGGGCATAGAGGAACCCTACATCAACATAATAAAGGCCATATACACACCATACAGCAAACATCATTCTCAGTGGTGAAAAACTGAACGCATTTTCTCTAAGATTAGGAACAAGACAAGGGTATCCAATCTTGCCACTATTACTCAACATCATTTTTGAAGTCTTAGTCATGGCAATGTGAGAAGATAAAGGAATAAAAGGAATCCAAATTGGAAAAGAATAGTAAAACCTCTACTATTAAATAGTATTAAATAGTCACTCTTTAGATGCCCTGATACTACACACAGAAAATCCTAAAGACACCACAAGAAAACTCCTAGAGCTAATCAATGAATTTAGTAAAGTTGCAAGATAGAAAATGAATACACAGAAATATCTTGCATTCTTATACACTAACAATGAAAGTTCAGAAAGAGAAATTAAGGAAACAATCCCATTTACCACTGCAACAAAAAGAATAAATACCTAAGAGTAAAACTACCTAAGGAGGCAAAAGACCTCTACTCAGAAAACTATAAGATACTGATGAAAAAAAGATCAAAGACAACACAAACAAATGGAGAAATACACCAAGTTCTTTAACTGGAAGAGTCAATATTGTAGAAACAACTATACTATCCAAAGCAATATGCAGATTCAATGCAATCCTTAACTAGAACAACAAAAAATTTACAATATGTATGGAGACACAAAAGACTCTGAATAGCCAAGGCAATAGTGAGGAAGAAAAATGGAACCAGAGGAATCAGGCTCATATATAATGATATGATATATATATATATACATATATATATATATCATATATAATCTCAGATTATACTACAAACCTGCAGCCATGAAGACAGCATGATACTAGCACAAAACAGAAATGGAACAGCACAGAAAGCCTAGAGACAAACGCATGCACCTGTGGGCATTTAACCTATGATAAAGGAGGCAGGAGCGTATAATACAACGGAGAAAAGACAGTCTCTTTAATGAATGGTGCTGGGAAAATTGGACAGCTACATGTAAAAGAATGAAATTAGAATGTTCCTTAACACCATACACAAAAAATAAATTCAAAATTGATTAAAGAACTAAATGCAAGGCAAGACACTGTAAAACTCTTAGATGAAAACATAAGAACACTTTTTGACATAAATGGCAGCAAAATCTTTTTTGACCCACATTCTTTTTTTTTTTTTTTTTGACCCACATTCTTGAGTAATGAAAATAAAAACAAAACTAAACAGGTAGGATCTAATTAAACTTAAAAGCTTTTGCACAGCAAAGGAAACCTTAAGTAAGACAAAAAGGCAACTCTCAGAATGGGAGAAAGTATTTGCAAATGAAGCAGCTGACAAAAGATTAATCTCCAAAATATGCAAACGGCTCATGCATCTCAATATCAAAAACAAATAATCCAATAAAAAATGGGCAGAATTCCTAAAAAGACATTTCTCCAAAGAAGATACACAGATGCCCAACAAACACATGAAACAAACACGTGAAACACATGAAACATCACTGTTAGAGAAATGCAAGTCAAAACGACAATGAGGTATCATCTCACACCAGTCAGAATGACCATCATTAAATGCCTACAAACAGTAAATGCTGGAGAGGGTATGGAGAAAACAGAACACTATTACACTGTTGGGAATAGAAATCAACACAATAGCTATGGAAATTAACATGGAAGTTCCTTTAAAAAGTAAAGTTAGAACTACCAGATGATTTAGCAATCTCACTCCTGATCATACACCCAGAGAAAATCATAATTCCAAAAGATCCATGCACCCAAATGTTCGTTGCAGCAGTATTTACAATAGCCAGGACATGGAAGTGACCTAAATATCCCAGCAGAGGAATGGATAAAGACATGCAATGGAATATTACTCCACATAAAAAGGAACAAAACTGTGCTGTTTGCCGACATGTGGATGGGTCTATAGACTGTCGCACAGAGTGAAGTAAGTCAGAGACAAAGAAACAAACATCGTGCTGGGTGGACCAAAAGGTTGATTTGAGTTTTCCATAACATCTTATGGAAAAATCTGAATGAACTTTTTGACCAGCCCAATATATCAATGCATATATGTGGAATCCAGAAAAATGGTATAGACAATTTTATTTTCAAACCAGAAACACACACATGTGTACAGAACAAATATAAGGGTGAATACCAAGGAGGAAAAGATGGGTGGGATGAATTGGGAGGTTGGGACTAACATATATATACAATTGGTGAGTGCATGCATGCTAAGTTGCTTCATCCATGACTGACTCCTTATGACCCTATGGACTATAGCCTGCCAGGGTTCTCTGCTGATGGGATTCTCCGGGCAAGAATACTGGAGTGGGTTGCACGCCCTCTTCCAGGACATCTTCCTGACCCAGGGAGGACTGTTTCTTTACCTCTAGCACCTCCTGGGAAGCCCCTATACACAACTGATACTATGTATAAAATAGACAACCAATGAGAGCCTCCTGTATATCACCGGGACTCTGCTCAGTACTCTGTAACTGAGAAAGGAATTTGAAAAAGAATAAATACATGTATTGTATAACTGAATCAGTTTGTTGTACACCCAAAACTAACACATTGTTAATCACTTATGCTCCATTACAAGATAAAAAGTAAAAAACAAAAATGAAGATAACAGAGTTCAAGTGAGACTTCCTAGGGAAAGCAATGCATATGCTTCTTGAAGGATGAACACGGACTAGTGCTTCAGGTAGAAAAGAGATGGAAGAACACCCTGTGCATGAACAGATGTGCAAGAGTTTGGCTATGTGATAGGGGAGCAGAGGGCACTTTCACAAGAGGTAGGAAATGAGTCTCAAGAGGAACAGATCGTAAGGGCCTTTATTCAATACTATGAGAAATAAAACACTATTTTGTATTTAATTTTCAAGACCAGAAAGTCTCTGAAATATCTTTAATACGCTGAAACATGTTTGCTGTATTATTTAAGATTATTCAGTTTTGCTATGCTATGCTAAGTCACGTCCGTCGTGTCCGACTCTGTGCGACCCCATGGACAGCAGCCCACCAGGCTCCTCTGTCCACGGAATTCTCCATAGATAATAATAAAAGAAAATAGGCTGAATAAAACTCAAGAAAAAAAAAAAAGACATAACTTTTTTGGAACTGAAGAGAATATTTTTAAGACAGTATTGCTAACGATTATGCATATGTATACAATTTCAGCTGTAACTCAAGTACAGGCTCTCTCCTTATCAATTCCTAATCCCAAATTCTTATTATGCTCAATTTGATGACATTTGTGTGAGGTATTTCTTCTTAAGCAGTCTTTTGAAAGTCTTTTCAAAATTGTGAAATAGAACACACATATAGCATAACTGCACAATAGAAATTGTAATTGAGAGGCATCAGGAATAACTATAATGACGACACTCGGAATGAGGAAATGTGCTGCCTCCAAGGACTCTGCACCTGTCACTGTGTGCCTCTCCAGAGCCTGCTGCTTTCCTGCCCGTTTCAGAGAACAATTGCCCTGGTTTTATAGTTTTCCCAAATATATGTACAGCCCTAAAAATGTAGTTTAACTTTGTGTTTTTTTGAAATTCATATGGATGAAACCATACGAAAGGTATGATTTCTTGTCTGCAGTAGTTTCATTTATTCAGTATTACCTGTGGAAGACTCGGAATGGAGACAGACTTTATTTAGTTTTGTTGCTAGAAAATGTCCTGATCTATGAATATATTAAGATTATTCATTGTAACTGGACATTCAGTTTGCTTCTAGTTTGGATAATTAAAAGGCAATGATGCTACAGACACTTTTTACACCTAATGTATTCTGCTCCACATGCACAAGCATTCTATCTGAAGTCTAAAATTGTAAGATGGTCAAATATGCAGCTTTTCAACTTTATTATCTAATCTCAAATAATTTTCCAAAGTGGCTGCACCCATTTACAGTCCTGCCAGCAGTGTATACAACTCACACCATTCCCGTATTAGTCAATCTTATGGATGTGTAATGATATTCTATTGTACTTTCCACTCACATTTTCCTGACTACTAATGACACTGAATACCTCATTTATTTAGTAATAATTAAATTTCCTTTTTTGTAAAGTTTAAATGTTTTGCCCATCTTTCTATAGAAGTTTTCCCTGTTCTTAGCAGTATTTTTAATATAATATCTTGATATCAGCACTTTGGGTCCCCTCCCCCCTCCCAGTTTTACTGAGGTATAGTTGACAAAATTTAAGATATTTAAATGGTACAATGTGATGATTTGATATATGTACACATTGTGAAAAGATCCCCCATAAAATTAACTTACACGTCCATCACCTCCCTTATTCAACTTTCTTCTTTTTTCTTGTCAGAACATTTAAGTTCCAGTTTCTTCAGTTCAGTTCAGTCACTCAGTTGTGTCCAACTCTTTGTGGCCACATGGACTATAGCACGCCAGGCTTCCCTGTCCTTCACCATCTCCTGAGGCTTGCTCAAACTCATGTTCATCAAGTCGGTGATGCCATCCAACCATCTCATCCTCTGTCATCCCCATCTCCTGATCTCAATCTTTTCCAGCATCAGGGTCTTTTCCAATGAGTCAGTTCTTTGCATCAGGTGGCCAAAGTATTGGAACTTCAGCTTCAACTTCAGCATCAGTCCTTTCAATGAATATTTAGGATTGATTTCCTTTATAATTGACTGGTTTGATCTCCTTGCAGTCCAAGGGACTCTCAAAAGTCTTTTCTAGCACCACTATTTGAAAGAATCAGTTCTTCAGCATTCATCCTTCTTTATGGTCCAACTCTCAGATATGTACATAACTACTGGAAAAATCATAGCTTTGATTATCCAGACCTTTGTCTACAAAGTGATATCTCTGCTCTTTAATACACTGTCAACATTTGTCTTAGCTTTCCTTCCAAGAGTAAGTAAACTTCTTTTAATCTCATGGTGGCAGTCACCATCCGCAGTGATATTGGAGCTCAAGAAGACAAAATCTGTCACTGTTTCCACTTTTTCTGGATAGTATTAAATGAGTATGATGAATTCTAGTTGCTATGGTTCTTACGCTCTTCATTTTACAGGTAGAGATTAGATAGTTTGATCCTTTCCAGGAAAATTCATTTTTCAGTTGCCAGTGCAGGCCAGACTATGGAATGTGGGGTTTCCTGAGACTCTGTGTTTTTAAAAGGTCACTCTACCTGAGCTTGTGTAACGAATGGAAGAAGTCCAAGAGTAGATGTGGAGACTTTGCAAACAGTCCTAGGGAAAAAAATGATGAGACAGAAGTCAAGTGAGCTTAATTCTTCCAGTTTTTAAGAATTTAAAGACATTTTGAGGTAAAGATTAACAAATTTGTTTACAAATATAACTTTTTATAGTTAAAACTCACATAGACATTTAGAGAGAGAACTACTTTGTTGGCAATGTAAACATTTTTATAGCTAATTCTCTAATAGACATAAAACTCTAATTATCTAATAGAGATAAAAGTTTGTCTTCAAATCTGACCTTTTTTATATTTAATACTCAAATAGAAACAAATCCTTTATTTCACTTCTTTTAAGGTTTCTGCACACTTACATTTGCTCCTACTTTTTATAAAGTTGTACTTACACAGTTCATTTGGCTTCATTTTAAGAACATTTAAAATAGGCCATCCTTTCAAAGATTATTCTTAAAAATATAATTTGCACTACCGTCTCCTCATTGAAACTGAGGTCCAGCACTTTGAGAGAAAATATATATATATATAATTTGTGGAATATTTCTGAAGCATATGCATTTCATTTGTTACTCTAGGTAATCTTTTTTATTAAATTAACTGCAGGCCAGTCAAGAGTTGTGTGCCTGCACCAGATAAAAAGCTTTTGTGAAACTGCCCTTATTATTTACCCTGCTTTTGCACTGTGCCCATGACTTTCATTGAGGAGCACTGCAAGAAATAATCTTAGGGAGCTCCTTGTTAAAGGAATTGTAAGGAAGTTGTTATAATGATTGTTTCTTCTGGTATACAATGTTGCTTTTAAGAGGACCTTAAGAGAAATTCCTCACTGGTCTCAGTATAATAAATAAGTTTCTTCTAACAACTAATTGCCTTTTTGTTGCCTGGACCCTAAACCACGACTCAACTGGTTTTGCTGCTGGACACTTTCATACCTCTTCTATCAAAGTTGCAGAAACTTATGGAATAATTATAATAATTACCCAACTGTCTACTAAGAATTCGAGCTTGAGTCTGTTTGACCAGGGGTTCCCAGGTCCTGGGTGCCCAGAGAGCGGTAGAAGGAGGGACAAGGACTCCATGTGGGCAGGGCACTTTGCCTGTGATCTGCTCCACTTCAAGTGGAGCAGGGCTGGAACAGTTATCTGCAAAGGCAAGGTGTGTCAGCACCCAGCTCCTAGAAGCAGAAGGGAATTCATGCTTGGGTCTTGCAGGAGAAATTGTCTGTCTGGCACACTCTACAAGAACAAATCAATACTCACATTTATAAAATATGTCTTCCATGAGTGAGAAAACAGGCTTCATGGTTAATATCCACACCTAGGAAACAAGGTAAGAAAGCCCTAGTAACTTAAATCCACTTAGTGGAAAAGAAACAATTCCTGAAAATCGACGAGAGTGAAATCTGAAGCACTTCACTTCTTTGTGTGTAAGCCTGCTCTTTGAATCCACTATCTAGGTGTTAGAAAAATAACCTGCGTATACCAGTGAACAGTGTTTGCATATACCCTTTAAGAAGCAACTTCTGTTAGAGGCTTGGAACAAAATTTACAAATCTCTATTAGTCAGAGGGAGGCTGGTTTAAAAGGGTGAGGGGGTATATTTAATCCACTGAATATGAATGCTTATCCTTAGATTCAAAAGCTAGGCTCACTGAGAAAGAGAAAAATTACTCCCTTCTGAATGGAAATGAATGAATATAAATGACACAGCCTGGGACTGCATTTGTTGAGAATCCTTTTTTTAAAATGTAGCTAATTTGGGTTGAGTGTCTTACTCTACAGAATGATTCAGACAAAGCATCAAAGACAAATGAAAGCCATGGATAAGTATTTCCAAGTAGTCCCACAGGGGAGAACTAGGGTAAGTAAGCTAGCCTTCTAAAAATTGTCATATCTGAGACTTCTTTGAGATTTCTGACAAGAGCCATGGACTCTCTTTCTTGAAAATTTTGCCTGCACTAAAATATTTACATACGAGGTGCCAGGGGCATCTGCATCCTTGGAGATATTTCCACAGACTTTATCATTTCAAGACCAGATTTGTCATCCATTATTTTCCATTCCCATTGTCACCATCCTAATTTAAGCCAATTTTATAACACTACTATTCTATGTTTTCTTGCCCAGTCCCCCCTGTGGGGTTTATACTTCTTGTTGAAGATATTACTATCCAAATTAAAACAACAAATAGTTTTGATTCAACCACCAAACAAAGTGCAAACCCTGACTGGGTGGATCACAACAAACTGTGAAAAATTCTTAAGGAGATGGGAAAAACAGACCATCTCACCTGCCTCCTGAGAAACCAGTATGCAGGTCAGGAAGCAATAGTTAGAACTGGACATGGAACAATGAACTGGTTCAAAACTGGGAAAGGAGTATATAAAGGCTGTATATTGTCACCCTACTTATTTAACTTATATGCAGAGTACATCATAAGAAATGCTGGGCTGGATGAAGTGTAAGCTGAAATCAATATTGCAGGGAAAAATATCAATAACCTCAGATATGCACATAACACCACTCATCAGAAAGCAAAGAAGAACTAAAGAGCCTCTTGATGAAGGTGAAAGAGGAGAGTGAAAAAGTTGATTTAAAGCTCAACATTCAGAAAACTAAGATCATGGCATCTAGACCCATCACTTCAAGGCAAGTAGATGGGGAAACAATGGAAACAATGACAGACTTTATTTTCTTGGGCTCCAAAATCACTGCAGATGGTGACTGCAGCCATGAAACTAAAAGATGCTTGCTCTTTGGAAGAAACGCTATGACAACCCTAGACAGCATATTGAAAAACAGAAACATTACTTTACCGACAAAGGTTCATATAGTCAAAGCTATGGCTTTTCCTGTAGTCATGTATGGATGTGAGAGTTAGACCATAAAGAAAGCTAAGTACAGAAAAATTGATGCTTTTGAACTGTGGTGTTGGAGAAGACTCTTGAGAGTCCCTTGGACAGCAAGGAAATCCAACCAGTCCATCCTAAAGGAAATCAGTCCTGAATATTCATTGGAAGGACTGATGCTGAAGCTCCAATATTTTGGCCACCTGCCTAATTGAAAAAGACCCTGATGCTGGGAAAGATTGAAGGCAGGAGGCGAAGGGGACACAGAGGATGAGATGGTTGGATGGCATCACCGACTTGATGGACATGAGTTTGAGCAAGCTCTGGGAGTTGGTGATGGACAAGGAAGCCTGGTGTGCTGCAGTTCATGGGGTTGCAAAGAGTTAGACATGACTGAGTGGCTGAACTGACTGAACTGAACTACCTTATATCCCTTTTAATCCTATTGTTCTACCTGCTTTATTTCTTGTATATACCTAATAGAATTTTTTCATCACCTTTTACTGTGAAAGCTATTTTTTTGCTTTTAAATGCCTTCATCTCTTTCTCTGAATATCAAGCTTAAGTTTCAGTTCAAACATCAAATAGTCTTTAATATTGCCTTCATAGATTTCCATATTCTGTCTGTATTTCCATGATATTTAACATGTCTTTCATATGGTAGTTGGTATTTATTTATATTATAGCCAAATTTACATATGATTTCTCTCCTTTTAAGATGGTCAGTGTTGGAAACTCACATTGGAATGGTGGAATAGGAGGATATGGAGCGCACCTCCCCTGAGAAACAAATCAAAAGGTGGGATGATTCTCAATGAAAATGAACTGGAGACTGACAGAAAGACTCCTGTAGAACACACAGAGTCAGGCAGAGAGGAAAGAGAAGTGATTAGGTCAGGACCTGTGCCCCGGGAGGGGACTCGGAGGAAATTGAGATTAATTACGCAGAGGCCCTCATGAGCGGTTCAAGCCATACTGGGCCTGCCAGCCGTGGGGTCCAACACGGGAAGGCAAGTATCCTTGGTTGGTTGGGTGAACAGGAAGTCTGTAGGAGCCCTGGACTCCACCTGTGAGGAGCACAGGCTTGCTTGCCTGCAGCTCAGGCAGGAGGAGAGGGCAAGTTGAAACCACATGGGTGGCTGACTGGTTTCCTGCAACTGCCCAGCCCATGGCCCAGCCTGAACAGAGCGGACGCTCCGGGTCCACTTGCCCCACATCACACTCCACACGGCTGAGGACAGAACCATGCTGTGAGACCCCCAGCTGGCTCATACCTGAGGTGGAGTCTGAGTAGGGTAGGGACAGCCACTGTGGGTGTTTACACAGGCATCGGGGGCAGTCTGGATCTCTGATGGTGACCAGACTACCACATCTTGCACCCCAGCCCTGACCAAATACCCAAATACCCTAAGTCAGACACAGCTTAGCAGCTAAACCACCTCCACCACCACTCGCATTGGAGGGAGTCAGAGAAAGAAGAGAAAGAAAAGAGAGTTGTAAATGTATTTAATGAAATTATTGCTGATGGTCAATGCTTTGGGTTTGGTAGGTGTTTTTGATATCTTTTTTAACCTACATTTACTTATTTAATAAAACTTTATTAATACAAATCCTGTGTTTGGTAGCAAAGCACACATGGTCCTTGCTATCATAAAACATACAGATAAACAAAACACAGACAATAAATTAGCCAAGAAATAATCACAAGATGTAAAATTTTATGAAAGAAACAGTTTAAAAATTAGCAGAAAAGACTAACCTAGAATGATGAAAAAAGGCATTCCCAGGTAAACATTCAACCAAGAGCTATGACTGAGCAGAGACCCAGTATAATCACAACCTAGGGAAGAACATTCCAGAAGGAAGAAACAGCATGAGCAGAAACCCTAAGATGAGAAAAATAAAAGCTTGGTATGGTCTAGAAACTGAGTTAGACAGTTTTATTCACGCAAATAAAGTACAGTGAGTGAGAGGAGGAATTGCACCAGGTGTCCAGATATGGTTGTAGAGAGATAGGGGCTAAATGTAAGAGTTTTTTGTTTTTTTTTTTTTAAAGTAAAAAATGCTCACAAGCTCTTATGTGGAAAACAAATTGAAGATTCCAGGGCAACAAAGAATCTGGAAAACTTGCCCGAAGGCTGGTGCCCCAACAAAGTGGTGAAGAGAGACAA
Organism: Cervus elaphus; assembly: GCF_910594005.1. NCBI lineage: Eukaryota > Metazoa > Chordata > Mammalia > Artiodactyla > Cervidae > Cervus > Cervus elaphus. The sequence goes on along the minus strand of NC_057831.1, from coordinate 2,796,848 downwards.
TGACAGAAAGGTAAAGTGCAAGCTTTGAGATGATTTACAAAGGTAAAATAATAGACCATAAGAGTGAATTTGAAATATGATGAGAAAAAAAAGAAGAGTCAGGTGTGACCTCTAAGCAACTGGATGAGTAAGGATTAAATTCCTATCTTCTAGAGGAAAAGTGAATTTGAAGAATTAATAATTACCTTCCCACTTCTTCAAAATCACAAGGAGATTCCATGAGGATTATAGTGTGGACATGACTCTGCCAACTCTCCTGCTACCTCAGTACAGCTGCTAACTGGAGCCCTCAGAAGGGCAACGGCTGGAGCTGGTTTGGGCCCTTCCCCTGCAGGTGGGCAAGAACTTTAGAAACTCTTGGAGAGGATAAAAATTCTGTGGAAAAGTTATGAACTCACTCCAAAACAAGGAGAAGATTGCTTCTGAGAGGAAGCTAGACATAGAAGCAGGGTGTCTGCTGCAGCAATGAATACTGGAACACACGTGCAATTTTGAGTTGATGGTGTGTCCTGTTGTTACCAGGCCAAACTTCGGTCCACTTGCCCACGTGCTGTAAAGCCAATCTACTGACCAAGGATGTGGTGAATGAAAGTGCAACTATTATTGCAGGTGCTAAGCAAGGAGTCCGGGCAGTTAGTGTTTGTAAAGCTAAACTCCCTGAAGGTTTTCAGGGAAAGGTTTTTAAGGACAGTGACGGAAGATGATTGTGGAGTATGTGATCAGCTCATGGACATTCTTCTAATGGTCTGTTGGTGAGGTAATTGGGAGTCACCATCATCAACCCTTCTGGTTCAAACCAGTCTGGAGTCTGTCTGTGTGCTTGTGGTCAGCATATAGTTAACTTACATCTGGTGGGAGTTTCAGTATCTACAAAACAGCTCAAAGGACATGGCCCAGAATATTATCTACAGCCCTTGAGGAAGAACTAAAGACTTTGTTTAATGGTTAAACCATTATAATTTTATTTTGCTTTACTGTTTTCCTTTCTTTCTACCTTGTCTCACTTCTCTGATTAAATTCACTCTTTGGAACTCAGGGAAGGCCCAGAAGGCTAAAGTTTTTCTTCAGATAAGAGGCAGGCAACAGACATAGTTTGGGAGTTCTGTCCCAGGAAACCCTCATAGAGTCCTGTTTGGTTACAATATGTTAAATAATGTTTCTTAACATAGAAAAGATACATCAGGGAAATACTGATAAACCAAGAATATCTAGACTTTCAAGTATAAAATCATCTCAGCTAAAATCTAGCATATTTAGAATAAAAAATTATAATTTAATTACATCTCAGAAAAATCTCAACAATTGCACTGTCAGGATCCTCTTGTTACAGACACTGAAGCACAGAGAGAATAAAGTCACGTGGCTGTTAGATGCGGGCCCGAGTTCTGAACTCAGTCAAAACAAAGCTGGTTATGAATTGTTTACAGTGATAAAGATGGCCTTAGTGAGCAAATCATTCACTCTTCAGTCAGTCATCTATTAGTATAATACATGGTGCGTGAATTGGATAATTCTTATAGTCTTTGCCAACTCCAGTGTTCCATGAGAAGCACATACTAATGTCCTTAAATAAATGAACATTATGGATTCGACATAAGGATCATGATATATTTAGGCTAGATTTTATAAAGTTATAAATTTCTTAAATCAGACCTTTTGCCTTTTCAATTAAGAAAAAATTTTTACTCACATTCTATAGCACTCAAAATGATTCAATCAACATAGTGAAAGTGAAGTTGCTCAGTCATGTCCGACTCTTTGCAACACCGTGGGCTGTAGCCCACCAGGCTCCTCCGTCCATGGGATTCTCCAAGCAAGAATACTGGAGTGGGTTGCCATTTCCTTCTTCAGGGGATCCTCCCAACCCAGGGGTCGAACCCAGGTCTCCTGCATTGTGGGAAGACGCTTTAACCTCTGAGCCACTGCTGCTACATGCTTATTTTTTTTTAGCACTATCAGGAATCCAATGTTGACTCATTTCCAATATAAACTTCATAAACAAGTGAATTAAATATATGTCAGAAATATTTTTTCACTAATTCAGACCATTTTTTGAACCATTTAGGTACCTAAACCTCCACATTGGGTTGATCTTTTCCTTTGCCTGATATTATTCATTCAAAACATGTGTACTGATTCATGTAAAGATTGTCTATGTTGATTGAGGGCTGGAGTGGGTAGCCTTTCCCTTCTCCGGGAGATCTTCCCAACCCAGGGATCGAACCCAGGTCTCCCACATTGCAGGTGGATTCTTTACCAGCTGAGCCACAAGGGAAGGCCTCAATCAACATAGACAATCTTTAAATGAATCAGTACACATGTTTTGAATGAGTAATATCAGGCAAAGCAAAAGATCAACCCAATGTGGAGGTTTAGGTACCTAAATGGTACAAAAAAATGACCTGAATTAATGAAAAAATATTTCTGACATATATTTAAGTCACTTGTTTATGAAGTTTATATTGGAAATGAGTCAACATTGGATTCCTGATAGTGCTAAAAAAAAAAAAAAAATAAGCATGTAGCAGTTTGGCAAAAGCAAGCTGCACTAACACAGTAGTAACTGACCATGATGTCAATGTCATGAAACGATGTGTAATGAGTGTGCATTCATTAACTTTCTCAACAGTTAGTGGGTTTTTTATTTGGAAATAATTATAGATTCATAGGAAGTTGACTTACACCAAATTTTCTTTGATTACATGTTAAATAATTATTATACTATTTCAAAATTAGGAATTTGACATTGGTAGAATGTGTGTGTACAGCTTTATGTCATAAAAGTTTGTTTTAAAACTTAGAAAAGAATGTCTCCACTTCCTAATAATTAAAATGCCTTTCAACCTATGCTGTTTGCTGAAATTTTCACTTTGAGTTGAAATTTTCACAGGATAAAGCCTGTTTGTGAATAATGGGTCTACGTCTTGCCCTTGTTGCTATATTTAGCACTGCTTAAGAGATGGGGAAACAGTGTCAGTCTTTATTTTTTGGGGCTCCAAAATCACTGCAGATGGTAATTGCAGCCATGAAATTAAAAGACGCTTACTCCTTGGAAGAAAAGTTATGACAAACCTAGATAGCATATTAAAAAACAGAGACATTACTTTGCCAACAAAGGCCCATCTAGTCAAGGCCATGGTTTTTCCTGTGGTCATGTATGAATGTGAGAGTTGGACTGTGAAGAAAGCTGAGTGCCGAAGAATTGATGCTTTTGATCTGTGGTGTTGGAGAAGACTCTTGAGAGTCCTTTGGACTACAAGGAGATCCAACCAGTCCACCCTAAAGGAGATCAGTCCTGGGTATTCATTGGAAGGACTGATGCTGAAATTCCAATACTTTGGCCACCTCATGCAAAGAGTCGAGTCATTGGAAAAGACCCTGATGCTGGGAGGGATTGAGGGCAGGAGGAGAAGGGGACGACAGAGGATGAGATGGCTGGATGGCATCACTGACTTGATGGATATGAGTTTGAGTAAACTCCGGGAGTTGGTAATGGACAGGGAGGCCTGGCGTGTTGTGATTCATGGGGTACAAAGAGTCAGACACAACTGAGCAACTGAACTGAACTGAAGGTATTTTTAGCACTAGCTAAGTTATATCCTTATTTGTCCAAGAGTCAGATTTTCTCCTATTTTTATAGGTAAAGTTGCTGCAAAGAGAAGTATTTAGAAAGTCCTTTAAAACATTTTTTAAATGGTAGAATTAGTCCTAAAGTCAGAACAGGCGTTTCAAATTCTACATAATCTCAATTTACAATTCTTTTTTCCTGCAGGTACTCTGTGATCTTATCTGCTTCGGGATTGCTTGGAGCACTCTCCTCTACAACCCCTGATTTTGTGAAAATTCATCTTATTGTTATCACTGGGAAAAGGGGTGCCTCAGTTCCTGTCAACACAAAGAGGGTTACTAACCTTCCACAGCCTAGAGTGAAGGGCAACATTGCAGGAAGGGCCCACGGCAGCCCTAAACCCAACTCAAACTCAACCCAACTCAGACTCCACTGAGCCTCCATGTCTCCATCTCTAAAGTGTAAATTGTAAGTACAAGATCTTCCAAGATACTTTCTCTGTTTAATTCAATAATTCTTGAGTCTTCAATTCAGGTGATGCATGCAAACTCAGTTCCACAGCCAGCATTCCGTAGTGCGGGATATTATCATCAGGAATGTGGTTTCATTTCTTTGAAAGGATACAGCTGATACTTTTGGGCATCCATGGTAACCTGGATGATGCATCAGAGAATCTTCTGGGCTATACCAGTCTGGCTTGGCCATGGCTTTTGTACCTTTGTACCCCTCAGTCTTTGAGCTATGCCGAGACAGGAGAAATAAATTAAAATTCTGCTGCTGAATTGCTGAAAATCTAGGATAATTGCTGACGTGTGGTGCAATAGAAACATGAGGTTTGGAGACAGACTTTGGTTTGGATGCCAGCCCAACTTTCACCAGCTGCATCTATAAATAGAGAGCTGGATCGAGACTGAAGAAAGACCAGGGTAGGCCAACTCTGGACAAGTACAAAGATGGCTTTATCCTCTGCTCTATGTCAAACTGCCTCTGGACAGAGTTGCTCCTGGACCCAGCAGAGAGATTTCTGGCCAGAAGGAGTCAAAGACCTGAGAGCAGATTCCGCCCTTTAAGAGACAAAGTCAAGGGAGGGTAGGAGGATCTCACAGAGGGAGGGCACAAGCCAGGAGTGCGAATGAGAAACAGACCTATAGATTGGGAAAAGGCTGTAACCATGACCTGGTCCTGATGTCCTGGTCCATAGGGGCGTAGTATCCCAGTCGTAGGCGATTCACCGCCTCCCAATGTACACAGTTTAATTTTCTGCCTGCCTAATTTAATCCTTCCTAATTGAGGACTGTCTTTAATTTTGTTCTATTTTCTTGCAGTTGTTTGAATGGGAAGTATAAAGGAGAATGGAGGGAAAAACAACAGCAGCTCTTAATAAATCTTGGCCTAGTAGCTTGACAGCATTACAGTTTCATTGGTTTTATTTGCAGGAATAATTGCACCTCAGAATCCATAAATTGCTATGGATATACGATTCTTGGAGAACATTTCCTTTGGACTGTTTTTTGAATTGTATCACTTTAGAGAAAATTATTTTATATTTCTCAAAATTTCATACTATTGTGACCAAAGTTTGAAAAAGTTCCAAGACAAGTGATTTCTTTTTTTGTATCTATTTCAAATACATGGTTTGATGTTTTCCCCAAGCTCTTGCTTGAAGTGTGAAATTGTTCTTACAGCTCTTATAATATTCCTTAAATTTCTCATTAACAAAAAGTAGAAAGCATACTGTATAGAAAAAATTAACTTTAATAAATACGGTCAGTCTTAGATGAAACCAGACCTCTCAATGTTTGTATCATATTCCAGATGATTAATGGGGAAGATTTTCTTCTTTCCTCAAACTGTAGTGTTATTTTTTAAAAAATTGGAGTGTGCTTTGAATGATTCTTTGTTTCTTTAAATAAGCAAAAATTGTATTTGAGGACAATCAGAACTACTAAAAGTGAAGCATTGAATTTCAAAAGAATAATTTTGTGTTTTCTGTCATCCAGTGCCACTGCATTTGGATATCTAACGTGCAGTCAGCAGGGATGTGCATTCACCAACCAGCTCTTCAATCTTTTTCCTCTAGAAAGAAGCGTCACTAATTTCTTTCTACGTGCCATTACAAAATATGGTTACAACCAGGTTGAAGGGTCTAACTCTTAAGGAATCATCCATTCAGGAAATTAAAGATATTTCAAGAGGCATATTTTACATGCTTACCTACAGAATGAAGATTAGCATGAAAGTGAAAGTGAAAGTCACTCATTCGTGTCTGACTCTTTGTGACCCCATGGACTATACGTTCCATGGAATTCTTCAGGCCAGAATACTGGAGTGGGTAGCCATTCCTATCTCCAGGGTATCTTCCCAACCCAGTGATGGAACCCAGGTCTCCCGCACTGCAGGTGGATTTTTTTACCAGCTGAGTCGGAAGGGAAGCCAGAAGATTACCATAAAGTCATACAAAACGGAGAACGTACCGAGCATGACTAATTTTTCTCTAATAAATACTACTGACTTTAAGACATGAGAATAGGACAGTGCAGGGTTTGAGAGGGGAGGCTCCAGAATTGGACAGCTCTGAGTCTGGATTCTGGCTTCACTTTTATTACCTATATGACCCTGAGCAAGTTATTCATAGTTAAATCTAAGCCTATAATTAACTGCTTAAAGATAAGGCTAATACAAGAATTTCACCCCGTTAAATTCTGTGAGAAATACATGAGCTAACACACAAGAATGATCCCTTATAGCACCTGACACACAGTAGCGCTTAACAAATGTAAGTCCTCTGCATATGATCGTTCAAGTTGCAAGCTGTTGAAGATGCAAATGTGTGTCCCATCAACTTCAGGCATGAGCAAAATTGTGGCTTGCCCTCCATCTATCGTTGATGATCTTTCAGCTCTACCATTTCCCAATCCTCCAGTCAGTAACTGCTCTTGCCTGTTCGCTGGGTGCCAGCCCCAGTGTGCCCACTATTGTATTGAACTACTGTACTCTTCAGGGTACTGTACTGTAGCATTAAATATGCTTTCTTTAATTTTTTGGTTTGCTTTTTATGTATTCTTGTGTGAAAAGTATTATAAACCTATGACAATACAGTTCTATATAGCTGACTGTGTCAGTTGGATACCTAAACTAACTTTGTTGGACGTAACAAACACCCTCTTGGAATGGATATCATTTGCGCATGGGGGATTTACTGTATATTATTGCTTAATGCTGGATTCTAGAACTACTTATCATGTCTGCTATATTCCAGATCTTGTGTGAGGTACTGAGGACATAAGAATTTAAAGTTCCTTCCTTTAATTATTCTCAAGATCGAGTAGACACAAGCAAAAGATAATCATGTGACTGGATAACGTGAGAAATGCAGTGACAGCGAGATGTGGGAACATAGCCGGTGGGGGCAGGGGGTCACAGACAAGGCACCATGAAGCTTTTGATGTGTTTACAAATGAAAGTCTGTTAATGCAAACTTCTAGAACTGTTTCTGGTTCTTTATCATCTATGCTAAACTCTCCATGGATAAATTTCTGAGTAAATTTTGTGCTTCTAAAACCTGCCATCATTTCTTGAGACTATTAAGGATGCTGTCCGGGCACTATCCCAGTGATGACCTTTAAAGTGTGGCCTCTGGAATCAGGCTCCTGGGATTAGCTTCCAGCTTCCCTGAGCACTGGCTTGCCTTGTGCCAAACACTCAATATCTCCAAACCTCAGTTTCTTTCCTGATAAAGTGGGGAGCGTAGTGTTGCTTATCTTATAAAATTTTGTGAGGATTAAAGGAAATAATATATGTAAGACACTTGACAGATGTCAAGTGACAAATGGATATTGGCTGCTACACTCAGTAAAAGAGCTAAAAACTGCTCTCATTTTAGAAAAGTCATCATTTTCTGTTTAGTTTGTCAGGACCACAACCCATGAATCTGAACTAGAAAGGGAATAGTACATCTCTTGGTAAAACAAAAAACCTAAACATGTGGGAAATAGCATGCCTATTTGTTTGTAATTTGGTTCTTTTCTGTTTTCCCAGATGGTAAAGGGTGAAGGATTTTGTAAGTGTCAAATTAGATAAGGGGTGGTTTCCATTTACATTGTCATGATTGCTCTATTTTCCGTGTGCATTCATAATGTTCTCATTTAATGTGTAAATATGCTTTAGTCCTAACACTGTGTGCTCCTGGTTTTATGACCAAATCTGTTGCCATGTTGCCCATAGTTTTTTTATATTTTACATTTTAATAAGAATCCATCGGTTGATTCTTTTTTAACAGATTCTTATGAAAAGATGCATGTGAGAATCAGCCATAAGGTAAATCACAACCCTTTTCTAAATACCCAAGACAATAAAAAAAGAAAGGAGAGGTCTTGGAAGAAAGATATGCTACCCATAGAAATGTTAATAAGAGACTCTGGACACAGGAAGTTGTGGCAGTATCATTCATATCTAGATAAACATGCTCATTAATTAAAATCTTGCTCCCCTGGCCTTGCCAGTGGGTGCCTCATTGTTACTTTCAGCAGCAGCAATGCTTGATCGTCATTCTCTGATTTCTAGAGATTATTGTCTGAAATTTGTATTTTAGCTGAAAAAAAGCAGCTCCAGAATCTTCAATCACATCCCACTACATGCAGTACAAAGGTAAGGCTGTTGATGTGTGCTAACAATTATACATATGTATACAATTTCAGTGGTAAATCAAGTACAGGCTCTCTTCTTATCAATTCCTAATCCCAAATTCTTATTATGCTCAATTTGATGACATTTGTGTAAGGTATTTCTTCTTAAGCAGTCTTTTGAAAGTCTTTTCAAAATTGTGAAATAGAACACACATATAGCATAACTGCACCATAGAAATGGTAATTGAGAGGCATCAGGAATAACTATAATGACGACACTCAGAATGAGGAAATGTGCTGCCTCCAAGGACTCTGCACCTGTCACTGTGTGCCTCTCCAGAGTCTGCTGCTTTCCGGTCCGTTTCAGAGAACAATTGCCCTGGTTTTATAGTTTTCTCAAATATATGTGCAGCCCTAAAAATGTAGTTTAACTTTGTGTTTTTTTGAAATTCATACGGATGAAACCATACAAAAGGTATGATTTCTTGTCTACAATAGTTTCATTTATTCAGTATTACCTGTGGAAGACTCGGAATGGAGACAGACTTATTTAGTTTTATTGCTAGAAAATGTCCTGATCTATGAATATATAAAGATTATTCATTCTAGCTGGACATTCAGTTTGCTTCTAGTTTGGATAATTAAAGGGCAATGATGCTACAGACACTTTTTACACCTAATGTATTCTGCTCCACATGCACAAGCGTTCTATTTGAAGTCTAAAATTGTATGATGGTCAAATATGCAGCTTTTCAACTTTATTAGCTAATCTCAAATAGTTTTCCAAAGTGGCTGTACCCATTTACAGTCCTGCCAGCAGTGTATACAACTCACACCATTCCTGTATTAGTCAATCTTATGGATGTGTAATGATATTCTATTGTACTTTCCACTCACATTTTCCTGACTACTAATGACACTGAATACCTCATTTATTTAATAATAAATAAATTTCCTTTTTTGTAAAGTTTAAATATTTTGCCCATCTTTCTATAGAAGTTTTCCCTGTTCTTAACAGTATTTTTAATATAATATCTTGATATCAGCACTTTGGGTCCCCTCCCCCCTCCCAGTTTTACTGAGGTATAGTTGACAAAATTTAAGATATTTAAATGGTACAATGTGATGATTTGATATATGTACACATTGTGAAAAGATCCCCCATAAAATTAACTTACACGTCCATCACCTCCCTTATTCAACTTTCTTCTTTTTTCTTGTCAGAACATTTAAGTTCCAGTTTCTTCAGTTCAGTTCAGTCACTCAGTTGTGTCCGACTCTTTGTGACCACATGGACTATAGCACGCCAGGCTTCCCTGTCCTTCACCATCTCCTGAGGCTTGCTCAAACTCATGTTTATCAAGTCGGTGATGCCATCCAACCATCTCATCCTCTGTCATCCCCATCTCCTGCTCTCAATCTTTTCCAGCATCAGGGTCTTTTCCAATGAGTCAGTTCTTTGCATCTGGTGGCCAAAGTATTGGAGTTTCAGCTTCAACTTCAGCATCAGTCCTTCCAATGAATATTCAGGATTAATTTCCTTTATAATTGACTGGTTTGATTTCCTTGCTGTCCAAGGGACTCTCAAGAGTTTCCTCGAACACCACAGTTCAAAAGAATCAATTTTTTAGTGCTCAGCTTTCTTGATGGTCCAACTCTCACCTCCATACATGACTACTGGGAAAACCATAGCTTTGAATAGATGGGCAATTGTCGGTGAAGTAATGTCTCTGCTTTTTAATATGCTGTTTAGGTTTGTCATAGCTTTTCTTCCAAGGAACAAGCATATTTTAATTTCATGCCTGCAGTCACCATCTGCAGTGATTTTGGAGCCCAGGTAAATAAAGTCTGTCCTTGTTTTCATTGTTTCCCCATCTATTTGCCAGGAGGTGATGGGAATGGATACCATGAGGTTAGTTTTTTGAATGTTGAGTTTTAAGCCAGCTTTTCCCCTCTCCACTTTCACTTTCATCAAGAAGCTCTTTAGTTCTTCTTCACTGTCTGCCATAAGAGTGGTGTTATATGCATATTTGAGGTTGATATTTCTCCCAGCAATCTTGATTCCAACTTTTGCTTCATCCAACCCAGCATTTCTCATTATGTACTCTGCATATAAGTTAAATAAACAGGATGACAGTACACAACCTCGATGTACTCCTTTCCCAAATTGGAATCAGTCCATTGTTTCATGTCCAGTTCTAACTACTGCTTCTTGACCTGCATACAGATTCCTCAGGAGGCAGATCAGGTGGTCTGGTATTCCCATCTCTTTAAGAATTTTCCACAATTTGTTGTGATCCACCCAGTCAAAGGCTTTGGCGTAGTCAATAAAGCAGAAGTAGATGTTTTTCTGGAACTCTCTTGCTTTTCCTATAATCCAACAGGAGTTGGCAATTTGTTGGAATTTGTTGGCAATTTGTTGGAATCTCTGGTTCCTCTGCCTTTTCTAAATCTAGCTTGAGCATCTGAAAATTTTCAGTTCACGCACTGTTGAAGCCTCACTTGGAGAATTTTGAGCATTACTTCGCTAGTTTGTGAGAGGAAGGCAATTGTGTGGTAGTTTGAACATTATTTGTCATTGCCTTTCTTTGGGACTGGAATGAAAACTGATGTTTTCCAGTCCTGTGGCCACTGCTGAGTTTTCCAAATTTGCTGGCATGTTGAGTGCAGTGTTTTAACAGCATCATCTTTTAGGACTTGAAATAGCTCAGCTGCAATTCCATCACCTCCTCTTTCTTAGCAAAGTTTAATTATTCACTGCAATGTTATCAGTTATAGTCACCACATTATGTATTAGATCTTCAGACTTAGTTCATCCTCCACCACTGTTCTAGTGCTGCTCACATGATGATAGCTGTATCCAAGGAAGAAACATCACATCTATGACTGCACTTAGAACTAGCACATTCAAAAGAAACAGGATTCTTGGATATGTTATTTTTCCAGTACTGTGAACAACAGCTTAGGCTTCATTTACATTTGTCTTTTGATTAATGTTAACTCCTTTCTCCACTAAAATAATTCTTCTTATTGTTAAATAAAGATAACTTTTTTCAAGTGAATAAATTATGCCTAACATATGCAAAAGAGCAAAAAATATCTGATAATTTTGCTGTATGCTCTACAACCTGACCAAGTGAAGATTCTTTGTAATCCTTCCTGTCACACAGTAGACAGATTTATGCTGCTATTGCTCTAACTCACTTTTGAGGCTTGGTTCAAGTGTCTTCAAGAAGCTTCCTTCAGTTTTAACTTAAGTACTTCCCAGAAAACCATGACAATACATCTGGGTTTATGCTCACCATCTGTTACATGTTAAAAAGATATATTTCTGGGTATGTCTCTCACAAATTCAATGCCTATTAAGAGTAAGGACAGTCTTGTTTTATTGCCAGCATCTTCCACAGAACCTGGCATTGTTGGGACTACTCATTAAATGTCAGTTGAATGGTGTTGAACTGCTACTACCTTCTTCTGAGATCCAGTCTTTTGCTCCTCAGATAAACTGATAGTTTATTCTGATAAACTGATGAGCATATTCTGCTAAACAAAGGTTGGATATAAATTCTTAACTTCATAGTCTGCTATTTCTTCCTTACCCAGTCTCCAGCCAAGACTACTACTGTGTCAAACTGTTCAGGTAAAGCTATCTGGCAAGAGAATATTATGTCTAAACTACAGGAAGCATAAAAAATAAATAAAAGAAGAATTAAGATGACTTAGCAGCCAAAAGCAATTGAAATATTTTCAAAGCGCCAACTTTGTGATTTCCTCAAAAGGAAAATTGTGAATAGAACTATTCAGTTCAGTTCAGTCCCTCAGTCGTGTCCGACTCTTTGCGACCCCATGAATAGCAGCATGCCAGGCCTCCCTGTCCATCACAAACTCCCGGAGTTTACTCAAAATCATGCCCATCAAGTCGGTGATGCCATCCAGTGATCTCTTCCTCTGTCGTCCCCTTCTCCTCCTGCTCCCAATCCCTCCCAGCATCAGGGTCTTTTCCAATGAGTCAACTCTTCACATGAGGTGGCCAAAATATTGGAGTTTCAGCTTCAACATCAGTCCTTCCAATGAACACCCAGGACTGATCTGCTTTAGGATGGACTGGTTGGATCTCCTTGCAGTCCAAGGAACTCTCAAGAGTCTTCTCCAACACCACAGTTCAAAAGCATCAATTTTTCGGCGCTCAGCTTTCTTCACAGGCCAACTCTCACATCCATACTTGACTGCTTGAAAAACCATAGCCTTGACTAGATGGACCTTTGTTGGCAAAGTAATGTCTCTGTTTTTTAATATGCTATCTAGGTTGGTCATAACTTTCCTTCCAAGGAGTAACATCTTTTAATTTCATGACTGCAGTCGCCATCTGCAGTGACTTTGAAGCCCCCAAAAATAAAGTCAGCCACTGTTTCCCCATCTATTTCCCATGAAGTGATGGAACCAGATGCCATGATCTCAGTTTTCTGAATGTGGAGCTTTAAGCCAACTTTTTCACTCTCCTCTTTTACTTTCATCAAGAGGCTTTTTAGTTCCTCTTCACTTTCTGCCATAAGGGTAGTGTCATCTGCATCTCTGAGGTTATTGATATTTCTCCCGGCAATCTTGACTCCAGCTTGTGCTTCTTCCAGCCCAGGGTTTCTCATGATGTACTCTGCATATAAGTTAAATAAGCAGGGTGACAATAGACAGCCTTGACGTACTCCTTTTCCTATTTGGAACCAGTCTGTTGTTCCATGTCCAGTTCTAACTGTTGCTTCCTGACCTGCATATAAGTTTCTCAAGAGACAGGTCAGGTGGTCTGGTATTCCCATCTCTTTCAGAATTTTCCACAGTTTATTGTGATCCACACAGTCAAAGGCTTTGGTATAGTCAATAAAGCAGAAATAGATGTTTTTCTGGAACTCTCTTGCTTTTTCAATGACCCATCAGATGTTGGCAATTTGATCTCTGGTTCCTCTGCCTTTTCTAAAACCAGCTTGAACATCTGGAAGTTCACGGTTCACGTATTACTGAAGCCTGGCTTGGAGAATTTTGAGAATTACTTTACTAGCGTGTGAGATGAGTGCAATTGTGTATTAAGTGAACCCTATTATATAGCTACTGGCATTTTAGCTTATTTTATTTTCCTACTATTTTTCTTATTTGGGTGATTTTTTCCTAATGCACTCTAGTTATACTGACATATTTAGAGTATTAATCATGGTTATTATAAATTCTAATTTTGAGATGTGATTTTTAAGGTTTTAAAACATTATTTAATTATGTTCAGGTGCAATTTTCCCTAATGAAATAAAAGGGAAGATGATATTTGCTTGAAAAATGTTTCATTTTCTTCAAAATTGTCTTGTACTCTTGTTTTTTCAATTTATTTTACTGAAGTTGAGTTGATTTACAATCTTGTGGTAGGTTCTGGTATACAACAAAGTGATTCAGTTGTTTTTATAGATTCCCCAGTAGCTCAAACAATAAAGCATCTGCCCGCAGTGCGGGAGACCCAGGTTCGATCCCTGGATCAGGAAGATCCCCTGGAGAAGGAAATGGCAACCCACTTCAGTACTCTTGCCTAGAAAATTCCATGGATGGAGGAGCCTGGTGGGCTACAGTCCATGGGTCGCAAAGAGTCGGACACGACTGAGCAAGAAGTCTGTTACACATATATATTCTTCTTCATGTTACTTTCCATTCTGGTTTATGACAGGGTGTTGAATATAGTTCCCTGTGCTATGAAGTAGGGCCTAGTTGTTTATTCATTGTATCCATAAGAGCTTGCACCTGCAAACCTCAAACTCTCTGTCCACCCCTCCTTCCCCTCCAGCCCCTTGGCAACCACAAGTCTATTCTCTATGCCTGTGTGTTTCTGTTTCATAGGTAAGTTCATTTGTGTCATATTTTAGATTCTACAGATAAGGATGCTGTATGGTATTTGTCTTTCTCTTTCTGAATTCTCTTGTATTCTTGTTCAGCGTTAAATACAGACTAACGATAATATCTTGAGATTGAGAAGAAAAAGACTCATTGTGTGTGGAGGAGCTCAAGCTGAAAGCCAGGTATGTAACTTTAAAAACCTCCCATTTGGCTGTGAGTGAGAAGTAGTTATCCAGTGTTTAGGTAAACATGCTCTGGAGTCACCTAGATGTGGAATTAAATTTACCTTTTGCAAATTATTAACTGTGACTTTGGGGGTTGCTCTATAGTCTGAGAGCTTCAGCTTTCTCATCTGTAAAATAGTAACATTATCTAATTTATGGCTTGTGAGGCACTAAATGCTCTATTGGTAACTGTTGGTGTAGCCTCTATGAAACAACTTTTATTACTAGTCTCTTCATGACAAAGGATTTCTTTGTCCATAACCATTTTCCTCCATTCAGGATGAAATTGTTTTATTGCTATTATTTTTCTTGTCATTTTGTATTACTACTTTATAATTGAATATTTTCAAATTTCAAGTCTTTGACTGGAAAGACAGATCACATCTTCCTTTTAATACTTGCCATTGATTTTCTCAATTTCCCTGAGCCTCACCACAGTCCCTGGCTTCTGTGACCCTATGCTTCGTATAAGACACATCAATTCTGAGTTCCATCTTGAGTATAGTTGGGTCAACTTGCTTACCTCTCAGCAACTTCATCCATATCCAGATATATTTCTAAGTGTCTTATTCCGTTCCCAGTTGCAAAATATCCTGTAAATGATCTTTAAAATTGTTGTGTATTTTGTGAATAGATGCATTCTCCTCATCAGCCCCACCACAGCCTCCCTCAGTCAACTTCAGCCTCACACCCTTCATCCTTCACAGTCTGCTCATGTACAGCACAAATGTCTCTCTTACTTTGATAAACTATGCTCTCTTTATTTTTCAGGATACCTCCTCTTATAGGATTTTTTACAGGTAGAATATTGTGTTGCAAACAGTCCCTGACCAGGTCTTCCCTTTCTATTAACTCATTCATAGATTTATTTAAATGGGATCACATAATTTTTGAGTTAATGTCTAACTTGGGGCTTCACTTGTGGCTCAGTTGTAAAGAATTCGCCTGCCAAGCAGGAGATGTGGGTTTAGTCCCTGATTTGGGAAGATCACCTGGAGAAGGAAATGGCAACCCACTGCAGTATTCTTGCCTGGGAAATCCCATGGACAGAGAACCTTGGTGGACTGTTGTCTATGGGGTTGCAAAGAGTAGGACATGACTTAATGATAGATTTTCACTTTTTCACATATCTATCTTAGATATTATTTAGTCTAATCTCTTCATTTTGCAAATGAGAGTTCAGAGGCCCAGAAAGACTGGTGCACAAAAATCATTGCCTGTCTTTTCTTTTAACTGGATTAAATTTCAATAGAAATTACTCCTTGAATGCAAAGATTACTTTTTATGCACATCCCATGTGTCTATAAAATCTAAGTTGCTTTGGTGCCAATAAAATAAATCAACACTATAAAAGATTTTGATATAATTTGTGTACCTAATTATCAAAGCACTGCCTATAACAGGTGTTGCAGTGGAGAAATATCCCAGATCACTTCTCTTTTTCTTTAAGGAGTGATGTTGCACTGAAACATTCCCCCTTTAAGCTCAAATAGAACACATCATTTTCACTTTTGGAAATTAAAAATTTTTATAATGTAATTGCATAAGTCAAATATTCTTTTATTTATGTTAAACTGAATATACAATTATTGTTCCCAAGGCAACCAACTTTTGCTTATAATTGCTGTTTAATTTCATGTTAACAAAACACAGACAGTGCAAAGACAACTTTGATTGTGTAGCTCTAATGACAATAATAAATAAAATAATTTATTTTAAAAAAAGGTGGTACTTGTTTCAGTGGATAATGACAATAGCAGGAGATGACTTGGAAGTTTTGCATAAGCTGTATTTCTATGGTTGTCACCTGCCCTTTGTTAGGTCTTGGGATAAAATCTATGCCCCAAAAGAAAACTGTGTTATGTTGTAGAGCATAGTTCATGGGCTTTGGATCTGGATGTATTTAGATCAGAATTTACCACTTGCTGCTTCATGGCCTTGGTTAGTTCATGAAATCTCTAACAGTGTTAATGGGAACAATAACACAAACCTGAAGTAGGAGTTAGAGATAAATTATGATAACCACCCAACATATAAGTGCTTCATATCTGGAAGCTACTATTATGAAAGTTTATATGGCATTACTTAGGGGGAATGCATATATAGATAGATAAAGCAGTCTCCAAAATAGTCTTCCAAAAGGAAGTAAGAGACAAAACAAAACAAAACTTATGGAACTAGAGAAAATGTTTGATATGGATGGTCAGTCATTTCATTATTTTTTTTTTTAAAAAGTCATCAAATACTAAGGCTCAAGAGGAACATATATATACATGAAGGAGTAGGGACCACAACAATCTGTAAAATGTAGTTTAGAAATAAAAACAAAATCAAGAAAAACAAGTCAGTCACACCTTTTATTTGCTTGTCTTTTGGGAAAAGCACAATATTTTGCTTAATTGCTTTTACTCGTTTTTCAACTAGTCATGTAAATTACATGGAACACAGGGAAAATAAGTAAATTGTATTGAACAAAGTAATTGTTCACTGATGTAAAGGAATGGAAAGGAAGAAAAACCCATCAACGTTGCAATCCCATGAATATAGGTTTGAATCCTATCATTTTTATGGACATCAATTTATGCATTTACCCATAATATCACAGATCATGTACAAATCAAGTGAGTGGCAAAAGACTGAATCAGATACATATTTTAATGCAATACTAGGGACACAGTTTTAATCAACAAATCTTTCTCTTCTATCTCACTTTGGAGTATAAGATGCAAATGCAAAGGCTGACTTCAGTACAAGACTGTAGATCTGTGATACTGTGTCTAGGAGATGTCAAGTGAATGCATATGAACGTTAATACTGAAGCTTTCACTGGTAATAGCTGAAGCATTGCACAAAATTTTCTCATTAAGGGCAAATGGTAATCATCTGAATAATTTTTTTTCTGATCAAGTTTATAAATTTTTAGCTAATGAGGTGATAATCAGATAGATTAGAACTGGCACAAGACTTAGAGTTATTGATAAACATGCAATTATATGTCTGCATTGCTCTTTGTGAACTCAAGTGAGTTTGGAATGTTATTTAATCTTTTTGAGCCTCAGGTTCCTAATCTGTGAAATAAGGATAAAAGAGGCTGCTCTGAAGACATTTTGTGAAGATCAAATGAGATAACATATATAAAATTTTTGGAACATAGTAGGTGCTCAAATATTTCCTCTCTTCTGGCTTTCTGTACCTTTTTCTCCCCTTAAGAAATTATTGTGGAATACATGCAAATCCATGGCTGATTCATGTCAATGTATGACAAAACCCACGACAATATTGTAAAGTAATTAGCCTCCAACTAATAAAAATAAATGAAAAAAAAAGAAATTATTGTAAAATGAAATAAGATTGTGATGATAATTCAAGTAACTCATGTCATTTTTTTTTATTAAATTAAGAAAGCAACTCACAGAATGAGAGAAAATATTTGCAAAGCAAATACCTGATAAAAGACTAGTATCCAGAATATATAAAGAACTCTTACAACTCAAAAATAAAAAGAGAAATAACTCAGTTTAAAGATGGGCTAAAGACTTGAATAAGCCTTCATTCAGGAAAGAAATATAAATCCTCACTAAGCACATGAAAAGATGCTCAACAACATTAGTCATTAAGGAAATACAAAGCAAAATCACAATGAGACATCACTTTACAAACTTTACATGACAATGATCAAAATGACAGACAAGAGTGGAGAAACTGGGAAACTCATACATTGCTGTAGGGATGTAAAATGTGCAGCTGCTTTGGAAAACAGTTTGGTAGTTCCTCAAAAAGATAAACATAGAGTTAACAGATGATCCAACTACTTCACCTTTAGGCACATATCCAAGAAAAATGGAAACTTATGTCTACACAAAAACTTATACATGCATGTTCATAACTGTATTATTCATAGTAACTAAAGAAGTGGAGACAACCCAAATGTCCATCAACATATGAATACGTAAACAAAATATGGTATATCCAAATATTGGAATATTATTTGCAATAAAAAAAGAAAGTATTGATATATGTTGCAACATGGATGAGCCTTGAAAACATTATGCTAAGTGAGTCAAGTCAAAAAAACACCACATATTGGATAATTTTATTTAAAGAAATGCCCGGAATTGGCAATTCATATTTACAGAAACTGAACTAGTGGTTGCCAAAGAAGAAGGAGGATAAAGGCATAAGAAGCAACTGCTAATGGGGATGGGGTTTTTAACTTCAAATTCTACTTATTCACTGCTGGTATGCTGCTGCTGCTCAGACGCTCAGTTATGTCTGATTCTTTGTGACCCCACAGACTGTAGCCCATCAGGCTCCTCAGTCCATGGGAATCTCCCAACAAGAATTCTGGAGTGGGATGACATTTCCTCCTCCAAGGGATCTTCCCAACCCACTTCTCTTATGTCTTCTGCATTGGCAGGCATATACTCTACCACTGCACCACCTGGAAAGCCTATATAGGGTATAGATTTGGCCAGAAAGCTCCTTCAGCTTTTTAAGTAAAAATAAAACACACAATTTTCATATTCAAATTCACCAAGAACCTTTGAAGAACTTTATGGCTGTCTTCCCAAAACATTTTATTTTTTTGAGCAATGAACTGTTCCCAGTCTCTCTTACTATGTTCCAGGGAATTAAATGTTTTTCCATTGAGGGAATTTTGTAAATACTGAAATAAATGGACATCTGAAGGTTCAATGACTGGTGAATACAGTGAGTGAATCAGAACTTCCCAGCCAAGCTATAACAGCTTTTGCCTGGTCATCAAAGAAACACGAGGTCTTGCACTCTCCTAATGGAAGATGATCCATTTTCTGTTGACTAATTCTGGATGCTTTTTGTCAAGTGCTGCCATCAGTTGGTCTAATGGGAGCAGTACTTGTTGGAACTAACCCTTTGGTTCCCAGAGGACTCCTTTCCAATTCCAGCATATAAACAACATCACCTTCTTTGAATGAAAGCCAGCCTTTGGTGGAGTTGGTGGTGGTGGTCCATTTTGCTTGCCCCATGATCTCTTTCATTCCACATTATTGTACAGTATCCACTTTTCACCCTCCATCACAATTCGTTTTAAAAACAGAATGTTTTCATTACATTTAAGTAGAGAATCACATGTGGAAATACAGTGAAGAACTTTTTTTGCTTAACTTATGTGGAGCCCAAACATCAAAGTGATAAACATAAAAAAGCTGGGGCTAATTTCAGCTCTCGATTTAGATATTTTGAGTATGTCAGCTATCTCCCAACTGATTGTTATCAGTTAATGTCTTGATTAGATGGCTATCAACTTCATCTGGTCTATTTGACCATGGAGCATTGTCCAATGAGAAATCACCAGCATGAAACTTCACAAACCACTCTTGACATGTTCAATCAATCATAGCACCATCTTTATATACTACATAAAATTTTTTTGTGTCTCAGTTTGCATTTTTACATTTCTTGAAATAATAAACCATAATATGGCAAAAATGTTGTTTTTTTCTTCCATCTTCAGTATTAAAGTGGCTGCACAAAAACTCCCCCTTCATGGATCATGGGGGCTTGTGTACCACCCAAGACAGATGGGTCACAGTGAAGAGTTCTGACAAAACATGACCCACTGGAGAAGGGAAAGACAAACCACTCCAGTGCACTTGCTGCTAGAACCCCATGAACAGTATGAAAAAGCAAAAAGATGTGACCCTGGAAGATGAACCTCTGGTCAGAAGGTGTCCAATATGCTACTGGGGATGAGTGCAGGGGAGTTACTAACAGCTCCAGAAAGAATGAACTGGCTGGGCCACAGCAGAAATGATGCTGAGTTGTGGGTGTGTCTGGTAGTGAAAGTAAAGCCCAATGCTGTAAATAACAATATTTCATAGGAGCCTGGAATGTTAGGCCCATGAATCAAGATAAATTGGATGTGGTCAAGCAAGAGATGGCAAGAGTGCACATCAATGTCTCAGGAATCAGTGAACTAAAATGGACAGAAATGGGCAAAATTAATTCAGATGACCTTTATATCTGCTACTATGGGCAAGAATCCCTCAGAAGAAATATAGTCCTCAGAGTCACAAAAGAGTCTGAAATGCAGTACTTGGGTACAATCTCAAAAATGACAGAATGACTTTGGTTCATTTCCAAGGTAAACCATTCAATATCACAGTAATCCAAGTCTATGCCCCAACCACTGATGAGGAAGAAGCTGGAGTTGAATGACTCTATGAAGACCTAAGACCTTTTAGAACTAACACCAAAAATAAGATGTCCTTTTCATCATCAGTCAGTTCAGCTCAATTGCTTAGACATGTCCAACTCTTTGCGACCCGATGGACTGCAGCATTCTAGGCTTCCCTGTCCATCACCGACTCCCGGAGCTTGCTCAAACTTGTGTCCATTGAGTCGATGATGCCACCCAAAAATCTCATCTTCTGTCATCCCCTTCTCCCCCTGCCTCCAATCTTTCCTGGCATCAGGGTCTTTTCCAATGATTCAGCTCTTTGAATCAGGTGGCCAAAGTATTGGAGTTTCAGCTTCAGCATCAGTCCTTCCAATGAATATTCAGGACTGATTTCCTTTAGGATTGACTGGTTTGATCTCCCTGCAATCCAAGAAACTCTCAAGAGTCTTCTCCAACACCACAGTTCAAAAGCATCAATTCTTCAGTGCTCACCTTTCTTTATAGTCCAACTCTCACATCCATACATAGACAACTGGAAAAACCATAGCCTTGGCTAGACGGACCTTTGTCGGCAAAGTAATGTCTCTCCTTTTTAATATAGGGGATTGGAATACAAATGGGATCGGATCCTCTTTTCATCATAGGGGATTGGAATACAAAAGTGGGAAGTCAAGAGATACCTGGAGTAGTAGGCAAGTTTGGCATTGGAGTACAAAATGAAGCAGGGCAAAACATAAAAGAGTTTCATCAAAAGAACACACGTCATAGCAAACACCCTTTTCCAACAACAAAGAGATGGCTGTACACATGGATATCACCAAATGGTCAATACCAAAATCAGACTGATTATATTCTTTGCAGAAAAAGATGGAAGCTATATACAGTTAGCAAAAATAAGACCTGGAGCTGACTGTGATTCAGATAATCAGCTCCTAATTGTAAAATTCAGGCTTAAATTGAAGAAAGTAGGGAAAAATGCTAGGCCATTTAAGTATGACCTAAATAAAATCCCTCATGATTATACAGTGAAAGTGATCAATAGATTCAAAGGTAGAGAGAGTATGTGAAGAACTATGAACAGAGGTTTGTAACACTGTAAAGGAGGTGGTGATCAAAGCCAACACAAATGAAAAAGAAATGTAAGAAGGAAAACTGGTTATCTGAGTAGGCATGACATACAGCTGAGGAAAGAAGAGAAGCAAAAAGCAAGGGAGAAAGGGAAAGATACATGTAACTAAGTGCAGAGTTCCAAAGAATAGCAAGGAAAGATAAGAGACTTCTTAAATGAACAGTATTAAGAAGTCAAGGAAAACAATAGAATGGGAAAGACTAGATACCTCTTTAAGAAAATTGGAGATATCAAGGGAATATTTCATGCAAGGATGGGCACAATAAAGGATAGAAACAGCAAGGACCTAACAGAAGTGATTAAAAAGAGGTGGCAAGAACATACAGAAGAACTATACAAAAAAGGTTTTAATTACACAGATAGCCATTATGGTGTGGTCAACTCATCTAAAGCCAGAAATCCCAGAGTGTGATGTCTGCTTAGGAAGCATCACTACAAACATGGCTAGTGGAGGTGATGGAATTCCAGCTGAGCTTAAGATCCCAAAAGATGATGCTGTTAAAGTGCTGCACTCAACATGCCAGCAAAGTTGGAAAACTCAACAGTGGCCACAGGACTGGAAAAAGTCAGTTTTCATTTCAATCCCAAAGAAGAGAGGTACCAAACAATACACAAACTATCTTACCATGGCACTCATTTCTCACAGTTATAAAGCTATATTTGAAATCCTTCAAACTGGGCTTCAGTGGTACCTGAACCAAGAATTTCCAGATGTACAAGTGGGGTTTAGAAAAGGCAGAGGAACCAGAGATCAAATTGCTAACATTCAATGGATCATAGAAAATGCTAGAGAATTCCAGAAAAAAAAAATCTGCTTCTGCTTCATTGACTATGCTAAAGCCTTTGACTGTATGGATCACAACAAACTGTGGAAAATTCTTTTTTTCTTTTTTCTTTTTTTGGAAAATTCTTAAAGAGATGGGAATACCAGACCACCTTACCTGTCTCCTGAGAAATCTGTATGTGGGTCAAGAAGCAATAATTGAACCTTACATGGAACAAGAGACTGGTTCAAAATTTTGAAAGGAGAACATCAAGGCTGTATATTGTCATCCTAGTTATTTAATTTATATGCAGAGTACATCATGCAAAATGCTGGGATGGATGAATCACAACCTGCAATCAAGATTGCTGGGAGAAATATCAACAGCCTTATACTTGCAGATGATACCACTCTAATGGCAGAAAATGAAGAGGAACTTTTCAACTGATGAAAAAGTCTCTTGATGAGGGTGAAAGAGGAGAGTGAAAAAGTTGGCTTAAAACTCAATATTCAAAAAATTTAAGAGCACAGCATGTGGTCCCATCACTTTATGGCAAACAGGAAGGTAAAAAGTGGAAGCAGTTGACAGAATTTTTTCTTGGGCTCCAAAATCACTGCAGATGGTGACTGTAGCCATGAAATTGAAAAATTCTTGCTCCTTGGAAGGAAAGCTATCACAAACTTAGACCATGTATTGAAAAGCAGAGACTTCACTTTGCCAGCAAAGGTCTGTATAGTCAAAGCTATGGTTTTTCCAGTAGTCATGTACAGATGTGAGAATTGGACCTTAAAGAACTGAGTCTTCCAAATTGTGGTGCTGGAGAAGACTCTTTCGAGCTCCTTGGACGGTAAGGAGATCAAAGTAGTCAACCGTAAAGGAAATCAACCCTGAATATTAATTGGAAGGACTGATGTTGAAGCTGAAGCTCCAATACTTTGACCACTTGATGAGAAAAGCTGACTCGTCAGAAAATACCCTGATACTGGGAGTGACTGAAGGCAAAAGGAGAACAGGGCAGAGGATGAGATGATTAGATAGCATCACCACCTCAACTGACACGAATCTGAGCAAACACTGGGAGGGAGTAAAGGACAGGGAGGCAAGGTGTGCTGCAGTTCATGGGGTCTCAAACAGTCAGACACAACTTAGCAACTGGAAAACAACAACACACAAACATTCCTCATTTTTTATAAGATTTTTAAAATTAATATAGGTATTATAACTGTCACAATACAATCTAACAAAATTTTTTCGGTTGAATTTAAAGACAACTATGTACTACTAGAGCCATCATATGGGAAAAAATGAACATCTCTTTTGGCCAACTTAATACACAGGAAAGCAATTGACTTGTATATTTCCTTATATACTGTGATCTTGTCACATCTGATTATTAGATTCCAAAGGTTTTTTAATTGCTTCTTTTGTATTTCTACATAAATGATGACATCACCTGCAAACAAAAACAGCTCTATTTATTCCTTCCCAATCAATAATGCAATACTGCAAGGAGATCCAACCAGTCCATCCTACAGGAAATCAGTCCTGATTATTCATTGGAAGGACTGATGCTGAAGCTGAAACTCCAATACTGATGCAAAGAACTGACTCATTGGAAAAGACCCTGATGCTGGGAAAGATTGAGCGCAGGAGAAGGAGATGACAGAGGATGAGATGGTTGAATGGCATCACCGACTCAGTGGACATGAGTTTGAGTAAACTCTGAGAGTTAGTGAAGGACAGGGAGGCCTGGTCTGCTGCAGTCCATGGGGTCACAAAGAGTCGGACACAACTGAGCTACTGAACTGAACTGAATCAATAATGCCGTAAATTTCCTTTTCTTGTCTTATCACTTTAGCTAGGACTTCCAATACTACACAAGTGGGTCTTCTCTTGTGACTCAGACAGTAAAGAATCTGCCTGCCATGCAGGAGACACAAGAGATCCGTGTTCAATCCCTGAGTCAGGAGAGCCCCTAGAGTAGGAAATGGCAACCGACTGTAGTATTCTTGCCTGGAGAATTCCATGGACAGATGGCCTGGTGGGCTATAGTCCATGGTGTGGCAAAGACTGGGACACAACTGAGCAACTAGCACTTTCTTTTCCAATACTATGTTAAAAAGAAGTGGTGAGAAGGAACATCCTTGCCTTGTTCTACAACTACGTGAGAAAGCTTCAGGTTTCTCATCATTAAGCTTGATTTTAACTATAGGTTTGTATGAGATATTCATTATTAAATTGAGGAAATCTCTATTCCTAGTTGATGAGTTTTTATTGTGAGTAAGTGTTGGATATTGTCAGATATCTTTTTCTATATCAATTGATATGATACTTAACTTTTTTATCCTATTGATGATGAATTATATTAATTGATTTTTAAATACTGAATCAGCCTTTAATACTTGTGGTAAAACCCAGTTGATTCTGGTGAAATGTTCTTTTTATAATTTGATTCAATTTGCTAAAATATTTTAAGATTTTTGAATCTATTTTCATAAGATATATTGATATATACTTTTCTTTTCTTGTAATGACTTTGTCTCATTTTGATATTCGACAATGATAGTTTTGTAGAATTAATTAGAAGGGATTCTCTCTGCTCCTATCTTCTGAAAGACATTGCATAGATTTAGTGTAATTTCTAACTTGAATTTTCAATAGAATTCACTAGTGAATTCATCTGTGCCTCGTCCTTTCTGTTTTGAAAGATTTTTAACTGTTGATTCAATTTCTTTAATAGATATAGGTATATTCATACTGTCTATTTCTTCTTTGGTGAGCTTTGACTAATAGTGTTTTTCAAGTATTTGTCCATTTCAACTAGGTTAGCAAATTTGTGGGATTGAGCTGTTTATAATATTCTTTTATCCTTTTACTGTCTGTAAGATCTGTAGCTATTCAATCTCTTCTATTTCTAACATTAGTAATTTATGTCCTCTCTTTTTTTCTTACTTAGCCTGACTATAGTCTTATCAACCTTATTAATGTTTTCAAAGAATGAACTTTCAGCTTCATTTACTTCCATTATTGATTCCCTGTTTTCAATTTCATTGATTTCTGCTCTAATTTTAATTTTTTGTTCTTATGCTTATTTTGGATTTATTTGCCCTTCTTTTTCTAGTGCATAGGGTGAAGGCTTAAACTATTAATTTTAGATATTTCTTATTTTTTAAATACATACATTCAATGTTATAATTTTTTTTCTGTAAACATTGCTTTTACTGCAGTCCAAAAATTTTGATAAGCTGTACTTTCACTGTCATTTACTTCAATACATATATTTTTTCTTTGATATTTCTTCTTTAACTTGTGTGTTACTTCAAATTGTTTTGTTTAACCTCCAAGTATTTGGGGATTTTCCAGCTATGTTTCTACTGTTGATGCCTAGCCTAATTCCATTTTGATCTCAGAGCAGACATTGTATGAATTCTGGTTGTTTTAAATTTGCTAAGGTTTTTTGCTTGTTTTTGCATAGCCTAGAATGTGGTATCAGAGAAGGCAATGGCAACCCACTCCAGTACTCTTGCCTGGAAAATTCCATGGACGGAGGAGCCTAGTGGGCTGCAGTTCATGGGGTCGCTAAGAGTCGGACACGACTGAGCAACTTCACTTTCACTTTTCACTTTCGTGCATTGGAGGAGGAAATGGCAACCCACTCCAGCGTTCTTGCCTGGAGAATCCCAGGGACGGGGGAGCCTGGTGGGCTGCCGTCAATGGGGTCGCACAGAGTCGGACACAACTGCAGTGACTTAGCAACAGCAGCAGAATGTGGTATATCTTGGTGAATGTTCTATGTGAGCTTGTAAAGAATGTGTAGCCTGCTGTTATTAGATAAAGTAGTCAAGAGATGGCAATTTAATCCAGTTGATTGGTGGTGCTGTTGAGTTCACCGAAGCTCTAAATGATTTTTTGTCTACCATATCTATCCATTCCTGACAGAAGTGTCTTTAAGTATCCAACTATAATAATATATATAGTTTCTCTTTGGAGTTCTATACATTTTTGCCTCACATACTTTGTTAGGTGTGTGAACATCAAAGATCATTAGATCTTCTAGGAGATAGTATTATTTTATGTAATAATGCATGTTGCATAATTATTATTAATGCCTCTCCATAGCCCTTATAACTTTCCTTACTCTGATGTATGCTCTGTTTTGAAATTAATATAGTTATGCCTGCTTTCTTTTGATTAGTGTCAGTATGGTTTATGGTACACACCTTCTCCATCTTTTACTTTTACTCCACTTTTTTTATTGTGATAAAATACACATATGTACACATAGCTGTGGTACATATACACCATGGAATATTACTCAGCCGTTAAAAAGAATTCATTTGAACCAGTCCTAGTGAGATGGATGAAACTGGAGCCCCTTATACAGAGTGAAGTAAGCCAGAAAGATAAAGAACATTACAGCATACTAACACATATATATGGAATTTAGAAAGATGGTAACGATAACCCTATATGCAAAACAGAAAAAGAGACACAGAAATACAGAACAGACTTTTGAACTCTGTGGGAGAATGTGAGGGTGGGATATTTCAAAAGAACAGCATGTATACGATCTATGGTGAAACAGATCACCAGCCCAGGTGGGATGCAGGAGACAAGTGCTCTGGCCTGGTGCACTGGGAAGACCCAGAGGAATCGGGTGGAGAGGGAGGTGGGAGGGGGGATCAGGATGGGGAATACGTGTAAATCTATGGCTGATTCATATCAATGTATGACAAAACCCACTGAAATGTTGTGAAATAATTAGCCTCCAACTAATAAAAAAAATAAAAAATTAAAAGTTAAAAAAAAAAATACACATAATATAAAATTTACCATCTGAGCCACTTTTACATGTACAGTTTAATGCCATTAAGTACACTCATACTATTGTGCAGTCCTCACCACTATCACCAGAACTCTTTTCATCTTGCAAAACTGAAACTCTATGTGCATTAAACAATAATTTTCAATTGCCTCCTCCCCCAGCCCTGGGAACTGCCCATTCTACTTTCTGTGTCTATGATTTTGATTACTCTAAACTCATATGAGTGGAATCACACAGTATTTGTACTTTTTGACTGATTCATTTCACTTAGCATTATGTCTTCAAGGTTCATACATATCATAGCACATGTCAGAATTTCCTTCCTTTACAAGGTTGAATAATAGTTCATTTTATATACATATATACACACACACACACGCACACACACACACGTACGTATCACATTTTGCTTATCTATTCATCTGTCAATGGACACTCGCATTGCTTCCATGATTTAGCTATTATGAGTAATTCTGCTATGAACATAAGAGTACAAATTTTTTTTAGATCCTGTTTTCAATTCTTTTGAGTATATATCCACTAATGGGATACTGGATCATATAGTAGTTCTATTTCTAATTAGTTTAGGAACCACCAC
Organism: Cervus elaphus; assembly: GCF_910594005.1. Classification (NCBI taxonomy): domain Eukaryota; kingdom Metazoa; phylum Chordata; class Mammalia; order Artiodactyla; family Cervidae; genus Cervus; species Cervus elaphus. The sequence goes on along the minus strand of NC_057831.1, from coordinate 2,769,090 downwards.
ACTGTTTTCCACAGCAGCTATTTATATTCTCACTAATAGTGCATAAGGGCTCCAATTTCTTCACATGCTTGCCAGCACTTTATTATCATTATTACTTTATAGTACCCATACTAATGATATTAGGCAGTATTTATTGCAGGTTTGGTTTGTATTTTCCTAATGATTAGTAATAATAAGCATCTTTTCAGGTGTTTATTGCTAATTTTTTTAGTTGATATTTTCTCTTTAGAGAAATGTCTATTCAAGTCCTTAGCCCATTTGTTTTTTGTTACCATTCTCTTACTTTTAACCTAAATTATCTTTCTATTTAAAATTGGTCTCTTGTAGACAACATATAATTGGATCTTGTTTTCTTTTTTCATCTGTTCTAGCAATCTCTGTTTTTTAATGGGTATATTTAGACCACTGGCATTTAAAGTGATTATTGATGTAGTTAATATACTTTTTATTGTTTTCTATTTGTTTCTCTCATTCTTTATTTTATTCTTCCACTCTTTTACTGCCATTTCTGGATTTAATTGAGCATTCTGTATGACTCAATTTTCTCTTTTTTCTTAGCATATTATTTATACTACATTTTACAACTTTTACAAAATGATTGCCCTAGAGTTTGTAATATACATTTACAACTAATCCAAGTCCACACTCAAACAGCACTATCCACTTTGTAAGTAGCTCAAGTATCTTATGACAGCAATCTTATTTTTACTTTCTCTTTCTGATATTTCATTATTGGTATAAAGTACTACAACCAATTTCTGTATGTTAATCTTGTATCCTGCTACTTTGTTGAATTCATTTATCAGTTCTAGTAGTTTTGTGTGAAGTTTTTAGGGTTTTCTAAAGCCTGAAGTCTTTTAGAATATCATGCCATCAGCATATAATGACAATTTTACCTCTTCCCTTCCAAGTTGGATAACTTTATTTCTTTTTCTTGTCTGAATGCTATGGCTAACACTTACAGTACTATATTAAATAAAAGTAGTGAGAGTTGGTATCCTTGTCTTGTTCCAGATTTTAGCAAGAAGGCTTTCAGCTTTTCCTATTGAATATTGTGTTGGCAATTATTATGTTGAGATATGTTCCTTTCGTATTCAGTTTGGCAAGAACTTTTATCATGAATGGATGTTGAATCTTATCAAACACTTTTCCTGCATCTATTGAAATGATCATGTGTTTTTTTTAAATCTTTTGTTGATGTGGTGATAATAATAAAATAATCTTAATTCCTCCCTCCTGTTCCTTGTAACGTTGCTGTCACTCACTTTACTTATACATAAATGTGTTTGTGCATAAGGATATATACTGATATGTACTCAATCATGTATGTTTACATATGTAGATAAAATAATAACTGCAACTGTGTAAATGATTTTGTATGTTTATATAGATATACATTATTGCTATTATTGTTGCTATTACTACTTTTAACAGACTTCTGTTTGTTAGAATAAGAGAAACAAAAGCTTTTATTTTATAATCACTTACTTCTTCTCTGCTGATCTTCCTTTATTTATACAGACCTGAGTTTATGACCTATATCATTTTTTCTATGACCTATCTCATAGTCAAATTCAAAGCAGGAAGAACTTTTAACTTGAATATGATGTACTTAGGTACAGTATTGTATGTGTGTGTGTTTCTTGCCATTTATCCTCCTTGGTGTTCTTCATGTTTCCCAGATCTGTGGTTTGGTGTCTGACATTAACTTTGAAGAAATTTTCCCTCATTATTGTTCCAAATATTTCTTCTGTTACATTTTCTCTTGTTCTGTTTTGGGTATTCCCATTATACATAGGTTATGCCTTTTGTAATTGTCCCACATTTCCTGGATATTCTGTTCTGATTTTTTTGTTTGTTTGCTTGCTTATTTTGTCTTTTTTTCTCTTTGCTTTTTTTTTTTTTTTAAATTTTATTTATTTATTTATTTGGCTGCTCTGGGTCTTAGTTGTAGCATGTGGGATCTAGCTCCCTGACCAGGGGTCGAACCTGGGCCTCCTGCACTGGGAGCTCAGAGTCTTAGCCACTGGACCACCAGGGAAGTCCCTCTCTTTGCTTTTCAATGTTGGACATTTCTATTGATGTACTCGCAAGCTTAGAGATGCTTTCCTCAGCTGTGTCCAGTCTAGAAATGAAACTTTAAAAGGTGTTCCTCATTTTTCCTACAGTGTTAATGATCTCTGGCTATTCTTTTTTAAGCTTTCTTGTAATTTCTAACTCTCTGCTTACATAGACCATCTGTTCTTGCATGATGTCTATTTTATTCATTAGATCCCTTAGTATATTCATCATAATAAGTTAATTTGAATGCCAGTCTGACAGTATCAATATTCTTGCCATGTCTGAGTCTGGCTCTGTTGCTTGCACTGTCTCTTCAAACTGTGTTTTTTGACTTCGAGTATGCTTTGTAATTTTTTCTTAACAACTGGAAGTTATGGGTAGAAGTAACTGGTAAACAGCCTTTAATGATGTAGTGGTAAACTCTGAGGAGAGGGGATGTACTCAACTGTCCTAAGATTAGGTCTCACTCTTTGAGTGAGTCTCTGAACTGTGGACTTCACGAGCTCTTCTCAGGTTGTTCTCCCCTCTTAGGAGAGGTAGGTGCTTGCGTTTGGCTGGTGTTGGGTATATCCCTTCTCCACTATGGGAGACTAAAGGTAACTGGAAGTGTGTGTTACCCTTCCCCCAGGCCAGTTAGACTGATAAAAGTCCAGCAGGTTAGGCTCTGATAAAATAATTCTCCTAAAGAGCAGGCCTTGTTATGAAGTATAGAATGCTCTGGCATATTTTAAAATGGTTCCTCTTCCTTGCCTCCTGCTAGAAGCACAAGAGGATTTTCCTCCAATATTCACTGTAAAAGTGCATGCAGTTAAGCTCCTGAAGGTAAACAATACAGCGTACCTCTCCCCTCCCAGATGACTGGAGTTTTTAACTCTCAGACTTGTCCAATCTAAAGTGAAAGTTGCTCAGTCGTGTCTGACTCTGTGACCCCATGCACTATACAGCCCTTGGAATTCTCCAGGCCAGAATACTGGAGTGGGTAGCGGTTCCCTTCTCCAGGGGATCTTCCCAACCCAGGGATTGGACCCAGGTCTCCCACATTGCAGGCAGATTCTTTACCAGCTGAGACCTGTCCACTACTAGGGAAGCCTGTCCACTCTAAGTCTCCATTAGATTTCAAGTTTTTTTGCCCCAGTACTGCTTCCATAAAAGTTTCTTCTCCAGTAACTTGTGATTCTCTTCATCTGCTTGTCTCTTCAATTTGTGTCCAGCAGTCTGTTCAGTGACCTCACTTCTCTGATGGGTCTAAAGAGAATTTCTGGTTTTCAGTTTGCTCGGTTTCTTACTTCTTAGGACGAGGTGACAACTTTTAAGCTTCTTACTTGCCAGACTGGAGACCAGAAGTTAAGGTTTCTTTTTGAAGTGATGAACAAAAACTGGAATCATATAGTGATATTGATTGCACAACTCTGTGAATATACAAAAGACCACTGGAAAGTACTTCTAAATAGTTAATTTTATAGTATGCCAATGATATCTCAATAAACAATCAAGAGAAAGATTGCCCAGAAATCAAAATGACTCTCACAGTTTTCATTTCTGATGCTAAAACAAACAGAACTTTAGGCAAGGCTACTTTTGACAAAAGAATAAAAGTATAATAAAATAAATTGCTCTAAAAATATGTCAAAAGTCACAGTTCATGATGTCATTCTGCTTAGTGAAGGAACAGTTGTAAAGTTCCATCAAAAAACTGCTTCAGTATAAAATATTGAAGATTTGATTAAAAAAAAAAACAGGTTTAATAAAATGCTGTTCACCTTTGGTCAATGATTTTAATTGACAGTTCTTCACATTCTCTCCCAGGCAGGATCCAAGATTAAGGAGTGATGTAGGTACAGTCCTTCTAACAAGACTCCACTCATGAGACCCTATATGATGATGTCAGGCTGAATTTCAACTCGGCCTGCTTGTTGATAAAATGATCCTAGAAGATGACTCAATCTGGGAGACCAGAAAGACTAGGGGTTGTATAGTTCAGGAGGGCAGAGGAGAGCAATACCTGGAGAAAATGAAAGAAGGTTTGTATTGATAATTCTTGGGTGAGGGAGATCTGTGTCAGCTCTGCAACTGGGCTTGAATCACCATAATTAGAAATTTGTACTAGCTCTCAGAGGATGGCTTTGAAAATATCTAACTTTTACCTTTCTGATGTTGTTTAGGATTAGGGTCAGTGTGGACTAGAGATACAGGTCAGGAATGGAAAGATAGGGGATGTAGAGGTGGGGGAATCATGCAGAATCTGGCATGTGGGAAACATTCTCAGTGTAGATCAAAGGTTCATTGTCAGAAGCCAAGTTGCCTAGATTAGAATCCTGGCTGTCATTTACCAGCTGAGCAACATTGATGAGTTACATAACATCTGCATGCCTCAGTTTTATCTTCAGATATGTGAGGAAAGCATTAGTGTACTTTATAGAATGATTTGTGATAAGTGCATGTATGTGATCATTTTTATTAGAAATTAAAAAATAGCAATGAAAATAAGCCCATTGTAGAAATATATGTTTAATATATATATTCATATCCATACAATGTGTTGCATGTACACACATACAAATGTATTAATAAAGGAATCATTAAATGAAGCTTGAGAAATCTAATCCATTTGCCTTAGAAAGCTACACTCTCATTCTCTTGGGCTCCAATTCTTAACTTGTAATGTGTTGTTTGATGGACCACAGGGATAAGTAGATGAAAAAAATAGGGAGACTGTGAAAGAATTCATGCTTCACTGAGAAACTACATTCCAGGAGAATCTCTGATTGCTGAGAAAAGCAATCCTGGCTGTAAAAAAAAGGCCTAGCACTACCTCTAAACTCACTGAACAAGGCCAGTTTCCCTGGGACCCCAGCTTAAATTTACTTCTTTCTGACACTTTTACTGTTCATGGAAAAATACTTTGTCAAAATAAATGTTTACTTGGCTATAAAATTTTGAAGGTATGGTAAAATGTACATGCATGTATATATCCTTGGAAATTTGTGGAGTAGAGAAGGGAATGACAATATCCAGTCAACAGTAAAGAAATAAAGGTGGTATGAATAACCCAGTTCTATTTTAAATGGAATTCTCTCAGAAGGGAATTCTGGATACAAATAATCGTCATGGCCATATTCTCTTCTCTCTTCCATGTCAGTCCTTTCTGCAACTGAAATAAGAAAGAAGGTGAATGATATTGTTATGCCTTAATGATGTTGCTTGTAAGGAGGGAAAGAGAAATCACTTCCTAAAACTCTGTCATAGGTCAGCACATTGACGGGTTTGATAGCACTGGCCAGACCTTAGTCTGGCTCCTGCTGCATCTGCTGCTCAGTGGGTGAGGTTCAAATATTTCAACTTGAGCTTCGGTTGCCTCTTCTGCGAAGTGGTCAAACCAGTCACACAACCTCACAGGTACTAAAGTACTTGATATACTACTTGCTTAGGCTAAGTGTTTGAAACCCTCGTTATTATCATTTTCTTCCTATTTTTATAAGCTACATTATAATTATGTTCTTATACTAAACCAGCAATTGATTTTTGTTCTTGAGTTTAAGAAAACTCAATGCTTTGTATTTAACATGAATGTTTATTTCTTCTTGAATCATAGTGGATCTGTGGTTGATTCTAGACTTTACTACTAGCTCATGGACATCTTTGGACGAAAGAGAAGAATTTGGTATTTAGTTCATTATTTATGAAAAGCTAAAGAATGAGCAGCCTATACAGCTAAATGAAGATTCTAGAAATGGCATCTCAGCAAATGTGCTAACAAAAAAGCACCTGCATATTTAGGCTGTCTCAAGCAGCTATTTGTTTCCATAGCACCTAAGTAGACAAAGACAAAATCTCCCATTTGTACCCCAAAGCAGAAAACACCAGTTAGTTTCAAATTCCAGGTTTTGGTAAGGAAAGATGATACTTTTCATTATGCATTAAATGATGGTTTTAGAATTTTTTTCTTTTTTTCAGTTAACTAATAGTCATTCTTTGGCTATATTTATATTTTATATTATATAATTATATATATTATATAAATATTTTATATTATATACTTACATTAACATTCAATGAAAATGCTGATGTTTGTCTTACAAGATAAATCATGCAAGTTTCTAAAATGTCGTTTTGGTTAGTTTAGAAAGGAAAATGATATAATAAAAGAGAAAGCACTTCTGTGGTAAAAATAAACTTAGGAGGAGTCCAATAAAATTTCAGCATGTTAAAGTCAATTCAATAATAAATGAGAAAGAAGGATTTGGAGCATTATTTATTCATTTCTCAGAAAAATTTTTAAAAACCTTCTGTGTACTTGCTTGCACTTTGCTAAATACACTGGGACTCAGAGTCATATAAAAACAGTCGCTGTCTTCAGTAAGCTTCAGGAAGCCAGGGAGAGAGGCTGGACCACCAAGGGTTATACCACAAGGTAGAAGATGCTTTATTGGCAAGCAGACAGAGGATGCTTCACAGGAGGGAAGACAAGGGACTAAAAAAGATAAAAAAAAATGAAGCTAAAGGGAGACACAAAAGAAGCTGTTCAGAAAATGCAGAAACAATTTTAGTAAAGAAAACGTCTGCCCTTCTAAAATCAGAGACATTTAATATTTTGTATAATACATCAAAGATACGCTTATTTTTTTAAACACCTCTCCTCCCAATGATTCTGAGGCTCAATCATGCTTACAGGGTACATGAAATGAAGTATCAATATATTAATGTGACAAAATGCCTTGGTACACAGTGCCTGATTGGTAAGACTCCACAAGGCACACAGTTCACAGAAGTTAACATAAGCTACAGGAAGTGGCCTCAGTTTTCTGGTATTTACCCCTTCTAGGCAGGGTGGACAATCTTTCAACACTGTACACCATGGTGCCCTTTGAAATATGGCCATTGAACATTAAAAATGAGTAACTACGTAGGCACTGATGTATAGAAAATACACTTTATGGTCATTTATATTATAAACTGGAAATAAATGCTTTTAAGTTACATATATATTTATTTATGCCAGAAAGCTTGACAAACACTGAACAGTCCATGAAGAACAGAAGCCTCGACTATTTATTCAAATAAATATATTCCAACTCTATGCAGCAATACTAATTTACTTGTTAAGCTCTAAAATCCTTTGGTTGTCAGGAACCAAAATAGTTTTGAGGTTAGGAAACTGGTTTCCCACTTAATTCTTGTGGCTGACCCAACTCCCCATGATATTCACCACTGAATATTTTTAAATGCATTTTTTCATCTGAAGTGATAATCAATTAGGAGCAAACTAAATCCTGTCTTAAAATTTCAAAAAAAATGCAAGTCACTTCTGAATGACCTCAGACTAGGCATTCACATCCTGAATGCTGCTTTTGCAAGCTGTCACCTGTAACAGGCTGAAGGGATGTGTATCCAGCACAGGACTGCCCAATCTATTGACAATCTCATCTAAGCAGGACTGTCCGATCTACCAGCAATCTCATCGAGCCAAGGTGGCTCAGTGGAGAGAGAACATCGGGTACAGTGCTTCTAAAGTCAGTTTATACAAATATATTAAAGAAATTTCTTTCTAATAAATACAATATAAAAGCCTTTCTACTTTATGCATAAGTTTACAAAAAAGCACTTCAAAGATGTCTGGTCAAAGCTATTGCCAAAAGATTCTAAAGCCCACACATTTTGTTCCAGATATAATTATGACAGCTACTACAAAAGCAGTAAAAAGCAACAGAAGAAAATCTTGGCCTTCTTAAATGATTTCAATCCCATTCCGAAAGAGAACAAGTAATCAAAGTCCATTCGGGTTGTGCTTGTTTTTAAGCAGATATCAATCATTTGGGACCAAATGCTATGGCAGGTTCAGATTTTTTCATTATCATCAGTGTGGATCTTTTTAAGTGTGACTGGGCTTGCTTGCTTCAGAGATGTCTTAGAAACATCCGTGTGCATGGTGGACATGGCGATGGTCTCATAGTCGTCATCCCGAGACCGGAAATCACAAAAGTTAAAGAAGAACTGCAGGTCTCTCTGGAAATTTTTGTTCAGGAAGCCATAAAATATGGGGTTGACACAAGTGGAGATCATGGCTGTGAGGTGGCAGAGAAGGAACAACAGATTATGGTTGCAGGTAGCAATGATCTGATGGTTCCAGTCAAACACAGTGTTGAAGATGGTGAGAGGCAGCCAGCAGACAGCAAACGCCACCACGATGGACAGCAGCATGATGTTGATTCTTTTGGCTTCACTGGACCTGTACTTATTGTCTCTCATCTTATCCATCATGCTGTTTCTTCTTTTTAAGCGTATGTATATCTACAGGAGGGAAAAAACAAAGAATTCAAATAGAACCATTCATAGAATGAGTACTCCTGCGGAAAGAAGGTAAAAATGAAAATGGTAGGGGAAAGGGTTTTCCTACCTTGAAGTAGCAAATAAATATAAAACAGAGCGGGCCAAAGTACTGCAGCACCAAGAGGAGAGTGGTGTAAGACAGCCGGTGAGAGTCTGATGGAAATTTATCAAAGCAGACGTATTTGTCCTTGAATGCATCAAGGGTCACATTTTGGAATGGCTCATCTGTCAACACTTGATAGATCAGGAAGGGCAGAGAAGAAGCCACAGCAAGGACCCAGATGACAGCAATACCTACGTATGCATGTCTATTACTTGGTCTCCAACCCCGAGGATTGATAATCAGCTGATGCCGTTCCACGGCAATAAGGACCAGAGAGAAGATGGACACGGTGATGGAAACACATTGCACAAAGGGGTTCAACTTGCACATTGCCTCACCAAAAACCCAGTGGTCCATCAGCGTGTAGACAAACGTGAAGGGAAGACACATGATGGCCACAAGCAAGTCTGAGAAGGAAAGGTTCACAATCAGGATGTTGGTGACATTTCTCATCTCTTTTTGTTTCAAGATGATGATGATCAAAGCCAGGTTTCCAGAGACCCCAAGAATGATCACAGCTCCATAAGCAAGTGCTAACGTGAATATCATGGCCAAGGGCAGATGACAATCATCATTTTCAAAAGCCAAAAACCGGGAATTCTTCTCTGAAAAGTTATAATAGATTGAATGATTTTCCACCTGAGAAAATGATGTTGAATTCATTTTGACTGGTTTGGCTGTTACAGATGCCTTTAGACAAATGGACAGTATGTTTCTTCAAAGCAGGTCAAAGACTCAACTTATTTTTATTCTCTATATTAAAATCCACTTATCAAAATTATTCTGAATTCTTCATTCCCTTGAACTGAACAATCTGTAAAGAGAAAATGACCAATTGTTTTATTAATTTTACTGAAGGAAGTTGCAATAAGTTCTCATTTGTAGTACAATTTAAAGTGAAGACACTGAAATAAACAAAATGTATTCTATATATGCATCTTTTTAAATAGTAGAAATGGTGCAAACAATTTGAAAAAACTACTAATACTTTTAACTGAATGTACTTACGTGTTGAGTTTCAGGAAGATGTAGTGGTCTGTACATTAGTAAAATACATATAAATCTCCTGCCTATAAGTCTTACATAAAGGACCATCAGTGCATTCCTAAACATTGTAGGAATATTAATGTATAAAAGAACAATGCACAGGTTAGAACATATAAAAAAGATATGAAACTAACAAAAGAAAACAAAAAAATTGTACCTAATTCTTTCTCTTATTCTAAAAAAGAATTTATTAAACTGTATTAATAGCAGTAGCCCCATCATACACTGAACTGCTCTTTATAGAGGACTCTTTGGCACAAGTACCTTAGGAAAATGATCAATTCAGTGAGCCACCAAGAAAGTTTGTCCTATGAAGGACTGCTGAAAGAACAGATGTTTAATCCAGAAAAGACTCTCTAGGAATCATACACACATCTCCCATCTGAATAGGCAGCATTGGGTCCATGGCTTCTGGCTCAGAATGTTATGTCCACTCGTCAGAAGTAGGACCAAGGGAAGTGGATTATATTAAAACTATCTCACATCTTTATGAGGAACAAGAGTTTAATCAAATGGAACAAACTGCCTGCAAACTGTTCCCCACACATAATTTGTAATTGCTACTAGAAAGGCTGGGAAAGTTCTCACGGTGTGTGGGGGTTCAACTGGGGTAAGTCTGAAGCTATTTCTGACTTAAAGATTCAATAATTTTATTAACAGGTCAGAAGCTTTCTATGGATTTCTAAGGTGTTATTCAGGTGTTATTTGTAAATATCTTCCCTCCCCACTAAACTGTATACAGATACAAGGCTGAGATGTAAATTTTAGTTGTACTTTTGATCTTTCACAGCATTTTGTAATATGAATACTCTTTTCTTACCAACAAAATAAATCACAGACAACAGTCTTGTAGACCTTAAAACCTCCTTTAAAAAAAAAAAAGCTCCAATTTCCCTTAGATTACTAAGTAAATATAGGAGATAGGGTTTATTATGTTAATTAACAAGTCATTGTGCCTGTGTTAAGAAAGGGAATTGTGGTTCTTTTCTTTCTTCTGTGAGAACAATAAAGAAAATCATGCAGGTTTACTTCCACTGAAAAGGAGATAAGAAATTTCATGAATAAAATATGCCTTTGCCTTTTAAGTGGTGCCACTGTTGAATCTTTCCTTGAGTGCTTCTGCTTTCTAGAATATGAGGTGTTTGTTATAAAACCACAGCTTATAAAACTGAAGAGTAAAAGTAAAGGTTGCTACCATGTAATGAGAATGAAAGTATCAGGGCTAGGAAAGGCAGTGGAATGATATAAAGTGTGAATGTTATAGAAACGCTTCCTGTCAGCAGCCTGGAAAGACTCCTGAACTTCCCTGGTATCACACTTTTCTCTCAAGTATACCAAAGAGAGAGGATATCTGTGTCTCTCAGTGTCTGAAAATGAACTGAGAGGAAGCGTGTGCTAATCTAAGACTTATTTGGAAATTTTGAACTTAAGAATTCAAGAAAAACAAGCTGTAACTGGAGGATAATTGCTTTCCAATGTTGAGCTGGTTTCTGCTGCACAGCAGTGTGAATCAGTCATATGTATACATATGTTCTCTCCCTTCCGAGCCTCCCCGCCCCATCCACACCTCCAGATCATCACAGCGCAGCAGGCTGAGCTCCCCGTGCTATACGGCAACCTCCCATTAGCTGTTTTACACATGGTAGTGTATACAGGTCAATGCTACTCTCTTAGGAATTCAAGAAAATCTCGCATCATACTCCAGAGTCAAGTTGCTAGCAAGATAGCTAACATTATGGCTCAGTTATCTGACTTTTTCTTTACTGGTAGAACTAGCATGACAGCAAACTGCATCCGCTAACTCCGCACGGCCCCCTCAGCACAGAGGACCCGGTGAAACATGCGACACAGCGGTCACCGCGCTTCCTGGGCTGGCCAGACACCTGAACACCACCACCTGGCCCCTCACCGCTGGCCTGACAACCCCACGGGGCACGCCCTGACCCTCACTCCTGGCCTGACAACCCCACGGGGCATGCCCTGACCCTCAATCCTGGTCTAACAACCCCACGGGGCACGCCCTGACCCTCACTCACGGTCTAACAACCCCACGGGGCACGCCCTGACCCTCACTCACGGTCTAACAACCCCACGGGGCACGCCCTGTCCCAGCAGGGACAGTCCCTTCACAGCCACCAAGGGTGCCGGGCCACTATAGCTTCTGCATCTTTGCCTCTGCTGCTCCTCTTCATCCATCCAAATTCTACCCACCTTTCAAAGCACTATATGGACCCTTGAATCTTAATTGGTTCCTCTCAATTGTAATATTATCTCTTGAAGGTAGATATTATGTGTATTTCATAATACCTTGCAAATATCAGCTTTAGAATAAAAATGACTGAAGAAGTAGTAGACACTTGGATGGTAAGCTTTTATGTGAGTTAATACTAACATCAATAGCTGAATTCTATTGTAGACTGGAAAAAATGCATGACCTCAAAGCTGAGAATTATGTTTCATTTGGTGGACACACCGTAGACACCCTCTCAGATCATTCTGAGGGACTGCTCCAGAGAGGTAAGGGAGGAGCCAGCATATATAAGAGTTTTTGCAACAAAAACCAGGTAGTTGGAACATCAAAATATTACTGTTAATTAAAGAAAGCAAGACATCTGAAGTTAATGAATTTAATGCATTTCTATGTATGGGAAGATACATGAGTCTGGGCTCCCTGAAACACTGTTCTTTCCTGTGTGAATACCCTCAGGGTACACAGTCCAGGGCAGCTGCAGGGGCTGGTGGCTGGATGGCCCAGGAGTCTTTGTTTGCTGACATGGAGATGACTTCCTTGTCTACACTGTCATAGTCCTTTTATATGCAAAATGGATGCTAGTTAAAAGAATCATTTTACTAGGTCAGATGTGGGGGATGTTCCACTTCGTGAAAAATTAAAAAAAGGAATTGTTTCTGAAAGAAAATTCATTCATCCAAAAAATATTTATTGGACACAATTCTGTGTCAGACGTGGTTTTCATGGAAACAACAGTTACCTTCCTACTGGGTTTCTAGTCTTATGGGCAGAGAAAGACATGAAAAAATAAATCAGTAAAGGAGATAGTACACAAGATGGTAGTAAGTGCAGTGGAGAAGGAAAAAGCAAAGCAGGGGACCTGGGACTGTTGGGAGGGCATTGCTGGGTGGCTTGGAAGGCATCTGATTGGCACAGAAGAGGGCAAATGAGCCAAGACTCCGCAGTGAGGGAGGAAGCCAGGCAGACGCCGCAGGGAGGCAGCCCGCTGTGTGGTTGTGTGAAAAACACAACCAAAATCCTTATGACTGGAGTGTGTGTGGTGCGAGTAGATGAGAAGTGAGACAAATAAGGGAGGGACTATGGGGCAGCAGTTGGAGGATAAGCAGAGGAGAAACAGACTCTGCAGAGTGAGTCTCCACAGACAGTCCTCGACTTGTCTCTGAGACGAGAGAGGGACTCGCCGGAGAGTCTCTGGTAAAGACATGGAGTCCCATGATAGTGTTTTAATATTCTTAGCTGGTGTTTTTAAGGACTTAAGGCAGGAGAGAGAAGTAGATAGGTCCATTTAGAGGCTAGTGCATTAAACCAGGCAACAGGTAATGGAGGCACCAAGACGTTTGCCGTGAAAACAAAGAAAAATACAGTTTATATCTATTTCACATCTATATATAAGTTAAAATTTATTTTGACTTTGACAAAAGTCACTACATATGGGACTTCATGCAAACACTTATTAAATTATTACAGTTTATGGGCTACAAAGCTTTCTTGCAGATGAATTTAGGTTAAATCTACTGAAACTCCAGTGTTTGAAATTATCTTTGAATTTATATTTAAAATTTATATCCCTTTGAAATTATATTTGCTAGACATACCTGTTGAGGAATAGCAGTTTTCTTATTAAGTAGAAGTTGCTTTAGCTACATAGAAAATGAAAACCATTTTTTTAGAGTATTCAAAAGACTCTTTTGCTAAGTGCATGTCATTCTACTTGCGTAAAATGGTTCTGCATTAGATAAAATGTGTATTTTCAGCCTACCTAAACATAATCTCAAGGATAATAATTGTCAAAAAATAACAATATTGAGAATTTACATACATCATCTTTAAAAAAGAAAATGATTTAATATTTATTATTCCAATATACACTTTTAAAATGAAGTAGGGACCTAAAGACACTGCAAAATAGAAACGAATGGTTGTTAAATCTCAATATAGCTGTCGTGCTCCTAGGGACAAAACAGACACACTACATATATTACCAGTTGGGAAATTAGCCCCCTTCCAAATGGAAATGTTTCTCTATTCCAGTTAGAGTACTGGCCTTTACAGTTTGCTGTTCCTAGAGCTGTTACAACCTGAGAAAAGGGCTCTCTGGTCATAACCTGCTGCAGATACATTTTATCATTTATTCAAAACTGGCTGCTCAACTCCCTAGTTTTTGGAAAAGAAGTATCAGCCTTGTTACTTACCCAATTAACTTTGTTAATAACCAAAGTTACTGCTAGTTCATGGGCATGAGTTACATAATTCTGCTTTATTCCCTTCTGGGAGGGCTTGCTCAACAGACAGCTGCCTTATAACAATAAGGAAAGACTAATAAAGCAGTAGTCACCCACCAAAAAGTAGTAGGTCTTTGGTCATGGGTATGCAACCCGGCAGACAGCTTTCTCCTCTCACTGGGGAAGCAACACTGTTGCCGGGGTTTCCCGTTCAGGCAGAGCCAGGCAAGCTCTGTGCTTCCCCCGCCCGTGTGCCACCTGGCAAGTTATGCTTTCCCGGGGATCTTGGTGGGAAGGCAAATCTGAAAGCCTTTTAAAAACAGAAAAGAAAAAAAGAAAAAAGAAAGGAATGTCAAAACACATTCCTTCACTTTCCCCTCCCCTAGATTTTCCGGAGTTATCAAAGAACAAATGGGATGTGTTAAATCAAAATTCCTGTCTGCACGCTTACGCGCCCACCTTTCTCATATTGTGTAACTAGGTGAATTGCCCCAAACTGTCCTCATTCCTAACACTGCCACCCCCTCCCTCTCCGCCACACTCACACACACACACACGCACGCACACACACAAACACACGCCATCCATTTGTCTGGAGATGTCTCTACCAATAACGATGAGACTGGCAAAGCAGAAAACGTCCACAACAACCAGAAACAAAGAAGCAGAGTCCAAATTCAGTTCTCTCTGGCCCAGCGTGAAAGTGGAAGTGATAGTCTCTGAGTCCCATCCGACTCTTTGCGACCCCATGGACTGTAGCCCACCAGGCTCCTCAGTCCATTGAATTCTCCAGGCAAAAATACAGGAGTGAGCAGCCATTCCCTTCTCAGGCGATCTTACCCACCCAGAGATCGAACCCGGCATCAGTCCTTAGAACATTCTCCCCTCTCCAGTCTACCTGGAGACCAATGGACCACTTTGCCCACCCCCATCTCAGTTCACCCACAATGTCCTACCCAGTGGCGCTCCACCACCACCACCAGTGTGAAAGGAGCTCAAGAGTTGGATGCTGGAAAGTAGGAAGTAGGGAACAGGGTGTCTCTCTGTGTGCGGCGCCAAACCCGAGAGGCGGCTCCGGGGGGTAGGGCTCCACCCAGACAGCGCAGTGGGCGCCCACCTGGCCCGGGGCGGCTCCCCGCCGACAGCAGCGGAACGCGGGGCCGAGGCGGACCCGCAAGCCCTCCTCCTCCTGCTGTCCCAGCGGCGCGTTCCTTCGCAAAAGCCCAGCGTAGCCGCCCCGCGGAGGCTCGGGAAAGATGTCAAAGACAGCGACGGAAGGGGGACGCAGTCTCACCACGGCCACAGGAGGGGCACGCGGACCCCGCACAGAACCTGGGTCACCGACGTCCGCCCCACATCGCAGCGGTCCCGGGTGGCGGATGGTCCGGAGCGGATGGTAGGGAGCATCCCGCTTGCGCGGGACCGAACTGAAGGTGTGCGCCCGCGGCTCCCCATTTCGGGACTCGCAAGCCTTTCCTTCCTCTCTCGTCCTTCACCTCATCAGTGAGAGATTTCTCAAAAGTCAGTCCCTTCAAAAGTGTACACTTGAAACTTACCCTCTCTGCTGGATCCGTCTTTTGGCCCGTTTATTAAAGCGAAAAGGACGGCCGCGGAAGGGAGCGGAGTGGAGTGGAGAGATCGCGGGTGATTCTCCGGCACAAATCCTAAAGATCGGTGGGGAAGCAAAGAGCCGCCCCTGAAGCTGAGCTCCACCTAGTCCCGGACACGTGACAGCCGGGGTGCGCCGCAGCCCCCCGCACCCTCTCCGCGGTCTCGCCGGAGGCTCCCGGGGAATTCGAGAGGCAGCGCGGAAAGCCGCGCGCACTGTCCGTCCACGCGCCCGGGCCGGGGTGCGCGCTCCGCTCTCGGAGAGGCGGGCCGGGAGGCGCCGTGCCGGGCTGAGGTCTCGCCCGCGCGCGGTCGCTGGCGGTCGGTGCCACCTTGCGGCTGAGGCTGTGCGGGAAGCCGGGAGAAACCCAGCTCCGGGGAAGTGGGCGCTAAGCCCATCCCGATTGAGCCGCTCCAGTGTCTCTCGCCTTGTGATGTTCGGCTGTTTCTTACGCCAGACCAGTTTTTTTTTTTTTTTTTTTTTTTCTTTTTAACAGTGAACAAAGAGAAGACCTTTAAAAAGCACAAGTAGCAAATCTCAGATAAGATGGACTGGCTTTTTTGAAGGTTTTCTTTTCTTTTTTTCCCGCTAGGATAACGCGTTGAGTCAGATGTGTTCCCAGCATCGAACTGTTCCTTTCGGGGAGCATAAGGAATGAAACATTCTCCTGCGGGTCAGAAAGAGTCAGTGCCGTTTCCTAGGTACTTAAGCTACTACCGTGCGGAACGCCCTGAAAGAGTAAAAGAATAGAATGTACATAGAGTGCATTGATGGAGCAAAGCCATCCTGGTACCTGATGATTCAAGCTAACTATGATACAATGATCTCAGGTGTTTTGCATAGTTATAGTGGACTTGGAAAAGCCAAAGTTGTCCTTCTCTCTCACACACACAGTGTTTATTGATGTAGATGACTACAACTTCTTCCAAATCAAACTTTTAAATAATAAAAAGTCTTCCTAATAAAGATACAGGACGCTGCCTAGGAGATACATACAAGCTTTATTATTATAACAACTATGATTGCAGTCTGCTTTCAAACTAAAAACAGAACAAAATTCCAAGACAAATGGAATTACTTAAACATTGTTGGAAAATGTTTTATTTTTCTAATTGTTAGACTGATTAAATACTATTTAAAGTTCAATAGAAAGTATATCTCATTACTTATATAAATAGTGTACATAATCTCTGTAGTCCCTTCCCCTCAAAAAAGGTTTCTAAAATATTTGTAATTATGTATAGTTTTATAAGGAGACTTCTCAAGTGGCCCTAATGGTAAAGAATGGAGGAGAGAAGAGACACGGGTTAGATCCCTGGGTTGAGATCCCCTGAAGTAGTAAATGGCAACCTGCTCCAGTATCTTATCTGGAAAATTCCATGGACAGAGGAGCCTGGTGAGCTACAGTCCATGGGGCGCAGTCATATATGACTGAGCACTGTATTTTTATAAAGTTGGAAAGGGGTTTCGACCAAGAATCAAAATACCACCATCAGGTAATAAATGTACTATAACAATACATGTGATCATATTTTTTTTAAAAACCCACTAGTGATTAAAGAAGAGTGAAATGACATTTATACTTTCTTTTTTCTAAACTAAGGATGAAAATGTAAGACACTTTAGGAGTTTCAATCGTTTAAAGAGAAATAACTCACTTAGGTTTCTATTCACTCTCTTGTTTACTTCATCCCTTAAATCACATTCTGTTCACAGAAACAAATTTACCCCAGCTCCTTATCATCAAATTGGCTGTTTTTACTCTGCTGCAAGAATTACAAATGAAATAATTTAATTCTCTAAAAAGAATACATTTTTATGTAAACAATTTGCTATATCAGCAAATATTTTTGATTTAAGAACATAATTTGGAGTCATTAGACACTTTCATTTCTATGTTTTCCAGGAATACTAATAAAAGCATGTCGGCAAGAATGCCTAAATTACGATGTCCATTGTATTTAGTCATCTTCTTAATTTTTTATAAAGTGTCCCTACCAAGGCCAATTTATAAAGCTGCATTTTCGAGACATTAATGTCAAATACCAAACTTTGAAAAATTGTTAGACTCAAAGACTTTTTTCCACTTCAAATTTTGTGATACAAAGGGAGGTTTTGAAACTCTGAATGAAGACAAATTTATACAGTTTTCTAGGAATATCATTTACTAAAGACTCTTTGCAATATGTGAAATAAAAAACTTATAAGCACAGTATAAGATCCTCATATAATGTAATCTTATAGAAGATCTGAAGTAAACAAAGTAGTATGAGTTGCTCAGAAAATGTGTTAAACAGCAACCTGAATTCCTCAAAAAGATTAAATAGTATGAGTGTCAAAGATCTTTTCTTTCTATTATTAAGTGAACAGTCAGTTGCATACTTTCCTACTTGAGATTAAAGCTAGGTAAAACCTAACCTTTGCTAGAGAGAGAATTTTTTGCATCTTATGATATTTCACAGCAGCCAGATCTATAAATAATGACTAGGAGAATTAAATTAGTGACTTATTCTCATGTTCTCTCAGGCACCAGTCTTGTTCTACCATTTAAACAGAAGCATAGGATCTACACCTTACACCTCTGTAGATCTTAATTTTATCATTTAAAAATTGGAAGAGCTTTATGGTCTGGTGCTGTAAATTCCATGAGTCACTCCTTGGCTAGATAAAAGTCTGTCACTATATTCACTCTGGAATTTACATACTGTAATTACTTTATTGGCTGCCTGATGAATTTTGGCTATAAGGGTTAAAGTTCCTGAAATGTTGTTAGGTCTTGATACATGAGAATTATCACAATATCATTCAGAAAAATATTTTTTATTTAATTTTGTTGAAGTGTAGTTGACTAACAATGTCAGGTCAACAGAAAAATCTTGATAGGAATTAATACCACATGTGAAAATTAGAATGTAGGAAATATTGATTAGAAGAAAATTCCACTTGGATAGAATTTACTATGAAGTATGTTGGTGAATCAGTTCATTATTCTATGAATTATTAGATGCCATTTTTTCCTTCTTTCTGTCACTTACCTACTGCTTTTCTTTGAATCTATGATGCCATAGAATGTAAGTTGCAATGCTATTTTATGGACCACCAAGAAAGAAAAAACACTTCTAGTAAAGCAATGACATATAATCAATTGTAATTAAATTTCAGAGTATTAAAATATTTTTTAAAGTCCTCATCTTTGAACCAATAAAATATAGTAGGTAAAGAACTTTGACTAAATTGGTTAGTACAAATGATCAATACAATCACTTTTTTTTGAGAGAATTAACAGAAAGAAGTGACAATTAATTTAATTAAAATGTTAGTATGCAAGTATATAGACAATTCAGTTATCTTCATAGTATAGAAGAAACCGAATACTAGTCATAGATTTGCTCTTGATTTGAAATGGGAATGTACTCAAGGAAGTAGGTTTCAAATTTAGAGCATTTGTTGTAAAACTCTGTCAGAATAGACTGTATGTGACAATGATCTTAAAATTACTTAGTAAATATTTGAACATTTTTCTGCAGATTTTGTCCTGTTAAACACTCTTTAAACATTCAACAAATGTGTAATGTTATTTTACAAAAGTGTAATGCTATGTATGTATTACATGGTATAATGAAAAGAGCTTTGTCATTGACTGCACTACTATCACTTTTTATTGTAATTGCTACCACTCCCTTCCTATCTCCTTTCAAACAGGAGTAGGTATAGCTAGAGAGAAAGGCTAGGATGACCACCACCACTGACCTTCCATTGTCCATGACAAAGGTCTCTGTTCATCCCGACCCACCCCACTGCACCCCACCCCACTCCTGAAACCTCAGGCTTGGCATTAGACCCCTTCTCAACATATTACATCAGAAGATCAGACTTGGCCCCATGAAGTAAAGCTAATTCCCATCTTGAGATTGGGCAGTTTTTCCCCAAAATAGGAGAAAGATTCATTTATATGCATTTAAATAATATGACAAATGGGCACAGAGATGGTATGAAATGTTCCCGGGCATCACTTTGCTAGGGTAACTATTCCTTATTCACCCCTTTGTTAAGGTCTAGCTATAGCTTTTCTTTCCTCAGGTACACATATCAATAAATCTAGAATGAGATTTATATCCAAGTATGGTCTGTGGTATAACCCAACACTTCTTACCCTAGGAAATTGCATAGCTACCACTTTCCACTAGTATTGTATATTGCAGGAAATAACTCAACTGTGCAGAGTATTGCAACAAGTTCAAAATCTCAGTTGAGCCTTAAATGATACTCAGAAATTCTGAGGCTTGGGGACTCCCAATTGCTCTCCTCTTAGAAGCTATTACAATTCATCACCCCTTTCCTCCAGCCTCCAACCTCATACCCTCAGCCTCAGTGGACTCCCCCTTCTTTCTGAAGGGAGTAAAAGCCAGTAGGGTATTTTTAAATTGAAGTAGAGTTGATTTACAATGTTGTGTTAGTTTAAGGTGTACAGCAAAGTGATTCAGTTATATGTTGGAGAAAAGAAAGTGAAAGTCACTCAGTCGTGTCTGACTCTTTGCGCTCCCATGGATTATACAGTCCATGGAATTCTCCAGGCCAGGATACTGGAGTGGGTAGCCTTCCCTTCTTCAGGGGATCGTCTCAACCCAGGGATCAAACCCAGGTCTCCCACATTACAGGCAGATTCTTTACCAGCTGAGCCTCAAGTGAAGCCCAAGAATACTAGAGTGGGTAACCTATCCCCTCTCCAGTGGATCATCCCGACCCAGGAATCAAACTGGGATCTCCTGTGTTGCAGGTGGATTCTTTACCAACTGAGCTGTCAGGGAAGCCCTCAATTATATGTATCTGTGTATATATAGAGAGAAAGAGATTATTTTCCTTATAAGGGCTTCCCAGGTGGCGCTAGTGGTAAAGACCCTGCCTGCCAGTGCAGGAGAGGTGGGAGACACAGGTTCAATCCCTGGGTCAGGAAGATCCCCTGGAGAAGGAAATGGCAAACCACTTCAGTATTCTTGCCTGAGAAATCCCATGGACAGAGGAGCCTGGCGGGCTACAGTCCATGGGGTCGCAAAGAGTCATAGAGAGAGCTTCTTTTCGTTACAGGTTATTACAAAACATTGAGTATAGTTCCTTGTTCTATATGGTAGATCCTTGTTGATTATCTATTTTACATCAAGTAGTGTGTATATGTTAATCGCAAACTCCTAATTTGTCCCTACCTCCTCTTTCCCCTTTGGTAACCATAAATATACTTTCTATTTCTGTGAGTCTATTTCTGATTTGTAAATAAATTCATCTGCATGAATTTTAAGACTCATATATAAGTGGTATCATCAGATTTCTCTGTTTGCCTTTCTTCACCTAGTATAATCATCTCTAGGTCCATCCATGTTGTAAAAATAGAGTTACCAGATGATCCTGCAGTCTCATTCCTGGGCATGTATCTGGAGAAAATCTTAATATAAAAAGATACATGCACCCCAATGTTCATTGCAGCACCATTTACAATAGCCAAGACATAAAAGCAATCTAAATGTCCACTGACAGAAGAATGGATAAAAAAGATGTGGTGGCAATATTATTCAGTCATAAAAAGAAGGAAATAATGCTGTTTACCATAGGGTATTTATTTTCTTTCACATCCCTCATTTTGGCAGTGGGTTGGCCAGCCTAGCTGATCCAGACTCCAGGCATTAAATCATACCAACCCACTGAATTTTCCCAGATGATGCCCCAATACCATGTCACAGACAAGCTATCGCTGATGTCCTCTCCTGATGAGAATGCTGACTGACTTAATCCATGAGCATAGATCCCATGAGTTGTTTTCCTATTAGGTTCTGAGAAGCTTGTTACACAACAGTAACATAACCAAAAACACCAGTTTGTGCATCAACTCACTTTTCTTGACTCAATGCTTAAAACAAAGACAACTCCTCGCCCTTGTCCGCCCTTGTCAGAGATTCTCTAGCTGCCTTGTCTGTCTTGGCCACTCCTCCAGGAATGAAGCCTTTCTCTCCAGTCTTCTCACTGTGCCTCAAGTGGCCCGCTGGAACTTACTTTTGCCTGTGTCACCAATGACTACACCAGGGGATCGAATTCAGACTTTCTTTATGATGCATTTGTCTCATTTGACCATCCTCTCCTGAACTTTCATTCTCCTTTGACTTTACTAACTACACTTCATGTGGTTCTCTTTCCTTACTTGCTGTTTGTCAGTCTTCTTCCCCAGGATTTGCATCTCCATCTCCTTAGGTGTCTCTCTCCCTAGGATCCTGTTATATCAATGAGCCAGTGATGGCCCCTGAGTATTAGCCTAAAATCGTCCCCATACTGTTTACTCCTTCACAGCAGACCAAGACAGCAGTGCCAGACTGCACCAATCTCAAATTCTCACGCATCTAATTATTTTAATAGAGTCCAAATAAATATATTTTTAGCTATTTAGAGCCTACCTACTTTATATGCTCTGAGAAACTGCACTCAACATCTGCTAACCACGAATGACAATCCTGCAGTGATGAAACACACTCATCTGATGCTGCCCTTCAGAGCTTTCTGACCCAAGTCTCCCCATCTTGCTGGTGAGTGGCATTTTCTAAATGTCTCTAAACCACTCTCTACTTTCTTCTTCTCCCTGGGGGTCTCCTTGTGCCATCCTCCTCCTGAGTGGTAGTCTATGCTGCTATCCCTGGGAGGTGTCTTGCTGAGAGAAACTTCCTTGTCATGCAAGCCTGCTCAAGACCAGCCAAATAAAACTTGTGTGCCATGCTTTCCCTGCTGCTGTCTCCTCCCTGACCAGCTCTGAAATTCCCACATTTAACAGAGCTCTTCATCTATATTTTTTCACATTGAAGCATAGTCATACCCTCTGCCATCAATGGCTCTCCTGTAGTCCATGCGAAGTGCAGACCTCTCCCAGGTCTCCTTGGCAGACGTGCTGCACAGCTGGTGGACATGATCCAAACCCGTGCCATCATCTTGGTGCCTCAAGCCAGAACCTGAGGGTCATCCCCGGCATTTCCCTTTTTTACACACACTGGACACACACGATTCAACTGGACTCAACCGCGATGGGTCAGTTGGCAACTGGTCAAACATTGCTGTTGATTTCACAGCATGATGTGTCTCAAATGTGTTCTTTTATATCCATCAAGCTCTAGTTAATTCTCTACTGAATGGTCCTTCTGCCACCAGCTGCTGTCACAGCAGTTCAGTGATAAAACTTCTCAGCTGAAATCATCTAGTTGCTCTCCAGATCCTTCAAGAAAAGTGTGAACAGTATTCTTTTGAACACTTTCAGTGTGATCCTCTGCCCCCTCCCCAAACTTTGGTTGAACGGAGCTCTCTTCAGGTCTCTGACTGTCACTGTTTATCACCTTTGTTTTCTCCCCTACTCCCTACTTGCCCATCCCCTCCCTCTGCTGGTTTCAGTTCGATTCAGTTCAGTTCAGTTGCTCAGTTGTGTCCTACTCTTTGCGACCCCATGAATCTGCTGGTTTAACTTGCACCAATTCTTTCAACTTCAGTTCAAGTATCTTCTCAACTACAAAGCCCTCTCCTAGATCTATCTCCCATCTCTACAGATTCCCCCCTTGGGCTGAATTTGTATTTATATTCCTATTTTTATTCCTACTGCACTCTGAGTTTATTTCAAACACAATATATTGCAGACAGTTATATATTCCACGGATCTACAGCTATGCTGTAATCTCTGGAAGGCAGTAACTCTTTTTTATTTTTCACTTCTTAAAACTTAGAGTCTAGAATAATATCTGGTGTATCATATGATACTGAAAACAGTTTTGTTGAGGGATTGAAGAATGAGTAGATAGGACTATATAAATTATGAACATCACAAATCAAGTCCATTTATTCATCTCAAACATTAAAAAATATGTTTAGCATTTGTACTTAAGATGATTATTATCATTTTTATACATATGAACCACACATGTATACATTTTTTACATATGATTACTAGACTCTTCTTGATTCTTCTTATACTTTTTGATTTTCCTAAATGTTTAATTCTGCTTTCCCCATGCAGTGTAGAC
This sequence comes from Cervus elaphus, assembly GCF_910594005.1. Classification (NCBI taxonomy): domain Eukaryota; kingdom Metazoa; phylum Chordata; class Mammalia; order Artiodactyla; family Cervidae; genus Cervus; species Cervus elaphus. Next base: position 2,745,431 of record NC_057831.1, on the reverse strand, counting down.
TTGAGTAATGGACCTCGCTGGCTTTGAAAATGAATATAATGTCTAGTAACAAAAATGTCTCATGCTTTTTTCTACTTGTTGAATAATATACTTTTAAAAGCTGGATTATCCATGAGCATAAAAGTAAGAAGATGGTAACAGATCCATTTTTGAAGATCGTTCAACCATATCCACTTTTGATTCTGAGCTTATGCTTTGAACCATTCTCTAAACATCCTTTTTAAAGACTTAAAAATAAACTGACATACCAAAAATAAATAAATAAACTATTTCCTTTTCATTTCCACTTAAATATAACAAAGCTATATTTAGACTTAAAACTAGATTTAATATTTTAGCCATGAAAATTCACTAAGAAATGGAAATTTATCTTAAAATAATATTGAGGTGATATTTATCAACACTTTTTGTGAGGGGCTTTAACCTACAAAAGGGAAGAATATATTACCTATTTGTGAATTTTCTTGATAGAATATTTTGTCTCTAAAGGAATCCATGTTCTAATTTTTTATATTTTTTTGTAATGAGAGTCTTAAATAATGTAATTAGACATAGAATAATTTGCTTTAAGAAACACCACAACTTTTAAGAATAAATTAAATATTACTATAGAGTTATTACCAGTTGCAGGGTAGAGAAGGTACAAAAATAATAGGAAGTTTTATCAACAATATTTCTTTCTTCTTTTTCTTCCCCCTTACCCAATATAAAGGGGAAACAAATAATGTTTATGACCATCAAATTTTTCTGCAGATCCAAAAAAGCTATTTTTCTACCCATATATTTGTAATGTGTGCTTGTTAATGGCATAGGTATTCAGGGCTCAAAGTGTTAGTGGAAACCTCCTCCATGGGCTTTGGTTCTCTGTAAGGAAGCAAAAAACCAAAGTTCTTACCTGTTGCAAGAAAGTTTATTGACAATAAGGAAAGAAAGAACAGAAGAACACCTCAAGAGCGAGGTGGGTCTCGTCAAGGGAGGCAGTGGCCCTGAAGAGCTGGGGTACAGAGATTTAAAGGCAATGGCCGTTTGCTTAATCCGGGGAGTTGTTCATTGCCAGTCTTGATTGACAGCTGCAGGGTATCTAACAAGATGCTCTACTGCAGCATGTCCTTCCGTAACTCAGCCTGTTATAACTAGATGTATATATTCATGGAATATTTATCAGCAGTTAATAAATCCAATGGCCACCGAAGGTTACTTTAGCATATGATAGTGTGAAGGGTGGGCATGTCCCAGAGTAGGGAAAGTCCTGCCAGAAGGCCTGTGGGGAATTTTTCCAGCTTCCTGACTATTTTGGAGTACTGATGGGGGTATCTTAGGGGCAGGGCTAGTAAATTGCTCGGTGGGGGTGGGGTTAGGTGGCTATTGGATCTTTAGCTGAAGGGGCACCTCGCCTTGCTCTTAGCTAACTTCCTGCCTAATGAAAGGGAATTCCAGATCTGCTAGTCAAAATATTTTGTTTTACAGACAAAAAAAGTAAAGACTAAAAAGATAAAATTGTATGTTTAAAGCCACATGATTAAATTGTAAACCTAGCTACAATCCAGGTATTTTGACAAATGAGTATACAAATACATAGGCGATATGTGATTATATAACTATATGAATGTGTGTCACATGTAAGTATGTATGTGTTTCTAACATGAAAAATTACTTTAAGAAAAAAACTGGCATCAGTCACTGATTTATATTTAGTGCTTTAATTATTAGGGCATCAAAAAGAAAGATAGAGTTATGCTTACGTAGCATAGTGCTCATCAGAAGACTATGAAATGTTTATAGTTTCCTCTTAGCATGTCAAAGTTGTAATTGAATTCCCCGAGAAAATGACTCTAGGCTTGCAAATACTTTGGAGTAACTTTTAAAAAACTAGTCTTCGTTAGTTAAATTACATGTATTTCACAAGTATAAGTTAGTTCCTCATCTTAAGTCCTGAATATTGATTACATGACAATCTACTATGATTCCAAAGAAATCAATGCATCAGCAAGCATCATAAAAACATTTTTAACACACAGAAATGGCCCTTTCCATACCTTATAAGAATCAAAGATTTAAATTTATCATGATAGAAACAGTGGACAAAGAAACATTTACCCTTAATGAATATAACAAAAATTCTCAGAGAAAAAAAATACAACTAAAATAATATTTTCTTTCATTTATTTACTTCCACTATAACTAATGTTTGAGATCACATGTCTTTTGAGATTATATCAAAGCACTTCAGTAACAAGTCTCCACAAATGGTAGTTGTTATTAAAAAGCAGCAATAACTTTGATAAAAAACAACAGATGTTCCTCAGAGAAAAGTTACCCCAGGCATTGTCTGGAGTGTTTTATTATTCAATAATTTGTCTTAGGAGTTCCCGAGCAATTTTAACTTTTACCTTTACAGATATGCTTCTTTCCATAACTGATAAAGAACCATGAGAACTGGAAAATGGCCAGTTTAATTTTGTAACACACATAAAACCCAACTTAATTTCCCAAATGAGCATTTTCCAAATGGTGAGTGGGAAAAATACATAGAACAGAGGTGGGCATTACTATGTCTGTTCCTAGGGGTAGTATTGATACCTTCTCTGTTTGAATAACACTCTATCAAATAGAAACAAAATTACACTATTATACTCTACAGAATTAGAATGATTCATCTTGAATCCTTCCTGGGAAATTTGAAAATAAAAACACAGCTATCTTCATATTTTCTTCTTTATGTAACATATTGTTGAAATTTTACAAATTGATGATTTCTTCAAAAGAAAAGATTTCTAGTGATGTATGGCAAATATGTATTTAAATAAGAAATTCTGACTCTCTTTTTGAGGCTTGCATGTTTGTGCGTGTGGTGAGAACAGAAATGGTGGCTTAAACACAATCTGCATCTCAAAGACATGCTGCCCTTTTATTTTTACTCTAATAATCACTTCCAACCTAAAGGTTCATATCATCAAAAGAAAAAAACCAAAATTTGTGGAAAGAACAAAATACCATTTTCTTTTTAACATGCACAAGCTTATTGCATAGACAAGATGTATTTGTTTTCAGAAGATAGTGTTAGGGCTTATGGTGGGCCACCTCAAAATATGTCAAGATGGCATGCTTGTTATCTCTGATTAAAGTTACTTGAATGACTGATGTGGGACTTTCTCTGGTGGTCCTGTGGTTAAGGGGAGTGCAGGTTTGATCCCTGGTCGGGGAGCTAGGATCCTGCACGACTCCTGGTCAAAAAACCAAAATGTAAAACAGAAGCAATATTATAACAGATTCAATAGACTCTAAAAATGGTTCTCATCAAAAAAAATTCTTAAAAAAAAAATGACCAGTGTGAGAGAAACACTGACTCTTCTTTCTGTCTCTCTGGAAGCAAGAAATAAATCTCACCTGTGACAGGTCCTCTCTCTCCCTGTGGAGGGCACCTCTATCACCAGAGGTGAGAAATTTGGGCAGAGAGGCCTGTATAAGTAAACCACCTTATTTCTTGTATTTACTACTCCAAGCACAAACTCTATTTATGGCTTACTAATTAAGCACCCAAGGCCTAAACTCCCTTGTCCTGTCAATTTCTCACAAATTTATTGTTTGTCTAAAAAGTGTAAAAGCTGCCTGCTTTGGCCACTTTTGAGGTCTCATTTCTACGAGTTCTCCATGCAACGTGCAAATGAATTAAAATATGCTTCTTTTTCTCCTGTTAATCCACCTTGTGTCCATTTTATCATTAGTCCAGCCACAAGGACTCCAAAAGTGAGAGGGGGGACAGTGCCCCCTCTGAGACAATAGTCATAAGGGGCCTCTTTTGGAAGTTGTTTTAAAGCCCACGTGCCCCAGAAGTAGGCGTGTGTTGTAACTGTACAGGGGATAGAAGGGCAGAAATTTATATGGCAGCTATGGCACCATACTGTGTAGACAGATGCTGGAGTTAAGGAAGTCTAAGAACCAACCTTCCTTTTCTCCCCAGGCATAGCTTCTTGACAATTTCATCTTTCCTTTCACCCACCACACAGGCCCACTGGTGTTCTCAGAATGCCTGTTGTGTGAAAACAGTTACAAATGAAATAGGACATGTATACACTTGAGCTCTTGGATGGCTCTGGCGGCTGCAACAACAGTCTGTACAGGTCCCCTGGGTATCACATACTAAAAGTCAGCAGAAAAGGGGCACAGGAACTTTTTCCTCTGACTTCTGGGGTAATAACTAACATTTACTGTCCCCAGAAATTAGATTTACAAGCAACATTGCTCCCAAGGGATACAGTCCTCTCCAGTTCAGAGTGCCGTTCCCACGGGATTGCACTCATCACTAGACATGGGGTACTGTGACTGGGACACAGTAGCTTTCAGTTTTGAAGTGTGCAGTAACACACCCCTTCTCAGACCTAGCTGTGGTCAAAGGCATGTGACCCTCTCCCTGTTACAGAGAAAACTTGGTTCTGCTCACCCTCGCAAGTGACGCCAGTCCACTGACACGAGGTTGTGGTGAAGGAACGGGCAGTGTTCATTGCAAGTGCCAGGCAAGGCGAATGGGAAGCTCAGAATCAAACTCCAGATGGCTTTCAGGGAGGGGGTTTTAAAAGCAGTGTGAGAGGGAGTTCTGCTGGGTGAGTGAACAGCTTATGCATAATTTTTAAATTGGTTGCCATCAATATTAAGTTTCAAGCATCATCAACCTTCTGGTTTCAAGCAGTCCAGCGTCTATATTCATATGGTCATAAATTTTCATCTGGTGGGGATCTGCTTCCTATAAAAACAACCTAGGAATGGGCCAGCCTTTTGTCTGTATCTTTCAGGGACCTAGTGATTCCGCCATGTGGTCCATTTATTCTAAATTGTTAAAAAATAAATAAATAAATTGTTGCCAATTCCCCAGTCCAACAGCTATTCTTTATTTCTACATCTTCACATTCGTAATTATTAGCTCTGAAGCAGCCTTTAGAGACTCAGAGGAGACCTGGTAGCCTAAACAAAATGACTTTTACTTCAAAGGACAGGAACACAAGGGTTTATTACCGGCTCATCCCTAATCTCTCTCTCTCTCTCTCACACACACACTCACACCCCCACACACACCCCCACACACACCCACACACACACCCACACACACACCCACACACCCTCTCACACAGAGAAACCACAGGCTCCTAACAACTGATAACCAAAAATAAGGCAAACCTACTGGATGAATACAGATTTGGACATCTTGAGAACGGAAATCACGTTGAGCAGACACGGAGGACAAGTTTTGTTTGTCTGGTCTTTTTAACCTATGACAACTCTTTCCCTCCCCGTCTTCTGTAGCTGCCAGGCGCAGCCCGTGGAAGCGAGGGTTCGGCGGCAGCCTCCCCGCCTGGCGCCCACGCGTCGCCCGCGCCGCGCCGGGAAGAAGCCGGCCCTGCTCCGCCCGGTGCCTCCGCAACCCCGCGCCCGCGAAGGTTAGGCGACCCCCGCCCGGACACCTCCCCGCCTGACTCTGGAAGGTGCGAGAAAGACCGGCGCTCTGCTTGCTCTGGGTTTTTATTATTTTTCTGTTTTCTAGCAAGGAGAAAACCTGGGCCTTGAAGAGTTCCTGGGGAGCCCGAGCTAAGGTGCTGCCGCGCCCACGGCCGCCCCGAGCCCCACCTCCCTGCACGGCCTTGGCTGGCCCTACCCCGGAGACCGGGTGCCCAGGGGTGCCTCCTCTCCCCCGCCGATCCGAAGGTAGGGGGCGCCCCGAGCGGGTTCGGGGAGCAGGGCCGGGGAGCTCGGCGGGGAGCTTCCTCTGGCGTCCCCAGCCCTGCCGCCGCTGAGAGCGGGAACGGCCGCGATCCCGGGAGCCGAGGCGCCCCGAGGTGCCCGTAGGGCCGGGATTGCGATCAGGGGTCCGAGCTGGGAGCGAGCGCCTCTGGGGCGCGGAGGGAGAGGGGAGGATTCTGCGGCGGTTCCGTGCGAGTCCGGTGGCCGGGGCGTGGGTGAGCAGAGCTGAGCGGGAAGAGCGTGTCTAAGGGTCCCGCCGGCACCGGTGCAGGGAGGACGCGGCTCGGGGGAGGGCGAGCTCGGGGAAGCCAAGCAAATTCGGGGCTGGGGTGCCGGAGGGCTCCAGGCGGGGGCCGCCCGGGACCCCGCAGCGGCGCGCCCGGGTCTGCGCTCAGGGGGCAGGTATCCCAACTCATCCCAGTGCCCCGAATTCCGAGGCTGGGAATTCATCCCGGAGCTTGCGGACCTTTCAGTTATCTTTTAAAGGGACCGAACTGCCCTGTTGGATGGAAGCCCAGAGACTTGCTGGGAGACCGTGGAAATCACCGAAGGCGCCCTCAGCGAAAATTTGCCTCCCAGATGCAATTTTAAATTTCAGATTTCTCAAGAGAAAAGAAACTCTGATGTTAGAAATGGGGAGAGAGGGTGGCTCGTGCCTGCGTCTTTATTAGCTGAGCGGAACAGTATTTCTTTGCAATTCACATTTTACCAGATTCTGGCTTTAAAAGTAGATCATGGGGATATTTGAGAACGTGAAATATAGCCGTTGTCCCAGGATCACAGCAAAGTAGGCAATAGGTGATATTTTATCATTGCTAGAGGGGAAAAAATTGCACGTATTTTATTCTTTTGTGTGATTAGTAACCTTTTTGAGAAGAAAGATGTGTATTTCCATAAGGCAGGAAAAGATCACAGCAAAGCAACCTTATTTAAATGTATAAGCTCAGTCCTTCTATGTCCTCTGAGTTCCATGCAGCTCCTCCCATTCTTTTTAAGAACTATCTATTAAAATATTGAAAGTCTATTCGCAAGATTCCATTTGTGTTGGTGTCACATATAGATCAGTTTTTATAAACAATTACAATATAACAAAATTGCAGTGTCTTTACAAGATACTGCTTTTTAAAAAAAGTCACCACAGTTAGACCAGGAACTTCTGTTTCTTTCACTTGTTACTCTGAGGATAAAAGTTTGATGTTTCAGCCTGGGAATTCTGAGCGGAGGAGGGGGGTTAAAACCAGGTATAAAAGAGTGAACAAAAATTAGACACCACAAAAGGTTTCACACAGTCAATATCAGATGTCTTCTAAAATAATATTTCATTTTAAAAACATTCTTTATTTCATAATTTCTCTAGTGATCTAAGATGAAGAGAAGTTCACATTTAATATTATTTTTTATTATCTGTAAAACATTTATGCTGCATAAAATTGTACAACATTCATTACAACACTTATTGAAAAGCAGATCATTATTAAATGGATTTCCATTTCCATTATAGGCTTGTTTATTGTGCTTTTCAGGAAGAAAGAGAAATTAGGGAGTGAATTTAATGAAAGAAACCCTCTATGCTTTTTTCACCTTTCATTTTAAAGTTATTCCTATACTATAAGTTTTTCAAGTAAAGAAAGGGAAGACTTGAATCTTATTAGACAGAATTTTCCTGATGTTCAAAATGTTCCCAGACTACAAGGAGACACTTTGAAAGAAACAGTTTAACATTTCCTCTTTGCCCCTGTCTCTTATTTGCAATATCCATTATTTAGTTGTAAGAAGTTATCCATCCAAGAAAAAATTTACATCAGGTTCCTTTAGTGTCTAGTGTGATCTTAGGTGTTATGTGTGTACTTGGGGTGGAGTGGGGCTACAGGAAGAGCAGAGAAGGTTTAACTGCATAGTCACAGCAAAATAAAATGAAAAAAATGAATGGTAAATGAGTGAATGAATGTGTGGTGAGAGAAAGCATAAGAGAAAAAAGATAATTTAATCTATCAGTAAGTACAAATAGTCATAGGATTCCCCAGAAATACAAGTGTTCAAGCTATAGTGAAAAAAAGGCATCAGGAGAATGCCTTTCTTTCATTTATTCATCATTCATGGAGGGTCTTTCGTGTATGAGACAATTGTAGTCTGCAACAACTCATCTGCTACTGCTGCTGCTAAGTCACTTCAGTCGTGTCCGACTCTTCGCGATCCCATGGACTGCAGCCTACCAGGCTCCTCCGCCCATGGGATTTTCCAGGCAAAAGTACTGGAGAGGGTTGCCATTGCCTTCTCCCAACAACTCATCAGAGATCTTTAATTAATCTCTCAGAATATTCTCCACATCATACCTTGTATAAGTTATCTTTCTTCTGCCAGAGCCTAGCAAAGCACCTAGCATATTAGATGTTCAATAAATGCTAGTTGAATGAATAAAGGAACAACTGATCTTTCTTAGCTATTCATTAACAAAAAAGGCCTCCCTTTTAAATTATGTGTAAATTAGTGTCTTTTAGAGAATGACAGATGTGTTGCCTTCAGTCTTGTCATGTCCAGTGAATATGCAGGATGACATTTCTTTCATCTGATTAATTATGAGACATTGTTTTTTTCCTTAATGAGTTCAATATTTATGTGCATATATTATAATAGAATTGTACCAGCCACCAACTGTACAACCTGATGTACTTCTTTTTCATTTAAGTAAAAATGTTGTAAATATTTTTTACCTTTTCAGTTTTGTGTTCTTATACGATAGCCTTTATCAATGAAGATATTTTGGGGCAAACCTCAGACATATTGCAGACTTGGTTCCAGACCATAACAACAAAGCAAGTCACATGAGTGTTTCATTTTCCAGTGTATATAAAACTTATGTTTACACTGTAGTCTATTAAGCATGCAATAATATTTTATCTAATAAAATAATGTGCGTGCGTGCATGCATGCTAGGTAGCTTCAGTTGTGTCCGACTCTTTGCAAGGCTGTGGACTATAGCCTACCAGGCTCGTCTGTCCATGGGATTCTCTAAACCCCATGGAGAATCCCATGAACAGAATCCCAGGGGCCTCATGGAGACTTCCATGGATAGAATCCCGTGGAAAGAGAATACTGGACTGAGTTGCCATGCCCTTCTCCAGGGGATCTTCTGAACCCAGTGTCTCTTATTATGTCTCCTATATTGGCAGGCAAGTCTTTACCACTAGCATCATCTGGGGAGCCCCAAAACAATGTACATGCCTTAATTAAAAATCCATTATTGCTTTAAAAAATGCCATCATCTGAGCTTTCAGTGAGTCATAGACTTTTTGCTGTAAAGGGTCTTGCCTCAGTGTTGGTGGCTGCTGACTGATCAGGGGAGTGATGGTTGCAGAAGGTTGGGGTGACTGGGGCAGTTTTTTAAAGTAAGGCACAATGAAATCTGTCCCATTAATTGTATCTTTTAGGAGTGATTTCTCTGTAGCAAACAATGCTGTTTAATAGTATTTTGCCTGCAGTAGAACTCCTTTCAAAGTTGGAGTCAGTCCTCTCAAGCCCTCCTGCTGTTTTATCAACTAAATTTATGTCATATTCTGAATCCTTTGTTGTCATTTCAACAATCTTCACAGCATTTTCACTGGGAGAAGATTCCATTTCAAGAAACCACTTTCTTTGCTCATCCATAAGAAGCAACTCCTCCCCCCTTAAAGTTTTATCATGAGATTATAACAATTCAGTTAGTTCTTCAGGCTCTGCTTGCTATTTCCACCACATTTGCAGTTATCTCCTTCACTGAAGTCTTGACTCCTCATAGTCATCATGATGGTTGAAATCAACTTACTCCCAACTCCTGTTCATATTGACATGTCGACTCTTCTCATAAATCACAAATATTCTTAATGGTATCTAGAATGGTGAATACTTTCTAGAAGTTTTTCAATTGACTTTGCCCAAATTCATCAGAGGAATCATTATCTATGGCAGTTATAGTTTTACAAAATTCTCTATCTTAAGTAAAGACTTGAAAGTTGAAATTACTCTGATCCGTGGGCTGCAGAATGGATGTCATGTTAGCAGGCATGGAAACAACAGGAATTCTCTTACATCTCATCAGCCCTTTGGGTGACCAATTGTATTGTCAATGTGCAGTGATATTTTGATAGGAACTTTTTTTTTTTTTCTTTTCTGAGCAGTAGATCTCAACAGCAGGCTTAAAAAATTTGGTAGGCCATGTTGTCAATAGACATGTTTTATTGTTCCACTTATTAAGCACAGATAGAGTAGACTGAGCAGAATTCTTAAGGGCTCCAATATTCTCTGAATAATAAACATGCATTGGCTCAATTTAAAGTCACTAGAGCATTAGCCCTTAACAAGAGAGTCAGCCTGTCCTTTGAAGCTTTGGAGCCAGGTACTGACTTGTCCTCTCTAGCTATGGAAGTCCCAGAGGGCATCTTCTTCCAATATAAGACTGTTTTGTCTATATTGAAAACCTGTTAAGTGCAACCACCTTCATTATTTATATGAGCTAGATCTTCTGGGTACTTGTTGCAGCTTCTACATCAGTACTTGATGCTTCCCCTTGCACTTTGAGGTTATAGAGAAGGCTTCCTTTCTTAAACCTCATGAAACAATCTCTGCTAGCTTTAGACTCTTCTGCAGCTTCCTCAGCTCTCTTAACCTTGACAGAATTGAAGAGAGTTAGAGCCTTGGTCTGGATTAGGGTTTGGTTTAAGGGAATGTCATTTGTTTGATCTTTTATCCGTTAAAGCTTCCTCTGTATCTACAATAAGGCAGTTTCTTTACTAACCATTCCTGTATTAACTGGAGTAGCACTTTTAATTTCCTTCAAGAACTCCTTTGCATTCACAAGTTGGCTAACTATTTGGCATAAGAAGCCTAGCTTTCAGCCTATCTGGGCCTTTGGCATGCCTTGTTTACTAAGCTTCATGGTTTCTAGCTTTAGATTTAAAGTGAAAGACCTGAAACTCTTGAATGCTTAGAGGCCATTGTAGAATTAGCAATTGGCCTAATTTCAATATTGTTGTGTCTCAGAGAAAAGGGAGGCCTGCGGAGAGGGAGAGAGTTGGGGGAACAGATAATGGAACAGTTAAAACAGACACAATATGTGTGGATTAAGTCGTTATCTTATATGGATACAGTTCATGGTGTCCCAAAACAATTACAATAGTACATCAACAGTCACCGATCACAGTTCAACGTAACAAATAATCATGAAAAATTCGAAATATCGAGAGAATCACCAAATGTGACACAGAGACACAAAGTAAGCGTGTGCTGTTGGGAAAATGGTGCTGATACACTCGCTCTATGCAGGGTTGCCACAAACCTTTAATTTGTAAAAACACACTGTAAGTGAAATAAAGTGAAGCACTCATTTTATAATGAGGCCTGATCATAATTTAAAGTTGAAACGTGGTAAATTATCACAATTGTCTATGTAGGTACTCTTCATTTCATTTTGGGACGTTTTGAAATCTTGTCTCATTTCAGTAGTTCTGATATATGTATATATGTAAATAGACATGCATACATATATGCATATATATTCAATATTCTATATATTCATACATTGAATAGTAAATATATATGAATATAGAATATAAATGGACATTCAATATTCAATGTATGAATATATATTAATATATCTGCACACATTCAATACATGAATATATACATATATTATTGTATACATTGTATATATACAACATGTTTTTACATATATACATATATGTATGTATGTATGTTTACATATACACATATACTAGAACCATGGCTCAGATGGTAAAGAATCTGCCTGCAATGCAGGAGACCCAGGTTCCATCCCTGAGGCAGGAAGATTCTGTGGAAGAGAAAATGGCAACCCGCTCCTGTATTCTTGCCTGGAAAATTCCACGGACAGGGGAGTCTGGCAGTTTACAGTCCACCGGGTTGCAAAGAGTCGGACGTGACTAAGCACACACACACACACACATATATACACATATAGTCATACTCTATGCTAAATTTGCCCATATTCCCAGGATGACTCATTTCTGTTATTTTAAAGCTGAGAAAATTAAACTACTTTTGTAAATTGATTAAGTAACATATTTATTTAGCATCTACTATGTACAACATACTCTATTAAGCATCATTAAAATCATGAAAATAATTGAGACATTTCCCCTTTTCTCCATCAGAGTGGCACAGAGAGAACTGACCATCACTGGAGGCACTCCGAATTTTAGACTCACACCACATTCTTCTGTTATCACCAGTAGTGCTTCTTCTCCTCTTACTTCAAATGTCATTGTTACTCTCAAGATGTTTTATCCTACAATTACATGCCCCTAGAAACACAAAGCCATTGTAGAGTATACTGTCCAGTTTCTCTTCTGTCCTTGCCTTGGTCGAAGGGGGGACAATCAGTAGCTACTGATGCACAGCTAAAAAGGACTGTTTTCAAAAAGTGAATCCAGAGACGAATAGCTGAGTATAAAGGATTCATAGTAACAAGCAGCCGGTAGAGACTGTGAGTGTAAATAGGATGGTGAAGAAGGCAGACGGAGCCAGGGGGTCACTGGAGCTCAGGAAATGAGGCAGGAAGGCTCATTGATTAGAAGCTCATGGACCTGTCCAGGGGAGCAGCAAGAAGGCCATTGACTGGGAATATGATGAGTGGGATGATTCAGGAAGCCTGATGAGTCACTCTCGTACCTACCAGTTATCTTTTTCAACTTGAGACAATATCAGCATAAATTATTGATTAACACCTAAGAATAAATGAATAAGATCCTGAACATTTGAATTCATTTATCATTAAAAGGGGCTTCCCTGATGGCTCAGCTGGTGAAGGATCTGCCTGCAATGTGGGAGACCTGGGTTTGATCCCTGGGTTGGGAAGATATCCTGGAGGACGGAAGACTACCCACTCCAGTTTTCTGGCCTGGAGAATTCCATGGACAAAGAGTCAGACATGACTGAGTGACTTTCACACATCTTTAAAGGAATGCAATTGGCCTTCAGAAATTTAATAATATATAATCTGTTATAGAAGTTGTGAAAAAAACTTTTAAATTTCTCATAGTACAACAACACTTATATCATGCTATTTGAAAATTTCTGTATGTTTACTTGAAAAGTTATTTATGGCAAAGGTATGTGCACAATAAGATTTGTCCTTTGGAAATTTACTGGCTCAGGATCTATATATCCCTTATAAATAGAAGATAATTGTTAACTATTAATTTAAATATGTATGTATTTTATAGTTTTAAACATAATTACCCAACTATAGATCTAGAAATAGATTAATAAACATACACTGATTTTTTAAGATCAGTTCAGTTCAGTTCAGTTCAATCACTCAGTCGTGTCTGACTCTTTGCGACCCCATGAATCGCAGCAGGCCTCCCTGTCCGTCACCAACTCCTGGAGTCCACCCAAACTCATGTCCATCCAGCCGGTGATGCCATCTAATCCTCTGTCATCCCCTCCTCCTCCTGCCTCTAATCCTTCCCAGCATTAGGGTCTTTTCCAATGAGTCAATTCTTCGCATGAGGTGGCCAAGGTATTCGAGTTTCAGCTGCAGCAATAGTCCTTCCAATAAACACCCAGGACTGATCTCCTTTAGGATGGACTGGTTGGATCTCCTTGCAGTTCAAGAGACTCTCAAGAGTCTTCTCCAACACCACAGTTCAAAAGCATCAATTTTTCGGCGCTCAGCTTTCTTCACAGTCCAACTCTCACATCCACATATGACCACTGGAAAAACCATAGCCTTGACTAGATGGACCTTTGTTGGCAAAGTAATGTCTCTGCTTTTCAATTTACTATCTAGGTTGGTCATGACTTTCCTTCCAAGGAATACGTGTCTTTTAATTTCATGGCTGCAGTCACCATCTGCAGTGATTTTGGAGCCCCCCAAAATAAAGTCTGACACTGTTTCCACTGTTTCCCCATCTATTTCCCATGAATTGAAGGGACCAGATGCCATGATCTTAGTTTTCTGAATGTTGAGCTTTAAGCCAACTTTTTCACTCTCCTCCTTCACTTTCATCAAGAGGCTTTTTAGTTCCTCTTCACTTTCTGCCATAAGGGTGGTGTCATCTGCATATCTGAGGTTATTGATATTTCTCCTGGCATGTATCTCCATATATATCCATATAATATATATCCATCTATCTATATCTACATCAGGATCTCTGTTACAAGGTATACTCATCAGAATTAATGAACTGTTGCTATCCTGAGTATTCTATAAGATATTCTTGTTTAGAAAAAAATGGGAAGTGCTTGCTTTCTTAAAGGGGAGAAGGTTTTCCTTTTGCCTCTTCTTGATATATTATAGGCAATTGTGTACTTCATAGACAATAATGTCAAATCTGTAATATGTAACATTAAATGAGTAATATCATTGTAGTATTAATATTATTAATATCCTTGAGGTGACAAAATTTATGTGATGTTATATTAGTATCACTTCTTTATGCTATAATATCTTCCTTAAACAAAATGAGGTTATTCAATCTTTTTAAGGTTGAAATCTATTTTCAATTTTTAAAGTAAAAATAAGCAAGTAAATTTTGTTTTTAAAAATACCAGCAGCTAGCTGATCAGTGGTTTAATTCATGATAATCTGCAGGTCTCAGAGAACTGAGAATTGATCACAGGATGATTTTGCTGTCAAGATTGTGTTCACATAGTCAACAGTATCATGTGATAAACATTTATTAGTGCCTACTCTGTACATGTAGGTCCTAAGATAGTGTATCTACACTTTAGAAGCTCAAATCTGAAGATTTTATGAACTTGATATATTTGGGATATTATTCTGGTTTGAACTTTTCATTTTCCCATATATATTTACTTAACAGTGCCATGATGAAGTTACTGTGCCATGTTTTATGGTCGATATCACAGTGAGTAAAGGACAGTTCTGCTTCCCCATTGCTTATACATAAATAAGATAAACTGGTTTTTATTATACTTGCAAATTGTGTCATATAGTATCAGACTCTAAACAGACATATGTGGGGATTCAAAGGAGATTATATCCATTTGAATAGAACAAGGAATAGTTTAAGGCAGGTTACTTTTAAGTTTGAGCTTGATTGATGTAGGATAGAAAGAAATGTTTAAGATATGACTACAACATGTATCTCTACTAGACAAAAATATTAATTAGCTATCATAACTAGATATCCTGAAGTTCTTATCCACATTTTCCTTTTCCTTCCCTTACATTTTTCCTACATAAGTGAAAAAAAAAGGCCTACTTCTTTTTTTTTTTTGGTCTACTGTTTTAACATGAGTCAGCACATCATAGAAATGATGATGACAGATTTAAACCTACTATAATTGTAATGGCTGATATTTGCACTATATTTGGTGCCAGGTGAAGACTTCACTAACCTTTCTTAGTAAATTAATAAGGTAACAGGAGAAAATGGTAAAATTTGTTTCCTTCTCAATGGATTAATTTATAGTTGTGATTTTTTTTTTTTAATTCCTAACTAGTGTCTTTCTATTCCAAGCAGGAGTATAATATGGATTCGGAGCTCAAGGATTATTATAACAAGACATTTGCTGGTGAGAACAATACTGCTTCCATTCGGAATTCTGATTTCCCAGTCTGGGATGACTATAAAAGCAGTGTTGATGACTTGCAGTATTTTTTGATTGGACTCTATACACTTGTAAGTCTTCTTGGTTTTATGGGGAATCTACTTATTTTGATGGCTCTCATGAGGAAACGAAATCAGAAGACTACAGTCAACTTCCTCATAGGGAACCTGGCCTTCTCCGATATCTTGGTTGTGCTGTTTTGCTCACCTTTCACACTGACCTCGGTCTTGCTGGATCAGTGGATGTTTGGCAGGGTCATGTGTCACATTATGCCTTTCCTTCAATGTGTGACGGTTCTGGTTTCCACTTTAATTTTAATATCCATCGCCATTGTCAGGTATCACATGATAAAACATCCTGTATCTAATCATTTAACGGCTAACCATGGCTATTTCCTGATTGCAACTGTCTGGACACTGGGTTTTGCAATGTGTTCTCCTCTCCCAGTGTTTCACAGCCTCGTGGAACTTCAGGAGACCTTTGGCTCAGCATTGCTGAGCAACAGGTATCTATGTGTCGAGTCATGGCCATCTGATGCATACCGAATTGCTTTCACTATCTCTTTATTGCTTGTTCAGTATATTCTGCCCTTGGTTTGTCTAACGGTAAGTCATACTAGTGTCTGCAGGAGTATAAGCTGTGGATTGTCCAACAAAGAAAACCAACTGGAAGAAAAAGAGATGATCAACTTAACTCTCCATCCTTCCCAAAAGAGTGGGCCCCGAGTGAAGCTCCCCAGCAGCCAGAAGTGGAGCTACTCCTTCATCAGGAAGCACAGAAGGCGGTACAGCAAGAAGACAGCCTGTGTGCTGCCTGCCCCAGCTAGGCCGCCTCTGGAGAACCGCCCCGGAAGGCTTTCGGAGCACGCGGGCCCCAGGAAGAGTCCGCTCCCTTCATCCAGTAAGTTCATACCGGGGGTGCCCACCTGCTTTGAGGTGAAACCAGAAGAAAACTCAGATGTTCATGAGATGAGAGTAAACCAGTCTATCATGAGAATAAAAAAGAGATCTCGAAGTGTTTTCTACAGACTGACTATCTTGATACTAGTGTTTGCGGTGAGCTGGATGCCTCTACACCTTTTCCACGTGGTGACCGATTTCAATGACAACCTGATTTCAAACAGACATTTCAAGTTGGTGTATTGCATATGTCACTTGCTAGGCATGATGTCCTGTTGTCTTAATCCAATTCTGTATGGATTTCTTAATAATGGGATCAAAGCTGACTTAAGGTCTCTTATACACTGTCTGCATATGTCATAATTCTCAGTGTTTACTAAGGAGAAAAAAAGTGTGGTGATCACCTAAAATATATCATAGTAACTATGTATTTATAATCAGCGAACTTTGTTAACATGTGGAGTTTATGTATAAGAGCTGTGGACTTGGATGTCAGTTCATAATATATAGAAGATAATTTTAATGTGTTATATAAGATAAATTCATTTAGTTGTATAAAGTCATTGTCAATCCAGTCTGTAATTTCATTTTAAAGAGTATTTATATTACTTTCCATTTCAGCTTGTCTGTAAACCAATGAATTGTTAGTTCTTGCTTAAAATAAAAATTGTATTTAACCATACAAAACAATTGTAGCTTTTTGTTCAAAATTTTAGGTAAAAAAAAATCTTATTTTTCCTCATTTAATTTCAAATATGAGGAATATTTATTAGTCTTAATTTTTACTTCACAGATTTCTTAATATTTTACTTCTGAAAATACAGAAAAGTTTTAGTATGCCCAACAAACCATAACTAAATGACAGATATATGTTGTTGTTCTTGTTTAGTCACTAAGTCATGTCTGACTCTTTGAGACCACATGCTCCTCTGTCCATGGGATTTCCCACATAAGAATACTGAATGGGTTGCTATTTCATTCTCCAGGGGACCTTCCCGACCCATGGATGGAACCCCATCTCCTGCATTGGCAGGTGTATTCTTTACCACTAAGTCACTAAGGAATTCCCCCTTGGATATAGGCCTAAGTCATAAATTTAATTGCCAACAGTGGGTACAGTTTTGAAACCTCGACAGGAAAATATTTATTTCCTATCATTGATGATTGCTCAAGTTATCAATTTATTCCTCACTATCCTAGCTGTTGTTCAGTCACTAAGTCGTGTCCAGCTCTTTGCAACCCAATAGACTGCTGCATGCCAGGCATACCTGTCTTTCACTACCTCCTGGAGTTTGCTCAAACTCATGTCCATTGAGTCGATGATGCCATCCAACCATCTCATCCTCTGTTGACCCCTTCTCCACCTGCCCTCAATCCTTCCCACCATCAGGGAAAGAGTAGTGCTTGTTTTGCATTTTTCCAGTGAGTCAACTTTTTGTGTCAGTTGTCCAAAGTATTGATGGTTCAGCTTCAGCATCAGTCCTTCCAATGAATATTCAGGATTGATTTCCTTTAGGATTGACTGGTTAGAACTCCTGCTGTCCAAGAGACTCTCAAGAAGCTTCTCCAGCACCACAGTTTGAAAGCATCAATTCTTTAGCACTCAGCCTTCTGTATGGGTCAACTCTCACTCGTGTATATGACCACTGCAAAAACCATAGCTTTGACTATATGGACCTTTGTCGGCAAAGTAATGTCTCTGCTTTTTAATACCCTGTCTAGGTTTGTCACAGTTTTTCTTCCAAAGAGCAACCATCTTTTAATTTCAGGGCTGCAGTCACCATCTGCAGTGATTTTGGAGCCCAAGAAAATGAAGTCTGACAATGTTTCCATTGTTTCCCCATCTATTTGCCATGAAGTGATGGGACTGATGCCATGATCATAGTTTTTTGAATGTTGGGTTTTAAGTCAGCTTTTTCACTTTTATCTATCACTA